>NW_004955475.1:10040903-10149827 GCF_000276665.1 Chinchilla lanigera
CTTTTGCCGCTGAGCTAAATCCCCAGCCCTATACAACTTCCTTTTTTTGGCCTCATTTGTCAGGGATCTTAGAGGACCTTACAGCCGAGCGCAGACCTCTGAGGTAAACAACTCAAGCCAGTGCCTCGCATATTTGTTTCCTCACTTTCTTTTTAATTGACTTACATTTTTTTGAAAATTGTAAAAGGAACATATACTATGGTTAAAAAAACAAACCAAACAGTGCAATTCCCAACAGGCACTGGTATCAACTGGCATTCTTGTTGAAAAATTTGATCTCTTTATTTTGTTTTTACTTAACTCATGCAATATGTGTTTTAATGTTATAAGGTACCCGATATTAATCTTGGAAATAAACTGTTTTATTAATTTTGTTAAAACCTCAGATTCTTAAAAATTACAAGTAGTTGGAATCCTGGCACCCAGAAAACATGTTTACACTAACTTTATCATACGTTCTTCAGCTAGTTACTTTGGTTGCCAAAGGTCAGGCGTGGTTCTGGGAGATGCAAAAATATATATTGTGTTTTAATCTTGTAACCAGTAAACTCTGCATCCTAATCTTCTACATACTTTCCTAATCCACTTGGACATCTTCCATCTTTCTCAAGCTAATCTATCAATCTTCTCAAACTTAAGCCAAGTTCTGTTCTCAAATTTTGAAGCCCATAATGGCAGCGTTTCTCCTCGTCACTTACAATAAGGCTGCCTTGCTTATTGATCTTCATAGAAATGGCTGACGAATGCTTGCCTTGCTTTAGTGCACGTAGAATTTGGGTACTGGGAATTCATTCCAATTTGAATCTTGCACGGAGCCTGCAAAGGACCTCACCTCCTTATCTATTGACCTCTGCCTCTGTTCTTACTTCTTGAAGTGGGTACACTGAGGGAAATAAAGGGAATTTTGTTAAAAGTTTGGATGTTTTCATTTTCAAATCATTTGACATTTGTTTGTTTGTGACAGAGTCTTTTAGGGTAGTCCAGGCTGACCTCAAACTTGCAATTCTTCTGACTCAGTCTCCTGAGTGCTAGGATTATAGGTGTGCCCCACCCTACCCAGCTCTGACACTGAGTTTTAAGGATTCTGTTTCAACAACTTTAAAAAGTAGATGGGTATACTACTCTAAGATTTTACTATATTTTCTTTTATTTGGGCTTGCACATGGAGACATAGTATACTGAACTTAGAACTTTCAGCTGAGGTACAGACCACCAGATTGCAAATAGAAGTGCAAGTGTAGGAGCTCAGTTCTGAACAGTCTCCTGGGCTGTGTGTGCAAAGGTATAAAAACACTTCTGTCAGAAGATACGATGTAGATGGGTACAGCCTAGATTACAGGAAGAAAAAAACACAGCTTCTCACTGAAGCCCCCCATTTGTCATGATTCCATATGAGAAGTAGTTCCCTGGATAAGAAAAACAGAGACTATCCCAGGTGAGTTACTTCTTGGAAATAAGCTGGCATCAAGTACCAACCCAATCTCCCTGGGGCGGGGGTCAGGATTGAACTTGGAACTTGCTTTCCATTTGCTTCCCAATCTCTTCTCCCATTGTCCCATCACATATGAGATCAGATCAATGTTCCCAAAGCTCTTCTGGTGTGCTGCTTCCCTATTCGCAGATTTTAAGAGGTCAGTAGATTAAGTCTATCAAGGCCTTTTGAAATTTGCTCCAACCTCATGTCCAGACTTCCAGCTGCAGCCAAGCTGGTCTCCTCTTTTTCCATGAGCCTGCATAGTGCAGATTCCTACCCACCTTCTCCCACCTTCCCCTTTATTTATTTAATCTTTTCTATTTATTGCATGTCACAAAATGTGCAAGGTATGTGTATTAGTCAGCTTTCCTGATGCTGGGACAAAACACCTGACATCTACCACCTAAAGGAAGTTTAATTCGGCTCACAGTTTTGGGGTTTCAGCCAATGGGTGGCTGGCTCCAAGGGAGAAACACCCTGGTGGAAGGACATGGAAGAAAGCTGTTTACCTCATGGCAGTCAGGAGTGAGAAAGGAGGTGCTGGGGAAGGAAATATACCCCACCAAATACGCACGCCCAGTGACACACCCCTCCAACCAGCCTCCACCTCCCAGTAGCACATGTAGGTATGAACTCATCCATGGATTACTCCACTGAGGAGTATAGCACCTCTATGATCCAGTCCCCTTCCAATCCCCCACCACTGAACTTTTGGAGGACATTCTAGATCAAGACTAATAGCATGTCTGGTCAGAGGACTTGGGTTCTGTCCCAGGTAGTTAGATATGTGGTCTAGGTCAAATTATTCTTTTCCCCAAAACCTCTGTTCATCCATGTGTAAAAGAAAAAGAGTGACCCAGTAGACTATGGGGTTCCTGGCAACCAGATCACTTGGTTGTATGTTAGTGTTAGCCTTTTCCTTGGCTGCCTTGGGATACAGGGACCTTTTAAAAAAATATTTCCGCAGCATAAGGCTGAAATATAAGAGCAGTAAC
Organism: Chinchilla lanigera; assembly: GCF_000276665.1. NCBI lineage: Eukaryota > Metazoa > Chordata > Mammalia > Rodentia > Chinchillidae > Chinchilla > Chinchilla lanigera. The sequence continues at coordinate 10,043,373 of NW_004955475.1, forward strand.
TCTTACTTTCATTGTTTGGGATTGTACTTAACCTTTTTTTGGATTTTGTCTTCAACTACTTTTCAAAAATATGCCTGTAAACTGACAGACCCCATTGGTAGAGCTGGTTTCCTAGGATGTAGGAGGGCTAGTCAGTGGATTCTACTTTAGGCTTCCTCTTTGTTTCAAGAAGCTGGGATTCATAAAAGATTTTCCTCATTCCCTTTGTTGGGGAAACGGGATGATTCTTGAAAATGAGGTGTATTTTCCATTTGGAGGACTAAAAGAAGGATGCAGTCTCCCAGAGAAGGCCTTCCTGTCTGATGTGCAGCTGCCACGTCTGTGCTATGGGGATTGGCCTTCCTCTGGCGGCTTTCATGGTACCTGTCTCCAGGACTGGAGGGTTGAGGTGATGACTTCATCGTTTACTGTATGTTTCAGGGCCCTGTTTGATTATGACCGGACTCGGGACAGCTGCCTACCAAGCCAGGGGCTCAGCTTCTCTTATGGTGACATTCTGCATGTCATTAATGCCTCTGATGATGAGTGGTGGCAGGCAAGGCTGGTGACCCCTCATGGAGAGAGTGAGCAGATTGGTGTGATCCCCAGTAAGAAGAGGTGAGTTGTCATGATCATGAGCGAGACCCTCCCAGGCCTCTTGCTGATGTCTGTCTTGTTTTCCTATTGTGCTATAAGTTGCTGGAGAATAGCATCTGTTCCTGATTATGCCTTTTTGGTAGAGAGTTGGTACTCAGGTTTTCATTCAGTGAGCCAAAGAGTGACTGCTGTGCCTGCTGCCGCTGCTAAGACCATGTACTGGCAGGAACAGGACTTCTTTCTGACTCCCAAACAGGGTGGAAAAGAAAGAGCGAGCTCGATTGAAAACCGTGAAGTTCCATGCCAGGACGGGGATGATTGAGTCTAACAGGGTAAGTGGGGACTGACCCCTAAGGAAATCAGCCAGGATGTGAAGAGGGGTGAGAGGCTTGGAGTTTGGTCTGATGGATGAGAGAACTGGGGAGCACAGAAGAATGTCTTTTTTTTTTCAGGGGGCTGGCTCTGTCCTGTCAGGAAATTGACTATTTTTCAGAAAGCAAAGAGAGGGAGCGCTTACAGTCTGCGGCTAGTCTGGGCCCCTTCCCCTGGGTTACTGGCTATGGAACATGTGTTGGAGTTGGCTGACTTGCCTGGGAAAGGTGCAACCACTCGTGGGTATCTCCCTGGCCACACACCCTGGCGAGACTGTGGGACCTTGAGCAGAACCTGGTATCATCTTGCCAGAATGCCTGCCCCGGAGCCCCCACCTCCCTTCAGAACACATGAGGCAGGCGGGCTCTCCATTTACCCCTTTTCTTCTATGAGCTTCGCAGGCCAAAGAACTTCCGGAGCTGTAGAGGGAAGAGAGGCACGGAGCAGATGACTCTGTGTCTGTCAGTGGCACCTTAGGGCATGTGTCCAGGAGGCCGAGTGCAGCTCTAGGACCTTTGTTCTTTAGGAAGTGCCAGTGAATGCTGTGAGGCTGGACTAGGTAGAAACCTCTAACATCCCTACAACATTTTCCTGTAAACATAATTTTCCTCTTACATCAACTTTCATTTAATCTCATAGACTCCATTTGTGAGAGATAATCTTTTATTTAGCTCACCATTGTCTCCATTTTAGTTTTTCTTGCATGCTTTAAAATCCATTGTTCTGTTTTTTTTTTTTTCTTCTGTCCTTCCCCTCCATCTTCATGTTCTTTCACAGTCGATCAAAACGAAACGTAAAAAGAGTTTTCGCCTCTCTCGAAAGTTCCCATTTTACAAGAGCAAAGAAAACATGGCCCAGGAGTGCAGCATACAGGAACGTAAGTAGCAGCAGAGTCCAGAGAGCAGACTGCCTCAAGCCCCGCCCTCTCGTCCTCCGTCGTCCCTTCCCTCTGGAGGAGTCTGGGCGAGGGCGTGAGCGCCTGCCTGCGCACACCTGCTTATTCGCAGTCAGGGCAGAAATTGGCCTGCGCGGGGAGATGTTGGGGCTTATTTGTCCAGCTCCTCACTTGGAATGAACGTTGGAGGCTCTGAGGTAGGACTGAGCCCAGGGCCAGCCTCCAGGAAGTCCCTGGCACTGGCCTTGGAAGTGCCAGATGGAGCTCTGCTGTGGTGGTGAGGAGCGGCTTTTAGCCAGTTTCAGGGTTAGGAAAACGTTTTTTCAAGAGAATAAGGTCAAGGGACTGGGTGTTGCTCCCCTGGCTCCTTCTTGTGTTTTCTTTCCCTTAACTTCATTCATCTATGTCAAGAGAAGAGCCTGTCCTTTCCCAGATTCCTGAAGAGGGGGCTGCTTCTGGAACCCCCCCCCCCCCCCCGCTGTGCCTAAGCACGCGGGGCGTCTTATGACTGGAAACGGGCTCGCGGTCACCCCAAAGTGCCTGCAGAGCCAGTTTCTACCAGAAAGCCCTTCCCGAATAAATGAGTTCATGCAGAAGCGGGACTGCTCAGCACAGTTCTAATAAAGATTTATTGAAAAGCACAAAGCTGATTTGGTAGGAAAAGAACTCTAACGCTGAAGTCCATTAACTTTAAGAATGAACTTAATCCTGATAAGTCTTCTGACTCTACCATGTTCTTCAAAAATTAGCTGTTCTGACCCTACCCTAAATATCAGGTCAGGCTTGACAGTTTCTCATTTGTGTCATTGTGAATGGTAAACATCTTTCATGTCCCAGTGACTCCTCTGTCTTACATGGAGGGATCTTGCAGCCCGGCTGATGGAACTGGCAAGAGACTGTCTAGTTCTGATAGGAAATGACCTTTATGTAGGCCTGCCTGAGTGACGCTCACGGTATGTGTGAGTTGTTGCTGTCTGCAGTGTACCTGGTAGGTACAAGGTGCCCTTGTCTGTATGAAGACCAGGGCTCATCATCCTGGGGTCCTTCAATGCCACGTGACAGAGGAAGTATAAGGCCATCTGACACAGAGGCCTGAGGTGATGTCACCACAGTTTACCAGGTGAGCCCCAGAAGTTCTATATTGAACTTAACCTGGGGAAATGTCTCCGCTCAGTGGTCCAGCAGGGCTGGTGGGTGCTCATTGGATGACACAGTTGAAACTCTCTACTGCCTGTTCTCCAGAAGCCCGGGTCATCAGGGCAGCTTTGGAAGCCACACCCTAGACAGCAGGAAGCTTTTCCTGAGGGATTAGGCCAGAGTAAGGCAGTACCGGGCAAAAGCTCCTCGAGGTGACGGTAATTGTCTCTGCCAACATAGCACACAGGGACGTGTGTCTTTCATATACCCATAGAATGAAATGTGATTTCAAGGGCAAAGCAGAGACCTGTACTCTACAGCTACACATTTGGTCAAAGCAGGTACTCTAAGCCTTGGAGTGTCACCTGCTGTTTCCTGTGGGCCTATGGCTATAGATTACCTCAGAAAGCTAGTCCGCTCTAAGGCTCTCTGGCAGCAAACTGAGTAGCGGCAAGTCCAGGTATCTTACCTCACCTAGAATGTTCTTTCTGTAGCAAAGTTCTTCACTTCGCTGTAGTTCTTAGGTCTTCGTGGCGTTTCATACTTCTGTCACTAATGCTTACCTGCTTCTGTATTCTTCCTTCCCTTGTCTTTTCTCTGTTTTTTCTCTGCTCCCTAATTCTCTTCCCACCTTCCCTTTCCCCCTCTGTCCTTGCTGTCTGTGAAATCAGGACTTCCCTGGGTTAAGTGACGATTATTATGGAGCAAAGAACCTGAGTAAGTGGAACTTACACACCATTAACTATATTTGTGGCGTGAATGGAGACAGCGAGGGTGGGGGTGTAGGGGACATGGGTGAGGGTGAAGGGTGATGGGAGGACAGTGTTTGTGAGAACTCTATTCCCACGGCAGGGGGAGGTACATGTGACTCCAAATGTCACACTTTTGCCCTTGGTCCCTGGTACCCTAACAGATCCCTAGGGCTCGTGTCTGTTTACCTTCTACACTCTCCAGTGGTGAGACCCAAGCCTGGGGCCCCACCTCAGAAGACGGGTGGGCCGAGTGCAGCTCTAGGGCGAGCACTCAGCTAATGTCCTGCCTCTGAGCAAGGGCAGGGCGCCTGCTAGTTGGATTTTTCTCTCAGGGACAACACTCTAAACAGCTGGGCTGGAGAATTGCAGCTCTTACAGTCCCCCTAACTAGGGGCAGCGGTGTGGTGAGCCTCTGTACCCACCTAGCACCTGGCCTAGTCCTGCAGACCCACTGCCATTTATAGATCATATACCGCTAGCCCTTAATCTCAAAAAACTTTGACCTCTCCATTCTGGAAAATAATTCCGGAGTGGAAACTGAAAGGACCTGGATGATGAGGGCTTAGTAGCTGACCCTGCTGCAGGCAGGGGTACAGGCAGATATGTGACCCTGTCAGGTGGCTTCTGTCAACATGTACTTTCCTTCAGTGAATTTTAAATGCCAGAGGTAAAAGAGTGTCATCAGGGATTGTTCGGGAACTAGCCACAGGTGGGAATTCAGCAGGTCCTTCCTGGGGGTGGGGGCCTGGCACGGCATGGTCTGCAGCAGTGTGGTTTGGGCTGAAACGAGCAGCGTCTCTCCATAGTTTGGTGTGTCCATGTCTCATCTTCATCTGCCTGTCCCTGCGGGAGGGGTGGGCTGTGTTTGTTCCCCCTGTGAAAGTGGCTGCGTGCTCGAACTTCCTATGCCCATGCTCAAAGAGAGGCAGATTCCAGCTCTCTGAGATGGGAGCACTGTCCTGTCCTTGATATTTCTGTCGGTTTGTGGCCTGTGTTTTCATATGTCTGTCTTGTGGTGGAAGGGGGTGCATCCCTGATCACTGCTGAAGCCCGGCCCTCCTCAGGAGCGGTGGCAGAGGGCTGTGGGGCCACAAGAGGACACTGGTGACTGCTCACCCCATCTAGCACTTAGCCACTTCGTGCTGGAGCACCACGCAGTTCTGTACTTTGGGGTGCAGTCTTGGGAGGAAATTCATGTGCAGCATGGTCCCTGGACTTCTCTCTGCAACTGTCCCTTCCTTTTCTTTCCTGCCATTAGCCTTGGGAGCTGCCTTTTGAGATAGGATTTGGAAATCATCCAAGTCAATTCACTTGATTCAGATGAAGAGTGCTGCTGGAGGAAGTGAGGCTGCTAGTGCTAAGGGAGGGACTTGGCAGATGCAAAGGGCTCTGGGGACAAGTAGGAGGAGGTAGCCAGGGCATCAGGATTGGAGCTGTGCCTCCCAGTTGGTGGCCTGGATGTGGCAGGCCCCCTTGGCCTGGCTCGGTTGACAGCTCAGTGTCTCAGTCCTGGAGCATTTACGTTTTGTGCTGCATGTGACCTCTCAGTGGTGTGTTCTGAATTGGAGTCTCTTTCTTGTTGGCTTGCAGAGGGAGTGACATCCAACACCAGTGACAGCGAAAGCAGTTCCAGTAAGTGTGTGTCATTCCCCCCATGTCATGTAGCTCCGCCATGTGTCTCAGCCATCCTCATTCCAGTGTTGCATGGCTGTCATTCCTGCTCAAAGGCTGCTGCTCCTTTTAGCCATGTGCACTTTGAGACCCTGGAAATGCTGTGGCCAGTTCTTTGTCCCTGTGGGATGGAGTTTGTTCTGTGGAGTAGAGGAGAGTATAAGCCCTGTAGTTCTAGCTAGGACCTGGCTTGAAATCATCCCTGCACCCTGGGAAGGGTGAGCCACCAACGAGCAAATCTCTGCCATGTGCACTGTGGGCTGAAGCTCCCAGCTTTGCAGATTTGTTCAGAGACCAAAAGCAACGTAGCTCCTGTGGGATACTGTCGTGAATCTGCCTTTCCAGGTTGCTAGGACCTCTTTGTCTTTGGTGGGAGTCTATGACCGGGAAGGGAATTACCCAGTTTTCCTTGGCAGGCCCCTTGACTAGACCAGAGAAATTACAACTCAAACCTTATGACTTCTTGGGAGATGTTGGCCTTTCAGGAGCTGTGGTGGTTAGAGACCCTGAAAAATCTGCCAAGAGTTAGATTCAGAGAAAACCTTTCAGCAAGCACGCTGGGTCTCAATGCAGATATCACTGCCTCCCCTCGTTTTGCTGTCAGCTACTTTGGGACCTCCAAGTTCCCGGTGCCAAGTGGCTCTGCGACTCTTTCAAGGAAACCTCATCATTGCCAGGCTACGTGGAGCTCCACCATGAAGAGAGAGCAGGCTCAGCACTGCTCTTAAAGGGCACTGGAGATCTAGGCCCAGCCATGCACCACTTTCTTTTGATATTTCGTGGGGGAGGGTAGGTAGACGCACCCTTAAAAGGGCAAAGTTAGGCTGCGGCTTTGTGGACCTGCATGAGTGTTTTAACTACTGCCTATGGGTAAAGGGATTCGGCCAAGTGTGTGTCAACCAGCTGATGTATCCCTGGGGTTCTTTCTAGAGCAAGGGAACCACTGAGCATACCTGACTGTTACCTGTAAGAACAGTTACTAAAAAGTTGAGGTAGTTTTAGGAAAGGTATCCTGGCCACGGGGCCGCCACTGCTTCTTGCCAGTGGAAAGCAGACAGGACCAACAGAGACCCCTTGAAAAGACAATGTTACAGCATGGGTGGGGAGGAGTGAATGCTGTACAAAGGGAGGCAGATCATGAAGGGCTAACCTGTCTCCCTTTTTTGTTGTAGAAGGACAAGAGGATGCTATTTTGTCATATGAACCAGTGACCCGGCAAGAAAGTAAGCCCCCCTCCAGAGTCTCACCTTGGCGCCACTCTCCCGTGGCAGTGGCAGGCTGCCCCAGTGGGCGGCTGTGGAGGGGCCGGGAGAAGGAAGGCGACTTGCCGCTCATCCAGCCCTGGCTGCTGAGCGCAAGGGGGGGTCTGCTTCCGTGGTGCTGCTGCGACTAAAAGAGGCCCGTCCCTCCTTCCAGCAGCTGCTCTGTTAATAGCCTTGCTGAGTTGCTGGGGTCCACGCAGAGATCTCCCCTGAATCCATTGGAAGGGGAGTTGCTTCAGGCAGACTTGTTTGGGACTTAGATATTCTCCAGTTAAAGGCTCTATGTAGTCAAAAAGCAGAGAATGGCCGGGGGTGTCTCCCCGTTTTGAGTGGCGGCTCCAAAGCCTCCCTGTTAAGACAGACTTGGAGGTGGGACAGGCTGCCAGCGAGGCCTCAGTTCACTGTCTCCATATTCTCCCTCCTCAGTTCACTACGCAAGGCCTGTGATCATCTTGGGCCCAATGAAGGACCGAGTCAACGATGACTTGATCTCCGAGTTCCCGCATAAATTTGGATCCTGTGTGCCACGTAAGAGCCCAGGCAGGCCCAAAGGAGTGAGGCTTGCTGCCTGGGAATTGTTTTTTTGTGGAAAAGGTCTGGTATCAGGTTCTAGGGCTCTCTGGGAACAAGATACATCTGACAGCCTGAAAACAGTTGGCAGCAGTAGATTCCCCCCAAAACTGATAATGTCAGGAAGGCCATGATTTGATGAACCATCTGTTAGTTTTACTGAATCCCATGCCAAGTTTTGCACCCTCTGCCAGCCTTGGCTCCAGATGCCTCACCTTTCTGGTCAGGTTTAAGCTAAAGCACAAACCAGACTTGGTGGTACACACCTGTAATCCCAGCTATTGGGAGGCTGAGGCAGGAGGACTGCAACAAGTTTGAGACCAGCCTGGGCTACAAACTTGAACTCAAGGCCAGCCTGAACTGCATAGCAAGACCCTGTCTCAAAAAGACAAAATAAATAAATCAATAAAGTAAAGCGCATATACCACACCCCTGTCCCTCATCCCCTGGAGGTTGGAAGAAGAGTAGATAAGTCAGACTTCTTCCCAAGTGCTACGTAGCCCCACCCCTACCTCCACCCCCACCCTACACTCATCCGAAAAATTATTCGAATGGCTTTGTGGCCCTCCCAGGTGGGAGAGGATCAGGGTTAGTGGCCCAGCACAGATCACTGCCCTTGGGCCTTACAACGTTTCCTTTCTTTCTTCAGACACCACCCGGCCTCGGCGCGACAATGAGGTGGATGGGCAGGACTACCACTTTGTGGTATCCCGAGAGCAGATGGAGAAGGATATCCAGGACAACAAGTTCATTGAGGCAGGCCAGTTCAATGACAACCTCTATGGGACCAGCATCCAGTCAGTGCGGGCAGTGGCAGAGCGGGTAAGCAGAGGCGGCAGCCCGCTACCTGTGTGCCTCAGAGGGAAGGCAGAAACGCTCAGACCAGGTGCCACTTATGTCCTCATCCTTCCACCACAGGGGCTACTAAGTGGTACTGTTGACTAAAGCCATGGCAGCTCTGCCTGTTACCAGCCTCGCAGTAAAGGTGTCGCTCTTCTTTATGAAACTAATACCGGAGCGTCACCCACCAAGCATAGAGACCCACCCCCAGGCCGATAGGGACTTTGCTGGTAGTAGAAGCAAAAAGCGTGGCCTGAACACCTCAGGGAGAGGATCTTCTGGGTCACTCTGGGTGGCCCTGCCCAGCCCCCTACCCCCATGGACGTTTGGAATGGCCTTCGGGGTTGGGTGGATAGGGAGTGGTGAGCTGATACAAATTTGCTTTTCCAGGGCAAACATTGCATCTTAGATGTTTCCGGCAATGCTATCAAGAGACTGCAGCAAGCACAACTTTACCCCATTGCCATTTTCATCAAGCCCAAGTCCATTGAAGCACTTATGTAAGTGTTTGCTGAGACTCGAAGAAGCCCAGCTAGGATGGGGCCCTGAAAAAAAAAATGGAGAATACAGTGACGTGTTGGGCAGGGGAGATGTCTTAGTTGCTCTTCTTGTTGCTGAGATAGAATACCTGACACCCAAAGTTAAAGGAAGAAAGGTTTTTTTAACTCAGTTTGTAGAGGTTTCAGGCCATAATTGGCTGGCTCCAAGGCAGCGGGGCAGGGCAGAGGGGCATCACAGAGGAGAAAAAGTTTATGGCAAAGTGCGCAGGTGAGAGCACATTAGCCCTTTTCCTGTCCCTTTTATTGTATGCGGACTACGTGCCCTAGGCTGGGTGTAGCACTCACACCCTAATCCTAGCCAGAACTATGCCAAACCAATCAGTGGACTGACGTAGTAATCACACCCTTGATCCCAGCACCGTACACTCTAGATCCAGCCACCTCTGAAAAACCTGCTCCCATGACTACAGGAGGCTTTGGGCGACATCTAGACACAACATCTAAGAGGAGGGATACAGTGAAAGCTTGAAGGAAACTTGATGCTCCAGCACCAACCACACGCCGCCCTTCCATTCTGAGTACCTAGAAGAATTGAGGAAGGAGTTAATCACAGGCCACTGTGAGAGGATAGTTTAGCAGATTTTTAGGGAACCTGGAACAACTGTTTATGTTAATTAAAACATAGGATCTCCTTTGGAGCTATTTTTCTTCTGTGTTGTTGGCAGGGAAATGAACCGACGGCAGACGTATGAACAAGCAAATAAGATCTATGACAAAGCCATGAAACTGGAGCAGGAATTTGGAGAATACTTTACAGGTAAGAACCTCTGCTCCCTAGCCACAGGTTCTGTGGGACTAGCCAGACACTGCTCCTGAAAATGTCTCAGAGAGCTTTAGACAGAGTTTAGAAAGCTTGCTCAGAATTTCTGGATGCTTTGGAGCTGGTGAGCTCAAACCTTTCCAGAGGACTGAGGTTCCTTCCCTCCGGCTATAGCTGTTTAGCCGGTTTATAGTGTGAACTGCTTGCCAAATGCTGCGTGGACTGTTGGTTTGTTTGTTCTGTCTTCTGTCCCTCCTAGATTACAGGGCCCTCTATTACTTTGTTTCCCTTGCCTTCAGCTCTTCCTCTTCCCATTCTCTGCCTTGCGTGTTTTAGGTGCTGAATAAACGTTCGTTGATGATTTCTTGGCGTGGTGTTCCAGTTGTCTGTCGGCGTGTGTGAGTGTGCATGTGTGCGTGTGCACGCGCGCGTGTGTGTGTGTCTGTGTCTGTGTGTGTGTGTTTATATGCTCACTTACTTTAGAAGGTCAGCCTCTAAAATGTTGGGAAGCTTCCTATGTGATCATCCCTCATCTTTTAAAGTACAGTGCCGTATGTATGTGTGTGTTGCTGGGCAGTTTAAATAAATCCTCGTTGGTGGTGCTGACAGGCTAACTGGTTAAGAATTCAGAAATGTCCTTGCATACTTTGGGTCTTTGGAGTCCCTTTAACACCAGCACCCGTGTCCTTGATTGTTGGGCCAGCCTCTGCCACAGAGCAAATGTGACAGCCCTAGGAGCACTGCCTCTTGCCAAAAAAGTGTGGCTTGCTGCTCTTCCTCTTGATAACTGGGATTTTACCGATCTTTGAGTGAAGTTGGTTTAGAATCAATCACAAGCTGCCAGCCTTATGGCAGCCAAGAGCAACACGAGCTGCAGTGTCTGGCATGTAGTGGGTGCTCAGTAAACATCTTTTAAATAAACACTTTTCCCCGTTTGCTACTACTTGGTCTCACTGTCTCAGAGAGGGGCTTCTAGCCAGCTCCCCTCCTACCCTGAACTCGCAGAAAGCCGACTAGAGAAACCAAAGCCAAACCCGAACTTTTGTGAGCGCCCATCCTGGCTGGGGGGCATTGTAGGGTTGTTGGGAGAGGCAGCATGGCCGGGGTTTGGGGGATGTGCTGTGGACCACAGTAATAATTTTGTTTTCCTCTTCACTTTAGCCATTGTACAGGGTGACTCACTGGAAGAGATTTATAACAAAATCAAACAAATCATTGAGGACCAGTCTGGGCACTACATTTGGGTCCCATCCCCTGAAAAACTCTGAAGAATCCCCTCCAACCATTCTCTTGTGAGCAGAAGAAATCAAGTCCCTCTTCCTTCCTCCCTCTTCATTCCTGTCCCTATGGGGAGAACAAATGACTACTGTTCTTGTCCCCTTTTTTAGATATGTCGAAAATTGAGTTTTCTAGTCCTGTTCTTTGTTTTTGTTTTTTTTTAAATTTTGTTTTGTTTTAGTTTATTTTGGGGGATGATGCCATCTCACTCATCATGTTACTGTGCCCATTCCTGCATGGACCTTTCCCAAGCGCTAGCACAGGTGCAAATCCATCAGAGCCATTGTTTTCATAAAAACCAAGCAGAAGCGAAGAGAAGCGAGGAGGACTGATGGAAAGACAGACTCTGGACAGCTGCACGGCTTGTGAAGTGAGCTAAGTGCACCATGTGATGAGGTGCTCCTGGGCATTTCTACCCACCTGTACTGCTGTCTTGCAGCTCAGAATGGTGCAACGTAATGGCAACAGAAAGTATCTTATTTATATATAGATATATATGTAATTTATATAAAATATATAGAAATTATTATATATATATTATACGCTCTCCTATAATATATATATATATATTCACACACATTGGGACTAGAAAATCTATGGAGACTTCATCAGTGGTACTATGTTATTAGAGAAATGCTTTAATTTTCATATTCCAATCAGATGGCATCTTCTATCCCACCTGGTTGGGGAGAGATTGAAAATGGTTGTAAGTGCTGTACCAGGGGCACTTGCATTTGTCATTCTCTTGAGAGCTGAGGTTGCTGGAAGTGGTCAGCCTGGGGCCTGAGAGAAAAAGGGCTTTTGCCTGGGGCAAGAGGGTTGGAGCCTTGACCCCAAAGCAGCTGCTGCCCTTGAGGTACAGTCAGTCTTGTGTGCTGAGAGACAGAGAATGGCTAATTATGCTCCATATAAAATTGCCTATTGTTTTATGCCACCTGATGTGTCTGCATGAGAGGTTTCCTTTTGTTCATTTTTAAGCTGCTGTTAAACCAAAACCATGTTGTGCTACTGTGTCAGCCTTTTCATTGTTCCAAATTTTACTTTTACTATTTAAGTGAATGCATAGAATCCAATTTGCCAATGTTCTAAAAGCTTATGAGGTACTGAAGGAGCCAAGCCTTCGGGGACAGTAGGCGACCCGGACTTGGCCATCCAGTCAGCAGAGGGAAAGCAGGGGCTGGTGAGGGCTGAGGGTAGGAGCTGGGGCTCTGCACTACCATGCTGGCCCCTCACTTACCTGCCAAGGACGAGCTGGACTTGGCTGAGGTCTCTTAGTGGGGCTGCTGACAAGCAGAGGAGGCACTTGCCTTCTGACTCTGCCGGGACAGCAAGACAGTGCCAGGCTTGGCCAGCCGCAGAAGGAGTTTGATTTTGATTTTTTTTTTTGTTGCAGCTGCTCCATATGCCCTACCCTAGCCACCTCACCAACAGCTGGTAGCTTACTGTTTCTTCAAGAAGAAAGTAGATTTTAATGCTGTAAATTTGAGCTGTAGAGCTAAGACTTGCTTACTGGTGAGCTGTGCAACCTTGTTGCTTTTTCCCAGAGTCTGATAGCAGTGACTGTGGTCCAGGGAGCTTTCCTCCTACCACCAGTGTAGGCAGCAGGTGTGGTTCTGGCCCTACCCCATCCCACTGTGCTCTTCTGAAGCCAACGTGCCTCCCTCACCTCCATGCCAGAGGGATGACGCAGGGGAGAACATAGAAATGCTTGGCCCTAGAGTTGAGCCACTAGGTTAGGACTGGTGCAGACAACACAGTGTTGAAGATGTTTTAAGCACTACCAGCCAAATTTAGGAAGTCTGCTCCCAGTTACCCTACCAGCATCATGAGGCTGAACTGTGAAGTATGGGGCCCACAGGTAGGGTAACGAAAGGGGGCAGCAGCTTTCCCTTGGGCAGTACACTGGAGTGAAGGCAAGTGGCATCAAGTGATAGCTGCCCGTGACTCCGATGAGGGAGGTGAGCAGGGAGTGTTGATTCTCTGGCGGTAACCAAGTGATGCGTTGGTGGGAACGATGCTCAGCCCTCCCTCTCTCCCTCGCTCCCTCCCGGGGAAGAAGAGCAAAGATTCAAAGTAAGCATGACACTAGTTGGTTTACCAGTGTTCCTTCCAAGGAGACATATATTTTTTAATAAACGATAGTTGCAATGAACTGTGGCTCAGAGAACTTCTTGAAGCAGCCGGACAGTGTGGGGAGGGGCTGCACATTGGGAGGACTCCATAGTTGCCTGGAGCCGAAAGGCCCTCTCAGTGAGGAGGACCATCCTTGGGATGGGTGGGTGTGGCCCCCAGGCGGTGACAAGTCTTTTGTGAAAGCCCTGTGTTCGGTCTTCCACCCTGGTCCAGAAAGGCACCAGGCCGGACGGGGCTCCACGTTCTTGATGGTGAAATGTGGCATTTTCTCAAAGCTACACAAGGTGGGAAGAAGGCCTGCTGCAATTAAGGTGCGTGACAGAAAAAGCAATGATAAAATGGTCAGTGAATGCTATCTGCCAGCTGCCCCTGTTTCCCAGAATGAGGGTAGGATGAGCCCAGGTCCCAGAGGGCAGCTGCACCCCTGCTGCCTTCCAGAGGAACAGAATTGCTCTGAAGGTGTTTCTGACATGACTGATCCCCTGCAGCTTGTGCGGAGTGCTGCCGTGATTAAGGTCAAGAGCAATGATGAACTGAATGAGTAACCTGAAAGTGTGTGGGCTGAGCCCCAGGGAGGATAATCACTCACTTGTTTGTGGCACCTTACAGTATATGGCAGTGGTGGCAAACCTATGGCATTCATGCCTCAGCAGGCTGTTTGTATCATTGAAAGCTCTAAAAGGTTCACCATCACTGGTGTATGGGCTCCTACTTCCCCACATTCTTTCTGTTTGCTAGTGGGCAGCCCTACAAAAAGGAGGCTCCAAAGGTTCTCTAAGAGTTTTAAGGAGATTCAGCTCCAAGTGCAAAGGGAACAAAGATTTTGCTTATAGTCACACAGTGCGGAGACCATCTTCACAGATGATGTCCTTCTTAGAGGAAAGTACAGGTAAAGAAAAGCTTGCTCCAGTCTGAGAGGCTGAGCAGCTCAGAGACACCAAAGGGAGGCCCGCTAGATAAGGCCCTGCCTTTGCTGGGGAGATAGGTCAGTGGCAAAGTGCCTGCCTGGCAAGCACAAGGTCCCGAGTTCAATTCCTGGAACCAAAAACAAAAACAAAAACAAAGAGGAAGGTCACTGTCAGGGCCGAGGATATAGCTCAGCAGCAAAAGTGCCTGCCTGGCAAGCGCAAGGTCCTGAATTCGATTTCCTGGTACCAAAAACAAAAAAAAAACCACAACAAAAAAAGGCCCTGCCTTCATCAGGAGCTAACATGGGTCCCCTCTCAATTCTGCTGCTGACACCACAACTGATCTGTAATCTTCGTCTTGAACAGGAAGAACCTCATGCAATGATACCCATGACTAAATAAAAATTTATTCAAATGCAAATGACCAATTTTATCTTAGGTTGAAAGTATTTTTCTAGAAATCAGCTAATGAATGCAAAATCTTTGTGGGAAGCCAGCATGGATGTTGAAGGGCTCAAAGATGAAGCTAACGTTGGATGCAGACAAAAGTAGGATTGAGAAGCTGAGCAAACACAACATGGGACTGAGAAGGGGCTCTGGGCTCGAGCAGGAAGATCACAACTAAAGGCCACCAGAACCTTTTCTGCAGGGACAATATCGGCCTGATGGCAACCACTGAAGCCGAGGTATCAGAGAGCCTGCAGCAGGCAATAAGATGAGCAGGTGTTCAGTTGCTTTGTAAGACAGCTGACGAGTTAGTGCTGAAGTCCAAAGCAAGCCTGGGGGCCTGTTGGGCTCAGCTGCGGCTGTGGCCAAGTCATCCAGCTCACTATTCCCAAGTTTTGTCTTCTGTCATGTTGAGGATTTCATGGTTTCAGTTCCATTAATCTTATTGTCCATTCAGTCATTCCCTTGGCATCTCTAGCTAGAAGATTTCCTTGACATTGCAAATAACTTCCTGAAGCTCAATTTCCAGTTTCCTCAAAAGCCTCTTTCTTGCCCCCTCACTTACAAGTAATGGTAGAACTGGCTCCTGCACACCTCAGTTCCTCCTCACTGAGCAGAGTGTTCATCTCTGTTCTTTGCTAGATGAAGAATTTCTTCAGCGATAAGGCCCTGACAAGACGTTATCTGCAGAGCTGGTCCAAACTGTTATGTTCTGGGTGAGGCACACTGGGACCTTTTTCCACTTTATACTGAATGGGCTGACTGCACATCTCTTCCCCGGCAGGCCAACCACAAGCGGCTACCACTTCCAAGAACTGGCAAATGGGTTGCTTGGGAGGGGGGTTCCAACGTGTCCTAACCCAGTGAGGAACATGGCAAGAGAATGCTCTGACTGGCCTTGGCGTCACCCAAGCGGGCCTCCCAACCACCCTCAGGAACAGCTGACAGTGGTGCCTCGCCCCCAGGCCCTGCTCCCTACAGGAAAAAACTCCAGGCTCTTTGGCATGGCCCTTTCTTCTTGCAGGCTCTGGTCTTTACCCCCTGCCTCAATCTCCTGCTGTGAGCCCCTCCGCGAAAGCCATCTGAATTCCATGAATGCACTGCAAACCTTGAGGCTTAGCCCCTGCTTCTTTTCAGTCCATAAATGCCCTCACCGTCACCTCATCTTGCTTCAGTGGAAGACTCAATGCCTTTTACAAACTACCTCCTCTCCTCCTGCACCAGAGATAGAATTCACCTTCCCTTCCTTTGTTTTCCTTTGACATCACTGTGACAGCTCACTTTTATTTCCTGCTTGCCATGTGCCAGGCACTATACCAAGTGCTTTATGTATGCTACCTCACCTATTGCCAAAACCAGCCCGATGAGCTAGGTACCCTTATTATCCCTGTTCTCCAGATAAGGAAACAGGTGCAGGGTTGTCCCATGGCTAGTGCAAAGTGTGACTGAAAAATATGGTGAATATTAAACTGATTACAAGAAAACACATATTGCCGCTAATTCCCCTCAAAATACTCCCTCTCACTTTGAACGTATCCCATCCTTCTGTGAATGTCACCTCTGAAGCAGTTCCGAAAGTCCTCTTTCAGGAGCGCCTTTGGTTCTGTTGTTGTGGCTGACTTGATGTCCTGAATTGATTAAAATGTTTATCTTTCATGGTCATTTTAACTCTGGGGAAGAGCCAAAGTCAGTGAGTAAGGTGGACGAGGACATTGGGAGCCTGCCTTTCCGTTGGCTGGTACTCCCTGGCAGCATTCACCACAGTTTTGATCACATCTCAAAGACACAAAAGAGGACTCTCAGAAGTGTGTCAAAAAGTGCAAGAACCATGGGATAAGTGTTCACAGTGAGGTTGAGTTTTTTGAGGGGGATTAATGACCATGTACCTTTCACTGTAATAAATTTTATTTAAATATTTGCAGTATATCTTGATCATCTTGAGTGACAGAACTCTAAGCCAAACAAGTTATCTGGCCACAGCTGTGATGCTTTTAAGCACACCCTGGTCTGTCACTTTGTCACACTTAGAACATTGTCCCGCCCTCATCTCTACACCTGTCTTCCTCTCTAGCTTCCTCTTTTTATTTTTTGGTATTTGGGACTGAACTTACATTGAGCTACATCCCCATCCCTTTTTATTTTTTTATTTTGAGACCATCTTGCCAAGTCACTAAGTTGCCCGGGTCAGGACTGAATTTGGGATCCTCCTGCCTCAGCCTCCCAGAGTACTGGGATTATAGCCATGTGTTACCATGGCTGGCTTAGTCTCCTATTTCAGAGCAGAGACTTTAGATCAGTGGTGGGGAACCTACGGCACATGTGCCACAGCCTTTGTCATCGAAAGCTCTAAAAGGTTCGCCATCGCTGCAATCTTGCTCATCTGCAAATCCCCAGCAGTTAGTGCAGCACCCACCATAGGGTAGGTGCTTGGGCTGGAAGAGCTGCACTAAGACTGGCTAGGCCCTGAGGGAAGTGCTAGGACTAGGTCTAACCTGTGGGGAGCGTGAGTTGGTTTGTTTCCCGGGTTCTTTGCACCTTTCACTGGGGGCTTGCTCCAGCCTATGCTGCCGCTTTCTCACCATCAACTGTATGCTGTTCTTCGGTTCTATTCTTTCTTTTTCCTTTGCTAGCTTCTCACCCAGAGCCAAACTGTCCTCCTGCCCCAAGCCCCATACTGTCCAGTGCTTAGCACAAATCTCAGCCAGCACTAAAAGCCCTCAAAGGCTGGCTTTCCTCCCAGGCATGAAGTTCAAAGGATATGAAGATGCTTTGTCCCTGCTCTCCATGCCCCTGTCCACAGGCTCCCTCAGCCTGCAGCTCTGAGCACTTGCTCTCTGGAAGTTTCATCATTGTTCTACCCTTTCATGCTCCAGCTCTCATCTGTCTCCTTAGGCCATCGCATCCATGTCCAAAATGCTGATTATTTACACGTTCAATGTAGTCTATTGTCCTCGTCATGGCCCCTACCCTTGTAGTCAGGAGCTCCTGCGTGGGCAGCACTTACCAATGATCGCTGTGCTTGGTGCTGGAAGAACAAGGACAAAGCAAACAGTTCCGTTTCCAAGGAGCCTATAATGAAGAGAGGGAGCAACGAGGAAGTGAATGAATAGAGTGACACATTAGGGCAAAGGTGATGAAGAAAATGCACAGGATGCACTGACAGAGGCCACAGTGGGAGGCCTGCTTAGAAAAGCCACCTAGGGAAGGCCTCTCTGAAGAGGTGACATTCGGGCTGAGACCTGCAGTATTAGCAGAAGGGATGTGTGGGCTGTGGGGAGGGGAGGATTGATTTCACATCCTGGCCCTAACCTGCTTTTGCCAGTTACCTCCTGATAGTTCTCAACAAACCAACGCAGCCTCTACCCCTTTACGTCAGAGTAAGCTCTCCGGAGTGTTTCTCGGCCCATCTCTTCTTTAATGAAACCGTGCAAGCTCCAGCTCAAATGTCACCTATTCTGATGACACTGTTGATCACTCCAGAGGAGCTCCACCTCCCTGCTCTTGCAGCTCCCTAGCCTCACTGAGCCTACTTTGGCCTCCCTCACTTGGTAGCTATTTGTTGATAATACTCTTCCTCAACTAGACAGAAAAACAAGTACAAGGCCGGGGGTACATCTGCCCTATCTTTCCACCCCTCAGAGCAACTAATGACGGCCTTGCGCGTGACACAACTGTCCAGCTTCCCCTTTCTGGGCCTCACTGTCTTCACTTGAAAACATGAGGAAATTGGACAGATGATCTTTAAGGCCTCTTCTAGCTCTCACATTTGTTGAGGATGATAACAATAGTAGATTTCTAAAGGGCATGAGTTATGCTGAATCCCTTGCAAAAAGACAGTCCATGCTTTTCTGTGAATTTACAGTTAAAAAACAAAAACAGCAAGGAAAATGACAAAAGGCTTGAATGCAGCTGCCAAGGAGCATGGCACATGAGCACATTTGGTTTATACACAAACATTACACACAGGCAGGCGCAGTGCCCGCTGTGAGGGAGCAAAGGATCCCTGGGCGATGCTAGACTAGGACCAGGAGAAACTGCCTTTTCCCAGTTGGACAGAGCTTTCAGCTCCCAGGACAGTTTAAAGAAACAGAAAACTTTGAGATAGAATCACTTTTTTCAATCGGACCAAGAAATGGTGCTGAGGAAATACAGGAATGGAGGGGCCCAAAGTAGCCCTAGGTACCCTGTGAGGAAGCTTGAGGTCCCCACCTATCACCGGGGCAGCTACTGAGATGCTGAAAGAGCGGCATGGGGGAGGCGGGGCGGCGGGGGGGGGAGCCTCAGGGGTCACTACACCAGGCAGTGTGGGGCTTTGCGCTTCCGGCACAGCGGGACCTGACCGTGCTGCCGTGGCTAGTTCTGGAAAGAATAGCCGGCTTGGGGCTATCACGTTCCTCTCATATTTCCCTCGGTCTGGCTTTCGCTCTCATCGCTTCACTGAAATTATGCCCTCTAAAGTAACTTGCAGGGCTGGGGATTTAGCTCAGCGGTACAGCGCCTGCCTGGCAAGCGTGAGGTTGTGAGTTTGATTCCCGGTACTGGAAAAAAAAAAGAAGTGACTTGTAAGTCACAAGTTCTACTGTCACAGGCCTCATTCTCATCAGCCATTCTTATATTTCCTTTTTGAACCTTTTTCCTTGGCCTCACTGGCACTAGCTTCTTGGTTCTCCTACATCTGCTTTTCTTTTTTTTTTTTTAATTTATAGTTCTATTAGTACATGTTTGCAGGACATAATGGTCATCCTCATGGGGAGTTCGTACATATACATAACACATCTTAATTCTTTTTTTCATGCCCTTCCCTTGCTTTCCACCCTCCTCCCTCCATCTCTTGGTTCCCTTCCCTTTTTCAAAGATCTCCCTATTCCCTATTATCTATCTTTTATTTAGATAAAATCCCTTTATTTACATTTGGGTTTCTCATGTCAGAGAAACCAAGCAATATTTCAACTTGTGTGTCTTCTTTACTTCACTTAACATTATGGTCTCAAACTGCACCCTTTTTCTTACAAATGACTGAAATGTGTCCTTATTTATGGCAGAGTAGTACTCCATTTTGTATAAGTACCACATTTTGTTCATCTATTCATCTGTTATGGATGTAGAGGCTGCTTCCAAGATTTACCTTAGTTCTGATGCTCTAGACATGACTATGCATACATCACTTTGGTGTGATGTCTTCAACTTTCAGGAAGATATCTAGAAGGAAATAGCTGAGTCAAATCAGTATAGAATCTCCATACTGATTTCCATAGTAGTTGTACCAGTTTACATTTCCACCCAGAATGTAGAAGCGTTCCTTTTCCCCTCCTGCAACCTTGCCAGCACTTGTTCTTTGATTTCTTGATGATAGCCATTCTTTCTGGAGTAAATGGAATCTCAGTGTTGTTTCAACTTGCATTTCTCTAATGGCCAGAGATGTTGAACATTTTTTAGTGTATTGGTCATTTATACTTCTTCTGAGAAGTATCTACTCATTTTTCTCTGCCTCTTGCAATTCCTTCTTTTTTCTTCCCCCTTAAGTGTTGGTAATTGTGTTCTTGGTTCTCTTCTCTTTCCACATTGAATTCACTGGTGATTTCCTGACTTCAGCATTCATACGAGTCCCCAGACCTTCACCTACTCAAACCTGAAAACTTTGCAGCACCTCTGATCATGTCATTATAATAGTCCTAGCTTCCTCTTCTATTGTTTTCACCACTATTGTTCCAATGTAATTCTTCAATGTTTTGCCCCAGGAGCACAGTAGTGAAAAAAACTGATATGTTCCCTGCCCTGATAGAAGGCGGAGGTACTAAGACACTAAATAACTACACAAACTTACTAACTGCTAAGTTAGTTTAATGAAAAGTATGGGGCTTTGTTAAAGGGCAAAATAGGGAAATTATAATTGTCTCCAAGTTAGTTTTCCTTTCTCTACACCTCTACCCTCTACTTTCTTCAGTACAGTTTACCCACTTTTTCCCAGATTAGTATTCCCAAGGTCCATTTTTGACCCTGACACTTCCTAGCTCAAAAGTCTACAGTGGTTAAGCTGGGCATGGGGACATAAGCCTGTAGTCCTAGTTAGCAGGGAGGCTCAGGTATGAGGATAGCCTGAGTCCAGAAGTTCAAGGCCAGCTTGGGCAATAGAGTGAAACCTGGACTCAAAAACAAGCATTCTTTCCATGGATTATGCAATACAGTCTAAACTCCTCAGTCAGAGAATGGAGATCCTTCAACCTATGTTTTAAACCCCTTCCCCACTAATCCTCTTTAAGCAGTTTATGCTACCAAATATGCCTCTTACACAAAGACTACATACCTTCACCAAGCTGCTTCTTTTGCTTAGAAGACCCTTCCCCCCTCATTCCTTATGTCGAAATTGTACATATCAAAAAAAAAAGAAAAAGAAATTGTATATATCTTTAAAGCCAGCTCAGCTTCTTAACAAAGCACTTCACGACCTTTCCCTTTCAAATCTCAGTACTTTCTTCTCACTATCATAGTACCGTCTACCTTTATTATTGCAATTGTTCTAATACAATGAATGTGAGAGAGCATAGCCTCTTTCTCTGTAGACTGTAAGCTCATGGAGGGCAGGATCTTGTCTAAACCACAATCATTCATTGGCTAGTCAGACAAAAAAATAAATGAACACAGGAATGAGTGAATGAATAATCATTGCTATTTTCTGATTGATGTTGTGGAAGGCAGACATGACTACTGCATTGTCATTGCCATTTAACAGAGAGCTGTGAGAAAGCCATGAAATCAAACAAATGATGCCGTTTCCGCCTTCCTCCAACTCTTATTCTAACAAGTGTCACTCGTGCAGGGATGAGTGGCCTTCACCAAAGGAGCCATAGAAATCTGCAAGGACTATGAAGTGTGGGCAGAAAATTCAAGGACTAGGGGGGACCAGGTGGTGTTTTATTTTCTTACAAAAGAAAACTGATACTTTGGAATAGAAAAGAATACATGGACGATGAAATGGGGGTCTCTAGAGATGGAATTTTAGAATAGGATCTGTTTTATGTGGATCATGGTTTAAAATACTGGAATTCTGGGCTGTTGGCTAGGGACACAATTTTCTATAACAACTGAGAAAAATGTGTTTACCCAGACCTTTGCTGAACAGATAAAGAGAACTTTAAATTGAAAATGGAAGGGAAAGGAGAAAAGTCCTGATAATATTAAAGTCAATTGCTATGGATGGCATCATATACGACAGTATGAACAGCACTGGGGGAGGTACCCATTAAGCCACAGAAGGATATATTTAGGAAGAGTCAGAAATAGAGCTTATGACTTCCTCTGCTTCTATATCAATACACAGCCCATGCATTAGGTTCATCCATATGAAATTGCCAATGTTCAACTCTTTTTGACCTACAGAAATGGTAACTTCATATGATTCAAGCTGACAGCATATAGTGAACTTAAAATATTAAGGTAACACACACCAGCTAAGAGATGCCACAAAGACCTGGACAAATGCACCTTATAAGTAGAACCAGGCATTAGAAGAAGAACATTAGGAAGGTTCCCTTTGGAATGGGAAGTGAAATTGTACTGTATGCCTAGAAATCCAGAAAGGTGAGACAGAGCCCTCTGCAGAGTTCTGGCTAAGTAACAAGCTGAATGAAAGAGGAATCACATGGCATGTGAAGTACATGGCATGCCAGCACTGTGCAGAGTGGCCAAAATGAATGATGTATCTGGGTGTGGTGGTGCACTCTTGTAATCCCAGCACTTGGGAGGCTGAGGCAGGAAGATTTCCTGGAGTTTGAGGCCAGCCTGGGCTACATAGTGAGTTCAAGGACAGCCTAAACTACATAGTGAGGCTTGCCTCAAAAAAAAAAAAAAAAAAAAAAGAATGATAAGAATGATGTGTTCTTGATGGAGGCAGATCACAAAAATTGCATAGAGCCAGACACAACAGCAATGAGATACTTTGGTCAGAGTTGCCATAAGATTCATTTGCCCAAAGGTAGAACATTTAGAAATTTTTTTAAAAAAAATTTATTGTTACCTCTTTGCAGTACAAAATGATTGCATTCATTGTGAGGGATTGGTACATGCATAATGCCCCAATTCTTTTTATCTCTTTTCCCTCCTCCTCCCATTTTGCTAACATCATATTCATTTATTTATAAGTCCCTATAAAATTGATTATCATACATACAGACTAAAATGCAAAAAAAATATAAAACACAAATGAGAATTATACTATATCAAGGTGCCCTTTTAGATACATTGTCCCTGCTGGATTATAATAACTTTTTCCTCACTCTTTTTCCTATTGTCTTTTATTTTGCAATTTATTTATACATCGAGTTTCTCATATAGGAGAAACCAGGCAATATTTAAGCTTGTGTGTCTGAGTTACCTCACTTAACATTATGGTCTCAAGATTAATCCATTTTCCTACAAATGATGCAAGTTTACTTTTCTTTATGGCAGCATAGTACTCCATTGTGTATAAATGCCACACTTTCTTTATCCATTCATCTGTTGATGGACATATATAAGTACTGCACGCTAATCGATTGTGCCACTGGAGCTTCTTGATGGACTTGTAGGCTGCTTATAAGATTTAGCTATTATGAATTGTGCTGCTATAAACATGAGTATGCATACATCACGGTAATGTGATGTCTTTAACTCTTTTGGGAAGATACCTAGAAGGGGAATAGTTGAGTCAAATGAAATTTCTATTTTCAGTCTTTTGAGGAATAGCCACACTGATTTCCATAGTGGTTGTATCAGTTTACACTCCACCAAAAGTGAAGGTGGGTTCCTTTCTCCCCATGGCCTCACTAGCATTTGTTATTGGTTGCTTTCTTGATGATAGCCATTCATTCTGGAGTGAGATGAAGTCTTAGTGTTGTTTTAATTTGCATTTCTTGAATGGGCAATGATGATGGACATTTTTTTGTTCATTTATTGGTCATTTTTATTTCTTCATCTAAGAAGTGTCTGTTATTTTAGATGTCCATTTTTGATTAGGTCTTTAAATTTGAGGGTCTAATTTTTATTTATATGTTCTAGATATTAGTCCTTTGCTGAGAAATAGCTGGAAAAAATTTTCCCATTCTGTAGTTTGTCTCTTCACTCTGTTTCCTTTGCTGTGTGGAAGCTTTTTAGGTTGGTGTGATCCCATATGTTGATCATTGGCATTATTTATTGTGCAAATGGGTTCTGTTCAGAAAGTCTTGCCTACAAGTATGTCCTCAGTTTCCCTGTTTTTGAACAATTTCTTCCCATTTTATAATTTCTATCGTACATCTTGGATCTTATTTCCTCTTTCAGCTTCTCACACTAGGGAGACAAACAGTATTTACACATGTGAATCTAGTTTATTTCACTTATGGGTATGGTTGCAAGTTGCATCCATTTACCTATAAAAGTGTCCAGCTTATCTTTCTTTATGGCTGAGTAGAACTCTGTTATATAAAATGACCACATCTGTTTTTAATCCATTCCTCCATTGATGGGCATTTGGGGTATTTCCAAGATCTAGCTATTACAAATTGTGTTGCTATAATCATGAGTGCACATAGTTCACTGTGGTATGATGTTTTTAATTCTTCTGGGAAGATACCCAGAAGGGGATTAGCTGGGTTGAATGGGACCTCCAATCCTAGCTTTTTGAAGAATCTCCACAGGCATTTCCACAGTGGTTGTACCAGTGTACACTCCCACCACCATTCCACCAACAATGAAGGTGAGTTCCTTTCTCCCCAAGACCTCACTATCATTTGTTATTGGTTGATTTCTTGACAACAGCCATTCTTTCCTGGGTGAGATGGAATCCCAGAATTGTTTTAATTTGCATTTTTTGAATGACCAGTGATGTTGAACATTTTATCGTATATTTATTTGCTCTTTGTATTTCTTCATCTGGGAAGTGTGTATTCATGTCA
Organism: Chinchilla lanigera; assembly: GCF_000276665.1. NCBI lineage: Eukaryota > Metazoa > Chordata > Mammalia > Rodentia > Chinchillidae > Chinchilla > Chinchilla lanigera. Next base: position 10,067,442 of record NW_004955475.1, read on the forward strand.
GATGCTCAGTTTTGGATTGGGTCTTTAAATATGGGAGATCTGATTTTTTTTTAGTTCTTTATAGGTTCTCAATAGTATTCTTTTGTCCGAGGAACATCCGGCAAACATTTTTTCCCACAGTGTGGGTTGTCTCTTCACTCTGTTGGTGGTTTCTCTTGCTGTGCAAAAGCTTTTTAATAAGATGAGATCCCAGTTGTTGATTCTCTGTGATAGTTCCTGTGCATTTGGAGTTTTAGTCATAAAATCTTTGCCTACACCAATGTCTTCAAGAGTTTTACCTATTCTATCTTCCAGCAGATTTAATGTTTCTGTTTTAATATTTAGATCTTTGATCCATTTTGAATTTAGTTTAGTGCATGGTGAAAGATATGGGTCCAATTTTAATCTTTGGCATGTGCAAAGCCAGTTTTTTCAGCACTATTTATTAAAGAGGCTGCCTTTCTTCCAGTGAGTGTGTTCAGCACCTTTGTCAAAGATAAGAAGGCTGAGTATGTCTGGAGTTGTTTCTTTTGTTTTTTTCTGTTATCTTTTTTTGGTACTGGAAATTGAACTCAGGACCTTGTGCTTGCCAGGCAGGCATTTATGTTGCTGACCTTATCCCCAGCCCTAGAGTTATTTTTGCATCTTCTAATCTGTTCCATTGATCTTTGTGTCTGTTTTTGTGTTTTTTGCCAGTACCATGCTGTTTTTATCACAGTAGCTTTATAGTATAATTTCAAATCAGAGATTGTGATATCCTTTGCCTTGCTTTTGTGGCCCAGAATTGCCTTTGTTATTCTAGGACTATTCTGGTTCCAAATGAATTTTAGGATTGTTTTCTCTAATTCTGTGAGATATGCTGTTGGAATCTGGATTGGAATTACATTAAATCTGTATAACAGTTTTGGAAGTATGGCCATTTTCACTATATTGGTTCTCCTTACCCAAGAGCAAGGGATATCTTTCCATTTTCTGATATGCTCTTCAATCTCCTTTTCAAAGTACTATAGTTTTCAACATAGAGTTCTTTTACATCCTTTGTTACATTGATTCCTAGGTGTTTCATTTTTTTGGATGCTATTGTGAAAGGTGTTGCTTCCCTAATTTCTCTTTCAGTGAGTTTATTATTAGTGTACAGGAGGGCTATTGATTTATGAGTGTTGATGCTGTATCCAGCTATACTACTGAATTTTTTTATTAAACCTAACAGATTTTTAGTGGAGTTTTGGGAGTCTTCTATGTAGAGTATCATGTCAACTGCAAATAATGATAGTTTAACTTCTTCCTTTCCTATCGTTATTCCTATTATTTTTTTCTCTTGTCTAATTGTTCTGGCTAAAGTTTCCAGAACTATGTTGAATAAGAGGGGAAACAGTGGACATCCTTGTCTTGTTCCTGATTTTGGAGTGAAAGCTTACAGTATTTGTCCATTTAGTATGAGGTTGGCTATTGGTTTGTCATAAAGAGTTTTTATCAGATTGAGATAAAGATCATCTATTCCAATTTTCTGTGGAGTTTTTATCATGAATGGGTGTTGGGCTTTGTCAAAATCCTTTTCTGCATCTATTGAGATGATCATATGAGTTTTGTCCTTGGCTCTGTTAATATGGTGTGCTACATTTACTGATTTATGTATGTTGAATCATCCCTGCATCCCTGAGATGAATCCCACTTGATCATGGTGTATAATCTTCTTGATGATTTGCTGCATTTTGTTTGCCAGTATCTTATGGAGGATTTTTGCATCTGTGTTCATTGAGGAGATTGTCTTGTAATTCTCTTTCTGAGTCAAGTTTTCTCCAGTTTTGGTATCAGTGTAATGTTTGCTTCTAGGAGTGAATTGGGGAGTATTGCTTCTGTTTCAATTTCATTAAAGAGTTTGAGAAGTAGTTCTGTTAGGTCTTCTCTAAGTATCTTCTATAATTCAGTAGTGAATCCATCAGGGAATGGGCTTTCTTTGTTGGTAGGTTTTTAATTACATCTTCACTTTCATTGATTGATATTGTTTTATTTAGGATTTTTGTATCTTCTTCATTCAGCTTTGGTAATTCGTATGTATCTAGGAATCTGTCCATTTCTTCTGCATTTTCCATCTTACTAGAACACAAGTTCTCAAAGTAAGTATAGATGATCTTCTGGATTTCTTCAAGGCCCATTGTGATTTCACTCTTTTCATTCCCAATTGTGTGGATTTGAGCCTTTTCTATTCTTTTTTTGATAAGGTTGGAGAAGAGTTTGTTGACTTTATTTAATTTTCAAAGAATCAACTCTTCAATTCATAGATTCTTTGTACTGTTTCCTTAGTCTCCAATGTATTAATTTCTGCTCTGATCTCTATAATACTCTCCCTTATACAAGCTTTGGCTTAGCCTGCTCATTTTTTCTAGAACTTTTAGGTTCACCATTAAGTTGTTTCTTTGCACTTGATCTGTTTTCCTGATATGGGTATTCACTACTATAAATTTTCCTCATAGGATTGCATTCATTGTATCCCATAAATTCCCATATGTTGTACTGTCATTATCATTTAGTTGTAGAAACTGTCTAATTTATTCTTTCATTTCATGTGTGACCCATTGTTCAGGATGGTGCTATTTAATTGCCATGTGTTTATGAAGTTCTTGTGGTTTCTTCTGCCATTGATTTCCAATTTCATTGCACTATGGTGTGATAATATGTATGGGATAATTTTTGATTCCTTTGCATTTATTTAAGCGTGTTCTTTGAACTAGTATGTAGTGTATTTTTGAGAACATCCCATGTGCAACTGAGCAGAATGTATAGTCTGATGTTGTGGGGTGGAACACTATGCAGACATCTACTGAGTGCATTTGTTTGAAAGTTTGGTTCAGTTCTAATATTAATTGTTGATTTTTTGTCTAATTGATCTTTTTGTGACAGTGGGATATTAAGATGCCTCAATACAATTGTATTAGTGCTTATTTTATTTTTCATGCCCATTAATGCTTGTTTGATATAGTTGGGTACACTGGTATTTGTTGCCTATATATTTATGATTGTTATCTCTTCCTCTTGGATTGTTCCCTTTACAAGGATGTAGTGACTTTCTTTATCTCTCAGTCAGTCAGCTTGAAATTCACTTTGTCTGCAAATAGAATAGCTACCCTGCTTTTTTCTGTGCTCCTTTCACATGGAGTATTGTTTTCCATCCTTTAACTCTTAGCTTATGATTTTTTTGAATTAAATATATTTCTTGTGTGCAGCATATTGTTGGATGTTGCTTCTTGATTCATTCTGTCAGTCTGTGTCTTTTGATTGGTGAATTGAGACCATTAACATTGATAGCAATAGCTGATATGTATTGACTTACCCTTGTCATGTTATTTTCCTCTTGTTGGATCCCCTCTTTTTTTTTCCCCCTCTGTTTAATTATTTGCCTTGCCTGGTGGATTCCTTCTGTTGGGGTTCACAGAGTTGTAGTCATTGTTATTTCTTTCCAGAATGTCCTTCAAAACTTTTTGGAGTGCTAGGTTGGCAGTTGTAAATTTCCTCAGATGTTCTTTGTCATGAAAGTATCTTATTTCTCCATCAATTTTGAAAGATAGTTTTGCAGGGTACATCACTCTAGGTTGAAAGTTGTTTTCCTTTAGAGCTTTAAATACTTCACTCCAAGCCCTCCTTGACTTGAGGGTTTGTCCTGAGAGGTCAGCTGTGATTCTGATAGGCTTTTCTTTGTAGTTGATTTTTTTCTTTTCCCTAACAGATTTTAAGATTCTTGTGCTGAATTTCTGGAATCTTGAGTATGATATGCCTGGTGGTAGGTTCTTTTTGATTTTGGCTAATTTGAGCTCTATATTCCTCCCTTCTCTGTATGTCAAAACTCTTTTTTCCTACCAAGGAAGTTTTCTTTGAACAGTTTTTTTTGTGTTATCTCCTGCTTTTTTATTGACTCCAATTGACATTAATTTATTCTTCTTTGCCTCATCTAGGAGCCACTTGATTGTTTTCTCATTGTCCCTTGCTCTTTTTAAGAAATCTTTCTTTTCATGAGCACTAACTGCAAGCCCTTCTTCTATATCTGAGATCCTATTCTCACATTGGGTTATCCTACTGCGGATACTTTCAGTAGAATTTCTAATCTCTTGCATATCTGCTTTAATCTGCCATTTGGATTCCATTTCTTTCTTATGCTGATCGTTCATGTCTTCCCTAATTTCCTTAAGCTCCCCTATTTTTTTATCTATATCTGTTCTAGAGTCACTAAGCATGGTTTTTCTTGTAGACACCATCTTTGCAGTTATCTGATAAATTATTTCTGATTTGATTTTTTCTAGAGCCTCATTTAATTGCTTTGTTTTACCACTTCAAAGAGGTCAGGTGTGCTATTGATTTTTTTGTGATGACTTTGTATCCTATCATGCTACTAAATTTGGTTTTTAATCTTAGCAGGATTTTGGTGGAGTTTTTCAGATCTTCTAACTAGAAGATCATGTTATTTGCCAGTAATGATAATTTAGCTCTTTTATTTATTTCTCTTGTCACTGCATTATTTTCCTGTTACTGATTACTTTCTTTTTTCCCTTTTGCTTAGCCAAACGTACTCATTCCTTTGACTTATTGACATTGTTGGTTTCATTGTATCTTTCTAGGATATCCTTGAGAATTTTTTTTGTAACACTGTGTTATGATTTGTGTCTGGATGTCCCCCCAAAGCCTCATGCAGTCATGTGGTGGGATTTTAGAGTTTATGATTGATCCATGATCCAATGCTGGGATTATGTGCTACACCTGCCCTAGGGCAGACAGTTTGCATATATAAGGGAAAGAAAGAGGGTGCTGGCCACCATTCCTCCTTTTTTGCTCTGGTTGCTTTGCTGTTTTCTGCTGCCATGAACTGTTGCCCTCTGCCATGTGCCACCCTGCCTTGGAGCCAGCCAAGTATGGACTGAAACCTCCACAAACTGTAAGCTAAATAAACCTTTCCTTCCTTAATATTGAGTGTCAGGTATTTTGTCTCAGCAATGACAGAAAAGTAACCAAGACACATTGGCTTGGTGGTCATGAATTTCTGGAGGTGCTCCTTGTTAGGGAAATACCTTATATCTTCATCAGATTTTAAGGAAAATCTTTCAGGGTATGTAAGTCAGGGTTGGAACTGGTTATATTTTAGTGCTTGAAACACTTCAATCCAAACCCTCCTGGCCTTTAACATTTGTGTAGAAAAGTCTCCTGTAATTCTAATGGGTTTACCTTTATATGTGATTTGTTGCCTTTCTTTAACAGATTTTAAGATTTATTTTATGATGGCCCTTTAGCACTTTGAGTATAATGTGGAGTGGAAAGTTTCTTTTTATTAAAGCTATGTGAGTTTCTATATGCCTCAGTTATCTGTCTGCTTATTTCTTTCCCTATATTTGGGGAGTTTTCTGCTATTGTTTCTGTAAAGAGGTTTTTATGACATTTGTGTTATCTTCTGATTTTTCACTTATTCTAATTATTCTTAGGTTAGTTTTCTTTGCATCATCTATCAGTCATTAGATCCATTTTCCATATTCCTTTGTTACTTTTAAGGTGTCTTTGTATAGTTGGTCTTTGGAGGCACCCTTGTCTTCTAGTTCTGGAATTCTGCCTTTACATTCGTCAGTTCTGCTGTCTCTACTTTCAATATGATTTTTTGTTTTGCTTTTCTTTTTTTTGGAGTGGGTACGGGGGATCAAATTCAAGAACAACATACCACTGAGGTACATCTCAGACATTTTTTTAGTTTTTATTTTGAGATAATCTCACTAAGTTGCCTAGGCTGGTCTCCAACTTGTGATCCTCCTGCCTCAGCCTCCCAAGTAGTTGAGATTACAGGTGTGTGATACCACAAACAACTACTTTCTCACGTTCCTTACCCCAGTAGAATTATTCTGTCTGTGATAGGGTCCTTTCCACTTCTCCATGCTCTGTTACTTTGCATTTCTGAAATACTTATTCAGTTGTGCCACCTTGTGCATGCATATGCATTGTATTTATTTGAGACAGTGTCTCATTATGTAGTCCAGGCTGGTCTCAAACTTACTATATATCCTAGGCTCATGTCTTACTTTTCTTGTTGCTGAGACAAAATGCTCCATACCCAAAGGGAAAATGTTTATTTGGCTCATAGTTTGTAGAGGTTTCAGTTTATAATCAGTTGGCTCCAAGGCACAGTGGCCTGGCAGAGGGGCATCGCAGAGGAGAAACATTCATGGTGGGCAGAAGGTAACAAATCAACAAGGAAGGGGAACTCGGTATAATTTTTAACATTCTGGGTTTCTGATTGAAACCTTTTCATGGAATCTAACTCTTTGGTAAACTGGTCATTCATGTTTTGTATAATTTTGTTTAGCTCATCTATGTTTTTATCTGTGTCTTCTGAAAGCTCCTGCATCTTTTTGGTTATTATTTCCATGATCTGTTTAATTATATCTTCTCTAATCCCACTGAGTACCTCTTTAGTCTGTTTTCTAGCCTCCTCTGTTATCTGTTTGATTAATTTAGATGTGTGGCTATTCTGCTACTCTCTGCTCCCTGGATTGGCTTCAGGGGAGTTTTGAGTTTTAGGAAACATTGTGTTTCCTTGCAACTTTCAAATCCATAGGATTTCAGGCTGAGCCTGACCTCTGGCCATGGGAGTAGGGCCTGAATCCTTTAGTTTAAAACCCTCCCAGGGTCTCTTGCCAGCCTGACCATGGTTCCCTGACCATGGCTGTCCCTCATCCAGTCACAGTGGGACCATAACATCAGGAGCCCTAAAATGAAGCCAACCCATAGGTGCTCTGAGTCCCAGGTTCAGTTGATCCCTCCCTAGAATGGTGTCTTACCACTCTCTCCAGGTGATATGGCAGGCACGTGGGCTGGGGTCACTAACCATTGGTTTAAGCAGACAGCATCCACTGGTCTGTTTCACTGCTGCATATCTCCCTGAAGGCCTCTGGAGTCCCCTGCTTTCACTTTGTAGATCTGGTTTTCCTTTCTTGTGAACCATGAGCCAGGAACCAAGGGAGAAAGTGTAGATTATCTCTTCCTTTTTCTGCATTATGTTCTGTTTCTTCAGATTCTCAGTAGGCTCCAATTTTCCTGTCAGATACTTCCTGGGTTCCAGGGATCCACCTCCCTCCTTTTCTCTCCCAAGTTGCTATTTTCTAGTGTCTGGCTTCTGAATCTTGGAGAGGCTGAGTTGTTGCTGCTTACCACTCCTACATTTTCCCAGAACCCCCCTATAAATGCTTTACTTGTCTTGCTAATATTATCCCTCAGAACATAAACAACAAAAGGAACTGCTTGCTATTCATTACCAAATTCTGGCCCACAGCAAATAGCTCATTGGCAAAGTGGATACTTGAAGAGTGACTATATTATGTCAGAGTTTGTGAGACCATAAGGCTAGACATAGTAAGGTATTTTGCCCTAAAATTTAAGAAGGTAGATTTGAAAGTTTGGAGAATTAAAAGGTAGCATGAAGGCAGGGAAAGTGCACAGCCTGATCTGGCTTTAAGTCAAAGCTCTGGCATTGATCAGCCAGCCATATTACCTTGAGGAGAGGAAGGGAAGGAGGGATGAGGGAGAAAAGGAAATAAAGAAGGAAGGGGATGGATAAACAGTGGTATGGAATCGCCTTTTCAGGACTGACAATTAATGGCACATGTGTTAGCACTTAGCAATTAGTAGGTATGCATCAGGGGCTGGGGATATAGCTCAGTGGCACAAGCGCCTGCCCAGTAGGTATGCATCAATTTTTAGTTTCTTGTACTTTCTATTTGGCTGCCTTCCCAAAAGTGTTGAAAGTATTTAAAAATTAAATTCTCAACAGGGCCCAAAGGTATGTGCTTGAAATTCCAGCTACTCTGAAAGTCTGAGGCAGGAGAATCACAAGTTCAAAGCCAACCTGGACAACTTAGTGAGACCTTGCCTCAAAAAATAAATACATAAAAGGGGTTGGGGGTGTAGCTCAGTGGTAGAGCACCTGCCTACCAAGCTTGAGGCTCTGAGTTCAATCTCCATCACTAAAAACCCTCAATTATGATCACATCATTGTGACTTATTTTAATTAGGAAGCGAAAAGAGAGGTATCTACAGAAAATGATGCAGAAAGTTCTTTGATGATGAGACAATGAAAATATGGAAAGAAGAACATCTGACTAAGGATGAATAGGAAATAGTAATGTGGAACTGCCAAATTCATGTCAGGAAGGCCTGACTCAGAAGGAGTTAATTTTAGGAATAAGACAAAGAGGCTATTTTCAGTTTTGTTTGCATCAAGAAATACATCAAGGAAGTTCAAATTTTGGGGCAGATAGTATGTTTTGTTTTAACTATAATTAGTTTTTCAAAATTATAGAAGAGATATTAGGTATACATAAAAATTCCAATAATACCACAGATATAAAATGAAAAAGAAAATGCTGTACTGTTTACAAGATAACAAAAAAGGCATCTCTGTAATTCTTACTTTGCCTTGATCTTCTCTGCCATCCAAACTGTCCATTAGGCTGGAAAGACATTGGCAGGAGACAGTTTACCGGCGAAGTAAGAAAACTGTAAGAAAGCACCAAAGTACTTGCGATGACTTTGAGTCTCTTGGCCTAGAAAAATTGTATATCCAGATGTTAAAAGAAGTTACAGCTGGGATCCCTGAACTTGCGTCTGTAACCTTTGGAAAAGTATGGGGATTAAGAGACGTTAGATGTGTGGGGAAGGGCACATGCTCTTTTTTTTTTTTAAAGAGAAGACAATTTTGCAAACTTTAGAGAGGTAGGTTTCATCTTAGTCTCTGGCAGGTTTCTAGACTCTATCATTCGAAGGGGTGGTTTATACGAGTGTGCTTAGAAGGGAACTCATGGTCACATAAAACTCTGCCTTACAGTAGCTCAAGGCAGAGCGAACTTATTTTCTTTCCTGAAGTGAACTTAGTAAGTTAAGCAGGGATGCTGTAGCACTGAAGCGGGGTCCCAACACTGACAAATCATTTATAATGTCCTTGTGGAAAAGTTGGGAAAATGTATGTAGTACAGTCATTGCATGGGCAAATGACCAACCCCAAGTCTGCTAACTGATGGATGAATCTTCAAGTTATTTATATACTAGTTTATGATCTGTTGCCTCCGCTATCATTTCAGCTCATGGACTGCGAGACAGTGCTCTTATTGCTCACTATTTTATCCGCAGTGCCTATGGCAGTGCCCAGTCCATAACAGAAGGTGTTCAGGAAATGTTTCTGCATGCATGAATGAATGAACCTGGAGAGAAAACTGAGAAGCACGTCACCAAGCTCTATCTCAGCCTTCTCCTGTTCAGTATATTTTTATCATTTGCTTAGTCAAAGACATTAGCTGCATACTGACCAAGTATAGATATAATACCAGCCTGCAAAGGCTAGCATAATGATAGATTGTATCCACAAAGATCCACTAGGAAGAACAACTGAATACTGATTTAACACATCAATTAGCAGACTTGGGGTTGATCATTTGCCCATGCAATAACTGTACTACTTACATTTTTCCAACATTTCCACGAGGACATTCATGTATGTATGAATGGATGGATGGATGGATGGATATGCATTTATTTTGAGGTTCCCAGCCTCTGAAAATGTAAATAGATTTTTAAAAAAACTGTAAGTCCAAGTGGACACATTAATGGCAATATGTAGGGGGAGCCTTAGACATTTTCATGTACTCATTCAACAAATATTTACTGAAAGTACCAGGTACTGTGCTAGGCACTGCGGATATAGTGTAGCGAGGAAAACATCTGATTCTGTGCTCCCAGAGCTAAAAGACTATTGGAGGAAACAGACATTAATCAAAGCGTTTCATGAACAAATATATATTCTCAAACTATGAGGACTCAAACTGAGTGCTACAAGCGCATATAACAAGGGAAACTGGTCAGGTCAGGGAGGGAAGCTCTCTCTGAGGAGCTGACCCAGAGCCGACTTCTCAAAGATAAGTAGAAGGAAACTAAGGTGAAGTCAGGGAAGGTAGACCCAAAGTCCAGTGAGGCAGCTGTGTGAAGGGTTTGCTTAGGTGCTATAGTGGTTTCTTTCCCTTCCTATCAATAGAGGCTGGGCCCAGAGTCAGGGTTGGGGTTGGGGCTCAGCGAGAGACTCAGTTTGCTTGCTCTTTGGAGGAGGGGGCTTTGCAGGGGTGTTGGTCTAGCCTGGGGCTCAGGCCAAAGTGGGAGCGCTCTTGGACAGGATGGTGGGGTTAGGGCTGAGGGATTGGGCAAAAGCCTGATTCCTCCTAAGGAGAGGTTGAACAAACAAATGACTACTTGAGCCTAATGAGAACTAGCCTTCTGATGTTGGAGGAAAGAGTTACAAATACGGAAGGAGGAAAGGGTAACATAACCCACTGCCGTTGGGTTGAAAATGGAAGTATCAGTATGATTTTATGTTTTATGTGTGTGTCTGTGCATGTATGTATTGATAAGCATGCCTATTTGTGTGTACATTATACACACATGTGCTGTGGTCTCAATAGAGTGACTGCTTCAAAATCTATTACAGTATGACACATTGCCATGAATCCCCCTCAAAACACTCTCCCACGCTTCAGACACACTTATTCCATCATTCTTGCCACTTTCTGAAGTAGTTCTGGAAGTTTTCTTTCATATGTGTGTCTATAATGCTATCATGGCTGCCACCATGTCCTTAACTGACTCAAAACATTTACCTTTCTAACTCTGAGGGAAGAACCAAAAGTTGTATGGGGCCAGATCCAGTAAGTAAGGTGGATAACACACTGTGCTATGCTTATGAGCCTGCCTTTCCCATTGGATGCCGTATTGCCCCAGCAGTTACCACATCTTTGGTCATATATTGTAAAGATACTCATGAAAAGAAACTTCCAGAACTCCTTCAGAAAGTGACACAGATAATGAGATAACTGTGTTTGAAGTAAGGGAGACATTAGGGAGATTCATGACAATATGTCTTTTACTAATAATTTTTAAACTTTAAACATTCACTGTATATTTTGATCACACCTCATGCACCCTCTATTTCCTTGCTCTGTCCACTGAGAAGACCTAAAAACAACTGCACCTCAATAACGATGACTACATCAAGGACCTAGCTCTTTACCACTAGCTCCATTAAAAGGAACCAGGATAACTGGGCATGGTGGCACATGCTGTGTGTGAAAGACCTGGGTTCAATTTCCAGTATTGGGGAGGAAAAAAGAATCAAGACTCCTTGGAGAAATGACTGATTCCAGGGCTGTACAAGGAACGCACAAGATGAGACTGGAGTATCTTATTGTGCCACAAAGTAAAACAGTGTTCATGGATGATTGGGTGAAGCCAACAGGGCATAGAAGCCAGCTTTGGGAAGCAAAATAAACAGTGACAATAGTGAATTACGACCCATTGAATAAAACAAGAATACATTAGTGCATATAGAAATAAAACATAGCTTAAAGGCATTAATAAAAAGTGGGAGTGGGCTAAGAATGTAGATCCATGGTAAAGCACTTGTCTAGCGTACATAAGGCCATGGGTTCCATCTCCAGCACTACCAAAGAAAGAAAGAGAGAAAGCTGGGGAGAAGAAAAAGCTTTACCTTACCAAAGTAAAGGTAACTAATAAACAAAGAGGGAATGATGAAAGCAGAAAAATCAGCATTTAGCAGTCATCACAGTAAAAATGGATTCAGGCAAGAACTACCAATGGATGCTAAAGCTAGCTTAATATGGAACAGGGTATTTATTTAGTCTCACTATCTCCCACGAAGTACTTCAAAATTACTACGTATAAATATTTATCAACTAACTATTTTGGAGAAACCTGGCAGATACTATCTTAATTTTAACCAGTACCAGGGCACATTGTCACTGTGTGCCTACTGGTGTGATAGGCCAAGAACACATCACTTTGGGAAAGTGTCGGCTCAGAAGGCACAAACTGAATCTAACCATTAGGAAACAGCAGACAGACCTAAATTGAGGCTCATGCTGCAAAGTAATTAGCTGTACTCCTCAAACTGTCATGGCTATTTGCAGGAGATAAAAGAAACATGACAAGTAAGTGGAATTTGTGATCCTGAATTTATGAAGGACTTTATTAGGATGATCAATAAAATATGAATAAGATCTGTGGAGTAGATGCTAGAACTGTATCACTGTTAATTTCCTAATTGTGATGGCTGTCTTGTGGTCTTAGTAGAGTGTCCTTGCTTTTATGAAATACACACTGAGGTGTTAAAGGGTAACAAGACAAGATGTTTGCAAATTAATCTCAGCCCCAGTACAAGAACAGCTTGGAGAGAGCAAAGGGAGGCGGGCTTGACATCTGCCAATGCCACACCCACTGATCAGGGCCACGTCTCTTCCGAGAGCTAATGTGGCTTTCCTCCTAGCTCTGCTGCTCATGCCACAGCTGATCCACTTCCTCATCTCGAGCAGGAAGAACCCTAGAATTAGCAAACCTCAAAATATTCATGGAATAATAGCCATGACTAAATGAAATATTTTTTCAAGCACAAATGACCGACTTCATCTTAGCTTGAAGTTTTTTTTTTCTATTAATTAGCTATGAAAACAAAATCTTTATCTAAAGCAAGTGTGGAAGTTGAATGGCTCAAAGGTGACTCAGAAAGAAACAAAAGAATGAAAGTGATGAGATGTTAACCAATAGGGAGCCTGGGTGAAGAGTGTATGGCAGTTCTTTGTGCTTAACCGTAATTTTTTTTTACTATGAAAGGTTTTTTCATGTATGTGTACCTGTGTGTGTGTGTGTGTGTGTGTGTGTGTGTGTGTGTCTGGGGACTGAAGCCAGGGCCTTGCACATGCTAGGCAAATGCTCTGCCAGTAAGCTAATCCCCAGCCTTGAAAGTATTTCAAAAGCAAAAGCAAAAAATGTTAATAGAGCAGGTCATGGTGGCACATGGCTTTAATTCCAGTTACTTAGGAGGCAGAGGCAGGAGGATCACAAATTCGAGGCCAGCCTGGGCAATTTAGCAGGACCTTGTCACAAAATAAAAATAAAAGGGCTGGGAATGTAGCTCAGTAGAAAGCCCTTGCCTAGCATGCATAAGCCCCGTGGGTTCAAGCTCCAGTACTGCAAGGAAAAAAGTCAGCAGGAAGAGAAAAGCCAGCATCATCTTACAGTACACTAATATTAGTCTAGGCAGAATGAGGCTGCTGAACTCTCCAAGGGTCAGACCTCACTGGAATGTGGGACTTGGCTCTTGGAAGGTGAGGTGATCAGATCTCATGAAGATGAGGACCAGCTGAGATGTTTAATCTGAAGCATAGGGAGGGAGCAACTTTTGTCTTCGATCTCCAAAGGGTGTCTGGAACAGAGATAGCTGACTTGTTACAGGGAGACAGATTCTGTTTAGTATGAGGAAAGGCTTTTGGGCAAAAAAAGAGAGAGGAAAAAATAGAAGGCTCAGACTATCTCAGCAGTTCCCTGTTATAGGATATGTTCTAATAGAGATTGGCAAGCAGTTCTCAAGGATGTCAGAAAGAGATTGCATGAAGTATATAAATGTTGGGTCCAGTGACCATTGAGGTCCTTCCAACAAAGGTTACATTTTACTGTTATCTTCAGGAATTGGGAATTAAATGCTACCTGTGTTGGGTAGGGGTTCCCTTTCGTCCACATGGGGCACAAAGTACAGTATCTCACTTTTGAATGGACTATTTTAAAAATACTTTTTATTTTACTGGTACATTTTAGATATACATAATGATAGCCTTCATCATAGGGAGTTTGTACCTGTACATGCTACATCTTACTTCTTTTTTCCCATTCCCCTTCCCTCCCTTCAATCCCTCTTCCCCTCTTTATTTGCAAAAGCCTTGTGTCCATTTTCCTTCTATTCTTTCTTTTCTTGTCCCTTCTTTTCTTTCTCTCTCCCGCTCCCTCGTTCCCCTTCTCATTCCAACATTTTCTTTCCATTTCCCAATACCCAGTATAAATTTTGGTTCTTATTTGTATTTCTGGTTTCTCACACCAGAGAAAACATGCACTATTTAAACATGTGTGTCTGATTTATTTCACTTAAGAGTATGGTCTCAACGTGCATCCACTTGAATGGACTATTTTAGTGCAAACCTCAGTGGTCTGGAAAATTCATTTGTTCCCTAGCAATGAGCTGGTCACTGAGGCAAATATCACCATATTTTTATTGAAGAAAACTTCATTTAACAACATGAAAATAGGGCCCAAGGAAACAGAAACAAAAGCTCAAGAGAACGTTTGGAAAGCTTTGAAATATTCAGTGGCTCAGGAGGCTGTATCTTCTTCACGTCGCTGGGCGCCTGCCTACTCATATACCTTGCTCCAGTAGTTCCTCATTCTTTATTTAAAAGTGAGCCCTTCTGTAATACAATGCTTTCATGAGCTCACTATACAAAACATTCATCTGGGAAAGAAAAGAGCAAATAGATTTCTGGGGAAGAATAAGAAATGTGGGAAAGCTTCCCAGACCAGTGATGATGGCATGAGAGTCTAACCTTTACCTTCTGCAGTCTGAGGAGCCATTTGGGGGAGAAAACATAGTCCTTCCTCTTCTGAAGAACAGGAATCCCAGCGCACTAGGCCTGCTTAATTAGGGACAGACAGCTCTTGTAAGGGAGAGGTACTTAAAACAGAAAAGATCCTTTGCTCTTATTTGGTAACAAGGTTTTTTCTGTCCACCAAACCTCTCCTGGATAGCTAATGGCTCAGACGCTTGAAAGTGCAAACAGTTCCCAGAGAAAATGCTTATTTCAATAGACACTGCACTGAGCAGAGGTCAGTCCTTCCCTCCCATGCACTGGTAATGACAATGATGCATCTTTCCTTAGCTCGTTCTTGGCAGTCCTTGTAATTAGATTCCAGTTGCTCTTTAAGTTGGCCCCTGTTCTCCATGCTTCCTGGTTCCTGGTTTTCACTCTGAGAAATTACTGTGCACAGTCTCCTAATTCTTTTTTTTTCTTTTCTTTTTTTTTTTTTTTTTTTTTTTTTTTTTGAGACGGGATCTCACTATGCAGTTCAGGCTGGCTGTGAACTGACATGTAGCCCAGGCTGCCTCAAACTCATGACAATTCTCTCCCTGACTTTTGAATTTATATAGAACCACTGAGAGGAAAAGTGGTGAAGATTCCTGACTATCTAAGGAAATTCAGGTTGAGTCCTTATGGAGAGCCTAACTATAATCTCTCTGCCCCTAAAGCCATACCACCCACCCCTTGCTGTCTCCCTCCTCACCTGAGTTTCATAGCTTTTCTTGAGGGAGCCAAGGTGGTCAAGGAAATGTAGTCCCAGGCCACACCACTTTTCAGTAGATACATACTTGCTCCTGCTATACATAAATATTCCAGTGTTCCAGGACTTGAGCATCAGCCAGAGAATCTCCATTTCTGGGTAGCCTTCCTGAAATCCAGGAACAGTGAATGCTTTATAGTTATTGCTGTCATAAGTCATTGTAGCACTCCCTGTACCAGCACTGCTTCTCATTATTACTCAACACCTGGTGCTCTGCTAGCAGGAAGGAATGCTGTTCTCCTGGAAAGGAGGAGAGCACCTTGAAGGTTTGTTAGCTGTGGAATGTTCCACAGCAAGGTCTCAGGAAGTGACACATAAATGGAAAGAGCAATAAGGCCATCTCTGACTGTAAGAAGGAATCCGAGATGGATTTCTGCTCTCCTGGAAGTAGAAGAAAGACTGTCTGGTTGGGGCTTCCCTCCACGTTGTCCTCAGCCAGTTATCTCTCCGGTTCCTACCTCTACTCTTCAGAGATTGTCAAAAAGCAGTCTTATTGAATCTCTTGATTTCCTTGACCAGAACCAATTTCTATTCTTGGAGCAGAAATTATATTTATTTTCAGTATTGGCAATATCTACCAAGCTAAGAAC
This sequence comes from Chinchilla lanigera, assembly GCF_000276665.1. Taxonomy (NCBI): domain Eukaryota; kingdom Metazoa; phylum Chordata; class Mammalia; order Rodentia; family Chinchillidae; genus Chinchilla; species Chinchilla lanigera. Next base: position 10,083,257 of record NW_004955475.1, read on the forward strand.
ACAGGACAGAAATTTCAAGATGGTCACTTAGCCTTATCAGTGGTCCTTAACATGACTAATCACAAGCTTGTATGAGCGTCTTCCTAGTACTTTGCAATAGTGAAAAGAATTAGAGTAAGGAGTGGCTTTCCCAGTTCTTGTATGGGAGATGGAACATAAAGAAAAGTGCTGGTGTGGAAGCCCTTCATCTTCAAGGTAGGTTTCAGGCCCTTGGGGGCGGGATGTGATGGAAGACCTGGGTAGCAGCTTATTGAGTCTTGAGGGTATTGTTTCAACTGTCATTCATTCACTGGATTCATAAAACATTACTATGCATTAAATGCTATGATAATGAAGACACTCAAGAAGGAGAAGACAAAGAATTCTTATCCTAAAGGGTACACAATGGCTGTGGGGAGATGAGGCATTCACAGGAACTGGGGATGTAGCTCAGTGGTTGACTACTTGCCTAGTATGAGTGAGTTTCACCCCCAGCACAGAAAAAAGATGACTTTACCACATATGGGGTTAAGGGCTAGTCAGAGTGACAAAGACATTAAGTGCTGTAGTTCGGTAAGAGATAAGTGACAGCTTAGCTCACACTCACAGGCAGTCTTTGCCTTCCACTCTCCATCCTTGTCCACTTGGTAAATTATTTTTTTCTTCAAATTCACAAGCAGAGTTATTTCTGTTTGTGCCCATAGCAAGCTTTACATCCCTCAAATATAAGTTATATCATATTGTTTTGAAATGTTATACATTTATCTCCTCCAGACTATTGAGTTCTTTCAGATGAAAGGAAGTTTTTGTTCATCTTTATATCCTCAGAGTTCATCACTGTGCCTGGTACACAATAGAGGCACAGCACAAGTTTTCTGAATGAATTAATGAATGAAAAAATGATTCAATATCCAATCAACTGGGACCTTATCAGTGAGGTTTTTCCCTGACTCTCCACAATCTCTTTCTCAGACCTCTTTGTTCCTCTATTGTTCATTACACCATAATAGTATTTCTGACACATGTCGTCTGTCTCCTTCACTAAGAGGGTAGTTCTCTGAAGGAAAAATATCATTTATCTTTGTACTTACAGCCTCGCAGTGTCTGATACAGAGTAGGAGTGTTGTGATCCTCACAAAATGAATGAAAAACTGAACAAACAAAAATGGCCTTAAGAAAGACGAGTAAGATCTAGATATATAGGGAAAGTATTAGGTACATTCCCACTGCTGGGAGAAAGTATTGGGCTTACACAACTTAAAGGAAGAAGGGTCTACTTTGGCTTATGGTTTCAGAGGTTTCAGTCCATAGTCCGCTGGCTCTAAGACAGAAACATTGCACCAGAAGGGTGTAGTGGAGGACAGTTTCTTATCTCATGACAGCCAAGGAATAGAGAGAGCTAGGAAGAGTCAGGAGAGAGGAATAGGATGGGCTGGGACTAGGAAATGCCCTTCAAAGGCACTCCTCCAGTGACCTATTTCCTAACAGCTCATTCAGCGATGAAATGTACAGTTGATCACTGACAAGGTTAGTTACTCCCATGATCTAATCACTTTCTGAAAGTCACACCCCTGAATACATGAACCTTGGGGGGCTTTTTTGAACCAAATCATTACACAGAAATTATATGAAATGTCTACAAAAGGCAAAATCCATAGAGACAGAAAATAGATTAGTGACTTCCGGGGATTAGTGGAGTAAGGGATGAGGAGTGACTACTAATAGTATGAGGTTTCTTTTTAGGATGATGAAATGTTCTGGAATTTGATAATGGTGAGAGGTATACAATTTTGTGATTATACTAAAAAACACTGAATTGTACAATTGAAAATAATGAGTTTTATGACATATGAATAAAATCTCACTAAAAATGGATATACAGAAATAGAGAATGGTGTTCGATATGGACAAAACAGAATATTTTCCACTTGAGAGTGAGTATGTCTCAGGAAGACAAACAGCTGTTTAACCTAAGCAAACAATTTATATAGAGTTAATGGGAAATGAGACTGGAAATGTAGGATGACCTTCCTAAGTGTTTCCTAAATGCCCTTCCTCAGAACACCAATGTCATGAGAAATGTCAACATATGGTCCATAAAAGTAGGATTCTCTAGTCAAATAAGTTTTGGAAATGTTGCATTCTATATATCAGCCTCCCAAAGTGTTATAATGTACATTAATTCATTGAAAGTTTAAGTAAATTTTACAGTAAAGAAACCATGTAACTTTATTTAATCTTGGGTTTGTGGAACACTGACTAATATCTCATTGGCTAGAGTATAAAGAGTTTTGCATTACAGGCCATAGAGTTTGGAATTTATGCTGCTACAAATGGGAAGGCACTGGAACTCTTTGAGAGAGAAAGTGGTATGATGAAATTACTTTTAGTAAGACTGAGATGCCAGTGTCATTTAGAACAGACTCAAATGTGGAAAAAACACAGACAAGGAGATTTTTTAATTTTTTTTTTTAATTTTGTAGTTCTGGGATCAAACTCATAGCTTCATGCTTGCCAGGCAAGTTCTCTTCCAATGAGCTACACCATTGATTCAACATTTGCTTAAAGACAGTAGTAAGAATCTAAGAATGCAGTGATGGAGACCAAACTGAAATGGTGACAATGGAAAGATATAAGAAACATTCCAAAGGAAGAATCAATAGAACTTGGTAACTAACTTGATATGGGGAATATAAGGTAGGTCAACTCAAAATGGCTCTAAAGTACACAGTGTGAATGACTGAGAGAATGCTGGTATCACTAAAAAAAATTGAAAAAAAGTATTTCTGGGGACAAGGGATCAAGATAATGACAAGCTCTATTTTAAACACTGAGTTCACGGTAACTTAGAAGATATATGGACAGTTGCAGACATGGATGGGAACTCAGGTAATAAAGCATATCAAGTCACTTAAGATAGTATAGCATACAGAGAACAAAGAATAGAGAATATTGCAAATGTTCATAGTTGACTGGTGAGAAGGGAAACATAACACAGAGGAGTGATGACAAAATGAAGGACAAGAGAAAGCTGGGTGTGGTGGCACACACATGTAATCCCAGCACTCCAGGAGACTGAGGAAGGGAGATTGCACATTTGAACTAAGCTCGAGAAATGTAGTGAGGCTCTGTCTCAAAAATTAAATAAATAGAGGGAGAGAGAGAGAGACAAAGAGACAAGAGACAAGAGAGTTTTCATAACTCAGTGGCCAATAATGCAGGCCACTGTGAAGATGCCATCATATTTGAGTATAAGGTGGTTCATTCGTGGCCTTGTGGAGCAAAGTGTGGTTAACAGTGTTGAGCTAGGGGAGGCGTGGCTCAAGAGAAGGACAGGCAGGTTAGCAGGGCCTTATTGGCCACATTCAGGATTCTGGTCTTTATTGAGAGCAATGGGAAACTACTGATGAGGAAAAAGCAACATCACATACTTGAAAAATTTTAAATGTCAACCTGGATGCTGGGTGGAGAAAGGTATGGAAGGAAGCATGAGTAGATAGGAGACCAGTTAAGAGATTCCTGCAGTGGATGAGATAAAAGAAGATACTTGAACTAGGTTGTTGATGTTGGAAGCTGAGAAGAAGTAGATAAATTTAAGAGATATTTAGGACGTACAATTGACAGCTCCTGGTGATAAATTAGATATGGGAGTGAGGGAGGTGTGAAGATGACTTCTAGATGGCTGGTTTGGGCAACTGAAAGAACAATATCGCCATTCAGTAACTTAGGGAACATGGGAATTTTATTTTCATATGCATTAGCTGCCTTCATTCCACAAATTGCTTAAGAGAATCATTAATCCTCAATAAAGAAATGCATCTATATTACTATTCACCCCAAAGAAACAGGGACTTGCCTATGTAACATGCAAATTAATGGCAGCAAATTGAAGTATTCACTCCAATGGCTTCTGGGGATTCATCTGAAATCAGCTTTCTCTGTCCTCAACACCTTTACATATGGCCCTCATGCACAGCTGTAACTGAATTGCAGATGTCCTAGAGCACAAATGTCTATCTTTTTATCCTTTTTTTAGGTTTCTAGAAGTGGATATCATGTACATCAGCTTTATTGGGATATAACTCTTATACCATACAGCTTACCTACTTAAAGTATGCGATTCAATGGTTTTTAGTATATTCACAGACTTCTACCACCATGACTACAACAATTTTCTTCCTTCCACAAGGAAATCCTTTGCCCATTAACTCTTCATTTTTACTGAACATCATCCCCATCTCCCCTGGGCAACCAGAAATTTTTGTCCATTTATATTGGCTTATCCTACACATTTAAGATAAATGGAATCAAATGGTATGTGGTCCCTTGTGACTGGCATCTTTCCCTTAGCACAATGTTTTTATGGTTCATTTATGTTATAGCATGTATCAGTGCTTCATTCTTTTTATGGCCAAATAACGTTCCACTATATGGAAACACCATGTTTTGTTTATGTATTCATCAGTTGATAGACGTTTGAGTTGTTTCTATTTTTGGCCATATGAATAAATCTGCTTGTAAATATTTGTGTATGAGTCTTTGTATATATATTTTCATTTCTCTTGGGTATGTACCTAGCTGTAGGAGATGACCAAGTTCTTGTCAACACTTGTTATTACCTTTTTGATTATAGCATCTCAGTGGGTGTTAAGTGGTAGACCATTTTTTGTCACTGGGCTTTGATTTGCCTACCTCTGATGACTAACACTGTTGAACATCTTTTCATGTTTATTCCTCATTTGAATACCTTCTTTAGATAAATGTTAACTTAAATTCTTAGCCCTCTAAAAGTGTTTAGTTGTACTGTAGAGCTGTAAGAGTTCATTCTTATGTCTGGTGGACTGAGCAACTTTGTTGAAGATAACAGTATGTAATATAGCAACCATTGTAAATTCCTATCATTTTGTTTTGAAGTCATCTGTCGTTTTTGTTGTGTTTGTGTTGTTTTCATTTTGTCTTCATTGTTGCTTTGTTAGTTTTTTTAAATTTTTAAAATATAAAAGTATATGAGTTCCAAAATGTATTCTCCAATTCTTTGAGTTGCCTTTTTACTTTCTTGTGGTGTCCTTTACAGAAAAAAAAAAAGTTTTAATTTTTTTTTTTGTTTTGGTATTGGGAATTGAACTCAGGGACTCATGCTTGCCAGGCAGTCACTGTGCTGCTGAGCTATCTTCCTGGCCCATGTTTTAATTTTGCTGAGATCTAGTTTATCTACATTTTATTTTATTGCTTGTGCTTATGGTGACATATGTAAGAAACCACTGCCTAACACAAAGTCACAAAAGGTTTAAGATAATGCTTTTCTTTCCCCTAAGAGTTTGATAATTTTAACCCTTATATTTATGTCTTTGATTCATTTTGTACATAGTATGAAGACGGGGTCTAGAGTTCCTTCTTTTCCACGTGGCTATCCATTTGTCTATCACCATTCATTAAAAAGAGCATTTGTTCTCATTGTATGGCCTTAATAACTGTACTAAAAGTCAGTTAACCAAACCGGGCAGGGTAGCAGCACTTAGGAGGCATAGGCGGGAGTATCACTTGAGCCTGGGAGTTTGAGACCAGACTAGGCAATACAGCAAGATCACTGCTCCAAAAAGTTAATAAATGTGCAGTTTTGATTCTGGACTCTATTGTATTTCACTGATCTATATGTGTACAGTATCGTGTCAGTACTGTACTGTCTTGATTACTATAGATTTGTAATAAGATAATTCTGTAATAATAGTTATAAAACTTAATATAATTTTTCATTTCAAAGAAGCTGAGAGAAGTAACACACATATTTTCATAGTTTGCTGTGTTAACTTACATTTTCTGGCTTGTTTCATTTCTTCCTGTGGCTTAGAGTTATCTCTAATGACATTTCCTTAATCCAAAACACTTTTCCACTTATCTCCTTTGTGTTATTATTTTTAAAGAGTTTTTTCACAGAAATTTCAGGTTCACCGCAAAATTGGCAGGAAGCTACAGCGATATCCTATGTACCTCCTGCCCCTCCATGCTGAGCTCCCCCATTATCAACATCCAAACCAGGGTGGTACATTTGAACACCATTATCACCCAAAGTCCATAGTATACATTAGTATTCACTCTTGGTGTTGCACATCCTGTGGGTTTGGACAAATGTATCATGATATGGATATACCATTGTAGTGTTATACACAGTATTTTCACTGCCATAGAAATCTTCTGTTCTGCTTTTTCAACCCTCCCTTCCCTTTGCCCTTGGCAAGCATCATCTTTTTACTCCACAGTCTACATAGTTTTACCTTTTCCAGAACGTCAAATAGTTGGAATCAAATAGTATGTAACCTTTTTAGATTGGCTTCTGTCACTTAATAATATGCACTTAAATTTCCACCATGACTTAGTAGCTCTTTTTAGTGCTTACAGTATTTGATTGTCTGGATAGACCACATTTTATATATTCTGTGTTGTAATTTTTATATTACATTAAAATTTTTTTCTTAGTACATACTTGCAGTGCATAATGATTACATTCATCATGAGGAGCTGGTACATGTTTATATTACATTTATTTTATATGTTGATTTCAACCTGAAATGCTTAGTGATCTATTTTTTTATTTAGTGATCTATTTTTGGAATGCCGATAACAGTGGAATATAATGAAATGTTTTCTCTTCAAATTCTTGTTCCTTGAATTTTTCTAGGTAATATATAGATTTCATACAAAAATTAAAAAAAAATTAATCTTTAGCATAAATGGGTTAAGCATAGCAAACAATTATACAATGAGCTTTATACATTTGTTTTTAAATCAGTTAAGAGGAAAATAAATACACATTTATATTATCCTTTAAAAATACATAATTACTTCTACTTGTATTATTTGTCTGTTTATTTGGACTCAAATTATTGTCTGGAGTCCCTTGCTATCAGCCTAAAGAATTTCCTTTAATATCTCTAGTAGGCAGGTCAGCTAGCAACATATTCTCTGTACTTCTTTATCTGAAAATATCTCTATTTGTTTCATATTTTCACATCTTTTTTATCCATTCTTCAATTGATGGACATTTGGGGAGTTTCCAAGATCTAGTTGTTACAAATTGTGCTGCTATAAACATGGATGCACATATATCACTGTGGTATGATGTTTTTAATTTTTTGGAAGATACTCAAAAAGGGAATAGCTTTAGATACTCAAAAAGGGTCCAATGGGACATCCAACCTTAATTTTTTGAGGACTCTCCACAATGATTTCCACAGTGGTTTTACCAGACTGCACTCCCACCACGAGTGGAGAAGGGTTGCTTTTTCCCCACTGCCCCTCGAGCATTTGTTATGGACTGATTTCTTGATAATAGCCATTCTTTCCGAGGTGAGAGGAAATCTTAGAGTTCTTTTAGTTTGCATCTTTGGAATGACCAATGATGTTGAATATTTTACCATATACTTATGTGCTATTTGTATTTCTTCATCTGAGAAGTGTGTATTCATCTCAGATGTCCATTTTTGGATTGGGTCTTTAACTTTGGGAAGTTTGTTTTTTTTGAGTTCTTTATATGTTCTCTATAGTAATCCTTTGTCTGAGGGACAGCTAGCAAACATTTTTTCCCAAATTGTGAGTTGTTTGTTAGCTCTGTTTGTGGTTTCTCTTGCTGTGCAAAAGCTTTTTAATAAGATCCCAGTTGTTGATTCTCTGTTATAGTTCCTGTGTGACTGGAGTTTTATCATAAAGTCTTGGCCTACAACACTGTCTTCTAGAGTTTTACCTACTCTATCTTCCAGCAGATTTAATGTTTCTATTTTAATATTAAGATTTTTGATCCATTTTGAATTTAGTTTAGTGCATGGTGAAAGATGTGGGTCCAATTTCAATGTTCAGCATGTGCAAACCTAGTTTTTACAGTACCATTTATTAAAGAGGCTACTTTTCTTCCAATGAATGTCTTTGGTACCTTTGTCAAGGATCAGGAGGCTGAGTATGTCTGGAGTTGTTTCTGCATCTTTTAATCTGTTCAACTGATCTTTGGGTCTGCTTTTTGCCAGTACCATGCTGTTTTTATAGCAGTAGCTGTGTAGTATAATTTCAAGTCAGGGAATGTCATGCTCCCTGCTTTGCCTTTGTTGCCTAGAATTGCCTTTGCTATTCTAGGTCTCTTCTGGTTCTAAATGAATTTTAGGATTGTTTTCTCTAATTCTGTGACATAAGCTATTGGAGTTTTGATCAAAATTGTTATATCTGTTTAACAGTTTTGGAAGTATGGCCATTCTCACTATATTGATTCTTCCTACCTAAGAGCAAGGGATTATCCTTCCATTTTCTGATATTCTCTTCAATCTCATTTTCAGAGTACTATAGCTAACAACATAGAGGTCTTTTACATCCTTCCATAAATTGATTGCTAGGTATTTCATTTTTTTTGGATGTTATTGTAAAAGGTGTTGCTTCCCTAATTTCTCTCTCAGTGAGATTGTTATTTGAGTATAAAAAAGCTATTGATTTTTGAGTATTGAGTTTGTATCCAGCTATGCTACTGAATTTGTTTATTAAATCTAGCAGTTTTTAGTGCAGTTTTGGGGGTCTTATATGTAATGTATTATGTCATCTGCAAATAACAATAGTTTAACTTCTTCCTTTCCTATCATTATTCCTATTATTTTTTTTCTCTTGTCTAATTGCTCAGCTAAAGTTTTCAGAAATATGTTGAATAAGAGTAGAGATAGTAGACATCCTTGTCTTGTTCCTGATTTTAGAGTGAAAGCTTTCAGTCTTTGTCCATTTACAATGATGTTGGCTGTGGATTTGTCATAAATGGCTTTTATCAGATTGAGATAAAGACCATCTATTTCAATTTTTCTGTGGGGCTTTTATCATGAATGGGTGCTGGGCTTTGTCAAAATCTTTTTCTGCATCTATTGAGATGATCATATGATTTTTGTCCTTGGCTCTGTTAATATAGTGTATTACATTTATTGATTTATGTATGTTGAATCATCCCTGCATCCCTGGGATGAATTCCACTTGGTCATGGTATATAATCTTCTTGATGATTTGCTACATTTTGTTTGCCAGTATCTTACAGAGGATTTTTGCATCTATATTCATTATGGAGATTGGCCTGTAGTTGTCTTTCTGAATTGGGTCCTTCTCTAGTTTTGATATCAGGATAATGCTTGCTTCCAGGAATAAGTTTGGGGGTATTGTTTCTGTTTCGTTTCATTTCATTAAAGAGTTTGAGAAGCAGTGCTGTTAGGTCTTCTCTAAATATCTTCTATAATTCAGTAGTGAATCCAGCAGGGCCTGGGTTTTCTTTGTTGGTAGATTTTTAATTACATCTTCAATATCATTGATTGATATTGCTTCATTTAAGATTTTTTTGTATCTTCTTCATTCAGCTTTGGTAATTCATATGTATCTAGGAATCTGTCCTTTTCTTCTGCATTGTCCATCTTACTAAAATACACATTCTCAAAGTAGGTATAGATGATCTTCTGGATTTCTTCAGGGTCCAATACAATTTCACCATTTTTCTTCCTAATTTTGTGGAGTTGAATCTTTTCTTTCCTTTTCTGATAAGTTTGAATAAGGGTTTGTTGATTTTATTCAGTCTTTCAAAGACCCAACTGCTCGGTTCATTGATTTTTTGTATTTTCTTTAGTCTTGAATGCATTAATTTTTGCTCTGATATTTATAATTTTTTCCCTTGTACCAGCTTTTGACTTAGTTTGCTCATCTTTTTCTAGACATTTGAGGCTCATCATTAAGTTGTTTATTTGTGCTTGCTCTAGGTTCCTGATATGGGTATTCACTGCTATAAATTTTCCTCTTAGAACTGCTTTCATTGTGTCCCATAAGATCCAGTATGCTGTATTGTCATTATCATTTAATTGTAGAAACTGTCTAATTTATTCTTTCATTTCATGTGTGACCCAATTTTTGTTCAGGAGGGTGCCATTTAATTTCTATGGTTTATGAAGTTCTTGTGGTTTCTTTTGCCATTGATTTCCAATTTCATTGCACTATAGTGTGATAATATGCATGGGATAACTTTGATTCCTTTGCATTTACTTAAGCACGTTTTTTGAGCTAGTATGTGATGCATTTTGGAGAACATCCCGTGTGCAGCTGAGAAGTATATGTATTCTTATGTCATGGAGTGGAACACTCTGTAGACAGTTACTAAGTGCACTTGTTCAAAAGTTTGGTTCAATTCTAATATTTCATAGTTTTTTTGTCTATTGGATCTGTCTTTTTGTGACAATAGAGTTTTGAGATCCCTCAATACAATTGTATTAGTATTTATTTGATTTTTAATGCCCATTAATATTTGTTTTATGTAGTTGGGTGAACTGATGTTTGTTGCATATATACTTACGATTGTTTTCTCTTCTCCTTGGATTGTTCCCTTCACAAGGATGTAGTGACCTTCTTTGTCTGTCTTAATTAGTCTTGGCTTGAAATTCACTTTGTCTGTGAATAGAATAGCTACCCCTGCTTTTTTCTGAGTTTCTTTCACACAGAGTATTATTTTCCATCCTTTGACTTTCCATCTGCGAATATCTTTTTGAATTAAATGTGTTTCTTGCATGCAGCATATTGTTGGATATTGCTTCTTGATTCATTCTGCCAGTCTATGTCTTTTGATTGGTGAGCTGAGCCCATTAACACAATGGTTATAACTGATATGTATTGACTTATCCTTGTAATTTTCCTCTGGTTAAATCCCCTCTTTTTTTCCCTCCCTGTGTGTAATTGTTTGCCTTGCCTGATGGATTCCTTCTGTTGTGGTTTATAGAGTTGTAGTCATTGTCATCCCTTTCTAGAATGTCCTTCAAAACTTTTTGAACTGCTGATTTGGTGGTCACAAATTTTCTCCGATGTTCTTTGCTATGGAAGTATCTTATTTCTCCATCAATTTTGAATGATAATTTTGCAGGATATATCAATCTGGTTGAAGGTTGTTTTCCCTTAGAGCTTTAAATACTTCACTCCAAGCTCTCCTTGACTTGAGGGTTGATCCTGAGAGGTCAGCTGTGATTCTAATGGGCTTTCCTTTACAGATGATTTGTTTCTTTTCCCTAACAGTTTTTAAGGTTCTATTCTTGTGTTGAATTTCTGGAATCTTGAGTATGATATGCCTAGCTTTAGATTTTTTTGATTGTGGCTCTTTGGAGTTTTATGTGCTTCACTTAGCTGTATGTCAATTTTTTTTTTCTCTTCCAGGGAATTTTTCTGCCATGACATTGTGAAGAAATATTTCTATATCATTTGTGCTGTATACTGCTTTTTCATTGACTCTAATCTATCTTATTTTATTGCTCTTTTCCCCATCTAGCAGCTGCTGGATTGATTTCTCATGTCGCTTGCTGTATTTAATAAATCTTTCTTGGGCTGGGGATATAGCTCAATGGCATAAGCACCTGCCTGGCAAGTGCAAGGTCCTGAGTTCGATTCCCGGTACTGCAAAAAAAAAAATCTTTCTTTTCATGATTGCTAACCCCAAGCCTTTCTTTAATCTGAGATCCTGTTGTTGCATTGGCTTAGCCTACTGTAGATCCTTTCAATGGAATTTTTATTCTCCTGGATATGTGCCTCCATCTGTCTTATGGCTTCAATTTCTTTCCTGTACTGAGCTTTCATGGCTTCCATAATTTTCTAAAACTCCTCTACTTTTTTATCTGTATCTGCTCTAGAGCCACTAAGCTTGGTTTTTATTGTGGACACCATCTTTGCAGTTATCTGAGAAATTATTTCTTCTTTGATTTTTTTTCTACAGCCTCATTTAATTGCTTTGTTGTTACCTCTTCAGAGAGGCCAAGTCGGTGGCTTTCAGATTGTTCCACCTCATTGCCCCTTGGGCTTGTCTTTGGGGAGCTGGATGTCTGGGATTGCATCTTGTTTAAGTGTCTACTCATTTTCTTTTCTTTTTTCTTTTTAGTTTAATTCCTTGGTGACATTTATAAATTGCCTATGGTGGGTTGCTTTATTGCTAGTGTTTAGAAACTTTAGGAAATGAGTACTTCTCCAGGTTATTATCCAGGTGTAGCTGGCTTTTGGGATAAGATTATACCTCTTCAATTTGTTGGGGATGAAAAGTTACTTTTCCACAGTATTTTCTGTGATCCTTTGCCACTCTCAGTCTTAGAATACCAGAAAGAACAGCTGTTTCAAACAATTAGGTCACTGTTGGCTATAGTGGTACCAATGAGAATAGCATCAAACACAGCCTAGAAAATGACAAACTGAGGTAAACATTAATATACCATCTTTAACTGTATGAACTAGATTTGTGGTTATATACTAAAATGTAAAACAAACCAGAATATTGTATGCAGTATACAAGTCCTTAATATGTCAATTTTGCCCTCAGAGGTTTAAATTTATAATAGGTTAGGGAGATAACAGAAGTGGGACAAGAGGAAGCAATTAGAAATAAGGGTGGAGAACAAAGGGGGATCACACTAACTTTAGAAGATGGGTGCAGAAAACTGGAGAGAAAGAGAGAAGGAAGAGATTAGAAGAAGAACACAATAGAACCACAACCACAAAGAGGCTAGAAACCACATTCACATGCATATAAAAACAAGATCAAACAATGATGAAGAGAAAAACAGAAAACAAAAAACAAAAGCAAAACCACTACCACCACCACCACAACAACAAAACAAGAGAAAGAAAAAAAGAAAAAAGATCACTTCTGGTAGACAATGTGTGGAAACATAGTGCAGATCCATGTTTATTTATCCCAGCAAGCCAGCAGTAGCTTTTTGGCAGGGTAGTGGATAATCTCAAAGAGCCTGCACCTTCTGGCCAAGACCACATTCATCTGGCCTGCAGCCACCAGTGCCTCTTCCACAAGCCTGAGCATTGCTCGGAGCTGCTAGATGGAGCTGGCAGCTGCTCTGAGGTCTGAGCTCAGCTGGCCCCTCTCCAAAATGGCTCCCAGACAATTGCTGTCTTGCATAGGATGACTGAGCCCTCAGCACTCACAACTAGGTAGTGCAGTCCTTCATGTCTGCTACTCCCTCCACTGCTGTGTCTCTCCATGGAGGCCTCTGGGGTTGCCCCCATTCACCATGTGTTCATAGGTCTGAATCATTCCTCTCACGCATTGAGTCCTGTCTCAGGGAGAAGGCACCACCAGTTACCTTCTTCTTCACTGAAGTTTCTCTCTTCACTCTTTCTGTAGATTTCAACTCACCCTCTGATTCTTCTTGGGTCCAAGGGACCCACTTCCCTCCTTGCTGTGTTCCTCACATTGCTATATTCCAGCGTCTGAATGGCAACTCCCAGAGAGGCTGTTCATCTGCTGCTTACCACTCTGCCATCTAGGGCTCCCTTCTAGGGCACATGAAAGTCATTTTTCCCTGCTTTTAACATTGTTGCTGTATTTGGCTTTCAGTGTTTTTAGTGTTATATTTGTGTGGGTTTTGTGTATTTTAATTAGTGTTTACTGAGATTCTTGGATATGTAGATAAATGTTTTTCATCAAATTTGCAGTTTCAGCCACTGTTTCTTCTTATTTTTGTTTCTGTTCCTTCACTTGCCATCCTCCCAATACTCCCATTATATATATATACAGGCTTACTTAATGATGCTCCATTTTTCTCTGAAGGACTGTTCTTTTTTTCTATTATTTTTCTTTAGATTGCATTATCTATCAATTTATCTTCAAATTTGCTGATTCTCTTTCTACAGCTCAAATCTACAGTGAAGACTCTAGTGAATTTTAAATTTCTCTTACTGTAGTTTTCACCTTTGATTTTCCATTTGTTTCTTGGAAAATACCATGTCTTTATTGCTATTTTCATACCTTCTCTCTTTCTTCCTTCCCCTTCCCTTCTCCCCCTTCCTCCTCCTCCCCTTCTTCTTTCCTCCTCTTCCTCCACACCCTCTTTATTCTTCTCTTTTTCTTCCTCCCCCTCTCCTCCTCCTTTTGGTACTGGGGAAAGAACTCAGAACACCCTACCACTGATCTATATCCTCAACCCTTTATTTATTTATATTTAAAATTTTGAGATGAGGTCTCCCTAAGCTGCCCAGCTAGGACTCAAATTTATAATCTTCCTGCTTTGGCCTTTCTCAGTGCAAAGATTACAGGTGTGTGTCACGGTGCTCAGCTCTCTTTTACTCCATTAAGGATGGTGTCTTCTAATTCTAGGAATATACTTGCAGCAATTGTTTTAACATCTTTGACATCCAGGCCCTCTCACAGATAGTTTGTGATGCTTGTGGTTTTTTTTCCTCCCCTTGGTATAGGTCACGTTCTCCTGCTTCTTTGACTCTCTCATTTTACTTTGCTGGAAACTGAACATTACAGGAAATGCACTGTAGCAACTCTGAGACTCATTGCCTTTATCCTGGGACTTATTATTATCTGCATGTTTATTTGTTTAGTAACATGACTGGACCATTCTAGCAAAGTGTATTTCCCTCACATGCAAAATCTCTTGTACCGCTTCTCAGAGGACACAGTCTTGATTATGTGCATAGTCACCCTTAGATGACAGTGTTTTGTCTATCTCTTTCTATGGTGTTTTGTAACAGCGACTACCTCTGCTGGTAGCACACCTTGCTGCTAGGCTCCATTAATTGCACGAAGATTACTGTATTAATTCCTCCATGTTATGATGCATGAATTGTTCCACAGTCTGATCCAGTTGGATTCCAGTGACTGTGAGCGGCAGTTTTTGAGGCAAAGTTTTTAGGTTTGTTCTGAGCCTGGAAGGGCCCTTTTTAGCTCTCTTTCCATGGTTCTTCTGAGAAGATAGCTGGGCTGTGAATTAGCTTCTGGTTCAAACAGAGACACTATCTTTCATTTTATTGCTTACCACCCAAATATCCATTGTTTTCAAGAGCATACTTTGGCTTGAACTTCCCCACACAATTAGTCCCTTTGGTTTGAAGCTCTCTGTTCTTATGGACTGCATTCTCCCCTTGGGCAAAATCTAGCCTCTGTGGGGGAGGCAGTTAACCTCTTTTCTCTGACTGACATCCTTACTTTCAATGTAGGGGGCTGGGTAGGGTGGTGGTCTCTGATTTTCCTGGCTTACCTCTTTGGGTGGGGAACTTCTGTCCAATGAGTGAGCTGTGATGAGGGCAACCAAGACCCAAATAATTTTGATTTGAATTGCCCAGGGTAGATCCTCTGGTCTATGAGTGGGGGGCTGGGTGAAGGAAGGGAGCTCTTATTGTCTTGACTACCCTTGTCAGGAATGTAGCTTTAGGATCTTAAAGCTCAGTTTGGGGTAAAAAGTTCTGGCAGCCTAGCCTTCCTGGCAGAATACTACATCCCTTGACTGGGGACTGAGGGCATTGACAACATTGCCACACTCGCCTAGAGTAGAGCTTCCAAAATGCTGAGCTAGAGGAGGGCAGGGAAGGAGTAGGTCATGGACTTTACTGTCTCAGACTCTTACAGTAGATTCTCTTGAATAGATTTAGTAGATTACCAAGACTTAGTAGATTCTCTTGAATAGATCTTTATTTTCTGTATGCTCTTAGGGAATTTTCTAGAGACTTTAAATGGCAGTTTTACTTGTTTGTTTGTTTTGCAGTAGTGGGGACTGAGCTCAGAATTTTGTGCATAGTAGGTAAGTCCTCCACCGCTAAGCTCCATTTCCTAGCCTTTTTTAAAAATTTTACTTTGATACAGGGTCTCGCTAAATTGCCCAGGCTGGCCTCCAATTTGTGATCCTCCTTCCTCAGCCTCCCAAATAGCTGGGATTTCAGCATGAGCCCTTGTTCTCAGCCTAATTGTTTTTTTTTTTTCTATTTTCACTAGTTATGGTTGTTTTGTTGGGAAGTAAGTACATGGAGCTTCCTATGCTACCATTCTAGAAGTGGAAGTTTCTGGAAATCTAATTTTGTTGGTAAGGAAACAGAGGCTCAGAGAGATGGCACCACTTATCCAAGTCACACAAGTATGTTTGTGGTATAGACAGGACTAGACACCAGGGGCACAGAGTCCTGGTCTTGGCTGCCCTCTTTATTTTAATATTGTTGCAAACATACCCCTCAAATTATGAAAATCTATCCTGCCTTTCTCACTTGATGTTTTTACACAAAGAATGTGCATGTGTTACTGGGGACTGAACCCAGGACCTTATTTCTCCCTCAGCTACATCCTCCAATCTTTTTTTTTTTTGGTTTTTCTCTGGTACCGGGAACCGAACTCATGACCTTGCGCTTGCCAGGCAGGCGCTTTGCCGCTGAGCTAAATCCCCAGCCCCCGTCCTCCAATCTTTATTTCTGCTTTTTATTTTGAGGCAGGGTCTTGCTAAGTCACTAAGTTGTCCAGGCCAGGCTCAAGCTTGAGATCCTTCTGCCTCAGCCTTTCAAAGTACTGGGATTACATATATGTGGCACTGTGCCCAGCTTATACTATTTTTGAGTTGATAAAATTATAGATATTGGTAATAGATTAGTGATTTCCAGTAGGTTTTTTTATTTCTATTGTTTAAGATATGTATGAGGAAAGTTAGAGGGGGCTGTGGAAGGGAACATGAGGACTCCTTATGGTGGTAGAAATGTTTTCTATCTTGACTGTAATAATGCCAACATCCTAGTTGTGATGCTGTGCTGTGGTTTTTAAAGATGTTATCATTGGGAGAAGTTAGAGTACACAGTATTTCTCTGTGTTTTCTTACAAGTGCGTGTGGTTCTCCAATTACTTAAAAATAAAACTTAAAGTAAGAAGCAACCTGAACAGTCTACTTCCTCTTAAAAATAATTTAGAATCAGAACCTATTATACAGTACACAGGCTTGACTGCATAAGCTTATGTCACGTCCCCCTCAGTTTTTTCAATGGCGCTAGCTTCTGATTACCAACCTGAGCCTTTCCTTTGAAATGAAATTCCCTAGCAAGACTGGCAAAGTTGTATATTTTAGAGGAAAGAACCTGACAAGCAACGAGCTGAATATTTATGCCCCTTCCAAGCTCATACGTTAAAATCATAATCCTCAAGATGATAGAATTATGAGGTTGGGCAACTGGGATGTGATAAGGTAAAGAATGCAGAACCCTCATTAATAGGATTAATGCCCTTGCAAGAGAGATCCAGCGAGATCCCTTGTCCCATCTGCCATGTGAGGTAACAGTAAGATGACCCTCTACAAGGAAGGAGACCCTCACCAGAGACTGAATCCGTGCCTTGATTTTGTACTTCCTAGCCTCCAGAACCAGAAGAAGTAAATTTCTGTTGTTTATAAGCTATGCGTCTATAGTACAATATTTTATTATAGCAGCTCAAATTAAGACATGAGATCAAAAGACCAGGGTTCTATTCCTAACTCTCATTCATTAGAACTTGACCCTTTTGAATCTTAAAAATTTCCTCAGTTGCGAGTTAAGCATAATAGCAGCACTGTCCAACCTGGCAGAATTGCTTTGGGGGGTCAAATGAGATAATGGATGCAAGGACATAAGAGTGCTTTGTAAACTGTAAAGCTTGATGCTGTGATCTTTTTTTTTTGTGCAACAAACATTTTGCCAGTGTATGGAGGCATTTAGTAAAGGTTATTTGCTGAATAAATAATGAATGAGTGATTAATCATTAAGCAAGTCAATCAAACAAAGGTATAATTTTCTCCCAAACATTTAAAACAAGGTAGCTGCATAGCACATCCAAGCAATCAAGAAAAAACAACATATCTGAGGTAAAGAGCTAAGATAAATTAATGTCTGTATAAAAAGATTAAATAGGCGCTCATGTTGGAGGGATGAGCAACAGTGGATGGGAAACTCATCAGAAAAGTAGAAAAATATTAAGACTGGGTGATCCAAGAGCCATAGAATTGAAACTGTAATAAGACAGAATAAAAGTGACAAACCAAAATACTTGGAGAGACATTTTGTTCTCATATGGAGAATATGGAAACTGATCAACTTGCAGTTACAGTATGATCTAATTTTAATTTGTATTAGTTACTATGGTAAACACACTTGAGGGACGAGGTAAAGCTCACGGCTTAGCAATGAAATTTTCTCTTCCTCCCAAAAGAGAGTAAAAGAAAAGATAGAACATATTCAATGCTAAGGTTTCTGTTTCAATTTAAATTCACACAGAGAATAATTACATAGCCCTAGGAGAATGCTAGGCTACTCAGTGCAAGTTTGTAGCAGGTTGTCAACCTGCTATATTGTTCCACTATCATTCTGTTATGATTTGTAGATATTTATTTGCATATGAAAAAGCAGTTAAGTCCACAGCAGATCCTTAGGTATTAATATGGATGCAAATAATGACTTTCTGTGTGATTTTAATCTAAACTTCTCAATATTTATAGTTCCCTTATAATAGCAATATCACCTTTCCATGTGTATGAGCTGTTAAAGTTTACAATACACATCCTATTTCTATTCATTCTTACAACTCCGGTGCGGGGCAGTCAAGGCAGGTATTCATTCCTATTTTATGAGTGAGAAAGCCAAACAATAGGGAAATGATATTCATATACAAAAACAAACAACAATAAAACACTTAGACCTCATATTATGCACAGAATTTAACTCAAATGGATTACAGACTTCTGTTTAAGAAATAAAATGGGAAAACAATTGAGCAGACGTTTGTCCAATGAAAAAATGTAAACAGTCAAGAAGCACATGAACAAATGGTCAACGTGGAACTACAAGTCAAACCATAATGAACTACTATTCCATACTCACTAGGACGTCCACAATAAAAAAAAGATGCACTGGATGTGGTGGTGTAATCCCAGCTGCTCAGGCTGAGGCAGGAGGATTACACACTTAAGGCCAACCTGGGCAACTTGGTGAGACCTTGTCTTAAGAAGTAAAAATGACTAGAGATGAAGCCCAGTGTGACACGGGTTCAATTACCAGTTTAAAAAAACACGGGCACTAATAGTTCTGGCAAGGATGTAGAGCAATTGGAACACTCATACACTGTTAGTATGACTGTAAAATGGTGCGAACTCTTAGAAAACAGATTGCAGCTTTACCAAAAGTTAAGGGCTGGGGATTCAGCTCAGCGGCATAGCGCCTGCCTGGCAAGTGCAAGGTGGTGAGTTCGATTCCTGGTACCGGAAGAAAAAACAAACAAACAAACAAAAACAGTAAACAAAAGTTAAGCATGGAATAACCAAATGATCCAGCAGTTCACTCATAGGTGTATATCCAAGAGAACTGAAAACATATGCTACACAAAGACTTGTATACGACTGTACATAGCGCCAGCATTCATAGTAACCAAAAAATGTGAACAACTCGAATGTCTACCAGTTAATAAATAAAATGTGCTAAAACCATTTAATAGAATATTATTGTGAAAAAAGAATGAAATACCAATGATACTACAATATGAACAAACCCCCAAAACATTATATTAAGTGAAATTGGCAAAATGAAACTTTTTAAGGTAATGGAAATGTTCTAAAACCAAATTGTGCTGATAGTTGCAGAGCTGTATAAATTTGCTGAACTGTACACATACAGTAGGTGGACTTTATAATTAGCTTTACACCTCAATAAAGCTAATTTGTAAAAAAAAAAAAATCACTAAAAAAAAATCTGCACTAAAAAGAACAAGGAATCACCAAAGAGGGACTAAAAGATGTTTTCCCTGTCCCTTCTGTTTTTTCACCTGCCTGAGAAACAGCGGTGATGATAATAAGCTTTTCCGCAATGTTATTATCATCACATGGGAAGTAACAATTCTTCCAGGCTTTGAAAATATAAAACAGGGGCTGGGGATTTAGCTCAGCGGCAAAGCACCTGCCTGGCAAGCACAAGGTCGTGAGTTTGGTTCCCGGTACCGGAGAAAAACCAAAAAAAAAAAATATATATATATAAAACAATTCAAAATGCCTGGTGGTACTGCTATTTCTAGATAATCCATAGTATATTTGTATCAGAAAATTTCTACTTTTTCCTATTTATAGTTCATAAACCGAGGGAAATTTCATAGTGCATAGCTACACTGTAATGTGAATAGATCTCAAAACATATCAGAAAGCACTATTCTATTTAATTTCCAATATGCAAGACAATTCCGTTCTTTAAAATTCCCTGACAATTTAATAGCACCATCTGACTTACAGTGTGGCTAATAAGACGCAGAGCATCTTCAAAATGGCCCCAAACTTCTTCCAAGGGACAGAATTCTGCACTTGATACCTCATCTGACACTGAAAGGTTAATCAAATTGCGCATGCATTCGCTGAAAATCAAAAGAGAAAATCAACCCACAAGGAAAGAAATCATTGACTTTATGACTAAGATAAGTAAAACCTGGAGCTCATCCCAGACTAAGAGCTTCAAAACACTTCTGTTCTTCCTTCACTTTTATCTGGGCCCTAATATCAGAAGACAGATGTTTGAAGCTATGAAAGGGGTCAGCCAGTCTTTCTTTTTATCATGCCAGTGGTTGTCTTTCACTCTTTTTTAGTTTCCTGCATAAAAGAATCATAGCTGTTTATTATATTTTATGAACTGGTCCAATTTACAGGCATTTTAAAGCAACTTGTTTCTTCCACAAATGGCTAAGGGAATTGGGATTTAATTGAGAATAATTCCAGGGGAACTCTCAAGCCACAGAACGGAGGGGCTGTAATGAAGTTTTCCACAGGAAAATCACACATGTTCTTTTTCCATGTCTGGACGTGGAGAGTAAAATACTCTCCAGTAAACAATATTTTATTCAACATTTATTGGTGCTTTAAAAAAAGTGCTGCTGAAAAAAATTTCAGCAAATAAAGCAAAATGTTAACAATTATTAAATTTGCATGGTGGTTGCACTGGTGTTTATGTCATTAGTCTCTGTGCTTTTCTGAACACTTGGAATATTTAGTAATAAAAATAAGGGAGGTTCTTATATATATGCGTATATGTATATATATACGCATATATATATTCAAATATATATATATATATATGCATATATATATATTCAAACATAAAAGCACCTTTTTTTCTCTCTTTCCTTTGGGAAAACCAGACTCCTTGATCATACTAAATAATTTCTGCTCAGTATGGAGCTGTGCCCCCTCATCATCTTTTAAATTTACTTGGGGGAGGGCTTTGACTACAGTTCATCTGGCTATTAAAAAGCCTGCATTAGATACTGAATTATGTTTACTAACCTTTATTTCAAAACCTCAATTGATTCTTTTTGTGAAGCAATAAACCCTTTTCAAGGCCTTGAGAGCAACAGAAGGATAATATGCAGGCATTTCCACTGCTAATACTAAAGGAAGGTAAGAAAAAAGGTTGCAGATACCATCATCTTATCCATTGGTTTTGATCCCATGCTACAACTTGTTTCCTCTAATGAAACTTGCCTGAAACAGATCCACAAACCACGCATACAAGGCACGCACGCACCCGCACGCACACGCACAATAAAGATGAGTTTTATAAAATGATGAATCCACAGATTGTTTTAGAAAGAGCCTCTTCTTTCTGGGCGGACTAGCATTGCCAGGTTCCACCCTTTCTTCAGTAAACATCAACAGAAAGCCTGCTGTTCTTTCTGTGACCCTGCGTACAGTCAGGTGAAGCGACAGTCTCAGGAGTCACAGTCAAGGAAGGGCACACCAAGAAAGAGAGAGAAAGCGGATCAGTAAAAGGCACTAATCAATAGCAGATCTAACATGATATACTGGGGGTTTTTGCCAGATGCTAAACATAGGAAACATTTGACAAGAGAGTATCAGAAATAACTAACCCTAAAGCTTTCTGATTCTTTTATCAGGCCTCTAGAATTGGAGTTCCATTATACAGGATTTATACAGGAGCAGTGGTCATAATCATGCGTTCGTAAGGTACACATGCTTCATGGCTCTAGGAATTCTGTCTTGGCACGACTAGGGAAAGGCAAACGTGACTGTTGTGTGCGTGAGGTGACCTAGTACCTCTACGAACCACACTTCTGCTTCCTGAGCAGGGTGAGAGGGGAAAAGGGAAGATAGTTAGGCCATTTCCTACTGTGTACTCCCCCACGAAAGGCTTGGAGCCCTCAAATACCACTTACAGCTCAACCAGAAAGCTGAGAGTGGCAGTTGAGTTATACACATTTCCGATATTTCTCTGTACATTTTAAATACATCGCTAAGATTGTATCCCCTTTGATCAGTGAAGCGATTACTATTTCTAGCTAGCTGAGAAAAACCTAACATTCTGAAGTTTGAGCTCCCCCTATTGTGTAGTTACATAATTAAATTCCACACACAGAATAACCGTGAGTGCGTATTATGAGCAATGCACTTCCCTAGAGTTTATAAATACAATGGATACATGTAATTATTTCTCATGACCCTAAGGAGATTATACTCTCATAGAGTGAAAAAGATAATTGCACACAGGACTGTAATACAAAATAGTTTAAGGGTGCCACTAGAGAGAGAGAAAAAAGTTCTGGGAAGAAAAATTGTTCACCACCTGGAGGTAAGAAGAGTAAAGAAAGCAAAGAAAATAGCAGGATCTAAATGGGCACCAGCCTTACAAAAGCATAAATATAGCCCATACGTGCGATTGTTTCACGTTTCACCTTCTAAATGAGGCAGCTCCCACACCGATTCCAGGAAACTGTCCAGCGACGGATCATTCATTTTGGCTTTAACTTCAAACTCGTATAATAGAAGCAGTGTCGCACATGGATCATTTGAGAAGTCCCCTAAGAAAGGGGAAAAAAATTGCAACATTCTCTGTGATTTCATTGCAGTATTCTTTTCTGTTCAGTCTCTCTGTAGACATTTTCCTTTTCCGGAAAATTAATTTTACTTTCAATTTGAAGGTCATCCCAGCCTCCGAAGATAGGCTTTTAAAACATTTTCAAATCTGTAAGCTTATTGCTAATTTCAGCACCCTTAATGCATTCACTAGCACTGTGTACACATTGTCTGAACCTTTTTCCATGATGCTAAAAATTAGCCTGAAAAGGTCCTGCTACTGTCATTAAGGTTCAAATTAAAACCAAATGTGTAACTGCCTCTGCGAACATGCAACTATGCCTATGCTCACCCTCATGACTGAGTTAAATGGAAGACATGATGCAGTGGTTTTCCTTCTAGCCAAGTAGAAGTTTCCAAACCGTTTCATTCAGTTATTTATTTATTTATTTATTTATTTATTTGGTTTTTCTCCGGTACCAGGAACCGAACTCACGACCTTGCGTTTGCCAGGCAGGCGCTTTTGCCCCTGAGCTAAATCCCCAGCCCCAAATCGTTTCATTTAGTCAGTCAATAGTACTTTCTGAGTATCACCACAGGAAGAATCTTATATCAGATGACATGAACCATACTAGGTAGAGAGTTTTCACTCACCCTTGGTAGGGTGAATATTAAAATAGTTTTAAAGTATAGCATGCATACAGTAAACTGAATGAAGAGCTCTAAGATTTAGCAAACAGCGTAATGAATTCTCACGTATGTTTAAACTTATTCAATCACTACCCAGATCATGATAAAGAACAACTTCCAACACTTTAGAAAGTTCCTTTGTGCTCCTTTCCAGTCAGTGTCACTTCATGAGAGGTAACAAATATTTTTACTTCTATCCCAATTGATTTCATTGCTCTTTTTGTTTGTTTGGTTTTTTGGACAGGGTCTCACTTGCTAGTGCAGGCTGGCCTTGAACTCACTATGTAGCCCAGGCTGGCCTCAAACTCCCAGCTATCCTCCTGCCTCAGCTTCCTGAGTACTGGGATTATAGGCACCACGACACCCATTTTGGTCATTAATTAATGTAAACCATGTGTAATAGTCAAAAGTTTCCATTTTACTACTTTACTGAAAGGAAAATCCTTTAGTGTAACACTTCTAGTAATAGCACATCCTCATTTTGACATAATTTATCCTATTCATGTAATTAGTACTACACTTAACAAAATTTTTTTCCGGA
The DNA here is from genome assembly GCF_000276665.1 of Chinchilla lanigera. NCBI lineage: Eukaryota > Metazoa > Chordata > Mammalia > Rodentia > Chinchillidae > Chinchilla > Chinchilla lanigera. Next base: position 10,107,071 of record NW_004955475.1, read on the forward strand.
CTCTAAGGCTTTCTTTACCTTTTATGAAGTATGACTGAAGTGTTAACTCTTTCAGAGTTCTTTAAAACAAATTTGAAGCCAGGCGTGGTGGCACACACGTATAACACCAGCTACACAGCAGGACGCTGAGGAAGGAGGATTGCAAATTCAAGGTCAGCCTGGAGACTTAGTAAGATTTTATCCTAAAATAAAAAAATAAAAAGCTGAAGCTCAGTGGCAGAGTCCTTGATTAGCATGTGCAAGACCCTGGATTCAGTCCTCAGCAAGGGGGCAAGGGAAGGGTTGAAATTTTAATTTCACCTCGAACCTGTTTGATTAAAATGAATAGAATTTCACTACTGTATGAGTTAAAACAAAAAACAGAATAAAAAGCAAAAGTGGCATCTATGTACTCAGCAAATTATTTCATAAGCCATTTACACTGCATCACAGTTCCAATTAGCATAAGAACAAAACTGGTTCCAAGTGTTTGGCAATTTGACTGCAAGCTTTAAATCATAGTGTGACGCTTCTCAGCAACTCCTCTCTAAGAAAATGGAGTGTGGATAAGTACAAAAATTGGTGTATCAGTAGGTGGTATTATATGTAGTCAAGATATAAAGAGAATTCTTCATAAAATTAGGTTTGAAAATGCAGAACGTCTTGATAATCACTAGCTGTCTCAAAGGCTAAAACCAGAAAAATGGAGAAAATAGAAGTATTCATTAATATTATTTTGCTTTGAGAAGCCAGAAATTATTCCATTCCAAGAAATAAGCAATAATGATAAAAGATATGACTAATATACTTTATCTCTTTTCAGCCAAATCACACTTTTCACCTCAGAGAGGGCAATTTTAATATCTTTTTCTACAATAGACCCCATTTTAAATCACTATCTATAGAGTTAATAATCTAAAGTCATTTTTCTCCACAGGATGTCTTTATTTCAGTAAAAAAGCTGCAAAAATGGTAAATGACTAAATCAGGTATAAAAAATTTGTACTTCAGGTTGAATATCTCTTATCTGAAAATGCTTATAACCAGAAGTGTTTGGAGTTTTCTCAGATTTTGAATACATAGATAAGATATCTTGAGGATGAGACCCAAGTCTAAACACAAAATTTATGTTTCGTATACATCTGCTCCATGTAGCCTGAAGATAATTTTATGCAACAGTTTTAGTGCACTTGTGTTTCAACTATAATCCACACATAAATTCAGGTGTGAAAATTTTCACATTTAATATTATGCCTATGCTTGATGCCTAACTTAAAAAAAGTTTAAGATTTGGGGGCACTTTGGGTCTTGGATTTTCAGATTGGGGATTCTCAACCTGTATAATAAATGCTAACCTATATATTAACATCCAATAAATACCCATAACCTTTGATAACCAAGCCTAACATTACTACAGTACTGAGATAAAAACTAGCAAGATTCTTCTATACGGTTAGATTTAATTTAGCAAATTAATACCATTATGAAATCCAAAGAAACCTCAGCATAATTTTTCAAGTAATTTTTCTCTGATTGCAGAGTATGTTCATACTTTCAATCTTTTTGAAATTGTTTAGCTTTTGCAAACTAAACAATTTTCTAGATTTTTTGTTTCTTCTTTTGCTGCTTCTTTCTGGATTCGATTATCTTGGTCTATTTCCAGGACAGTGGAGCACTCGCTTGGAACAGTGGAGCAGGGGCCAAATAACTGTTTTAAGGCAGCCATGTGTGTTCTTTGCGGCCCATTCCACAGCATACTCAATGAAGCTTTATGTCAAACAGCTTTAGGAAAATGGAGGCTTGAGTAATATCCTGGGCTTACACAATCTCAAAAGAGCCTTGGTTACTTGTCTTCTTTCATTCCACCATACACTTCTGAGAGGTTTAAATTCCTAACACGGCCACTGGCCTATGAGAACCCCATTCGCTCATGCCTCTCAGCCTTAGCAAGCAGTGTGGCCCAGCAGGGCTCATATTGCTGAGGGTCACTGGGAATCATGGGTTAGAGCCCCCGCACCTTGTGCTGCCCGCTCCACGGCCATTTCTACTGAAATAGGGATAACATCATAGCACCAGCTGCCACCATCTTCCCCTGTATTATAGCACAGACTCAGACTCCCTGCCATACTTTTAAGTTTTTTGAGGTCTGTTTTAAGATTTGGAATATGGTTTATGGTGATGAATGTTGCACACACATTTGAAAAAAAAATGTGCATTTTGCTATTGTGAGGTAAGGTGTTCTATAAATATCATCAGATCAAGTTGCTTGGTAGCTGTTCATGTGTTCTGTATCCATATTGAGTATCAGTTGGCTTATTCTACTGATTACTGAGGGAGGAGCATTAAAGTTCTAACTATTAGAATAGTATTGGATTTGTCTATTCCTCATTTTAGTTCCATCAATTTTTGCTTCATGTATTTTGCAGGTCTGTGAAGCAATTGCATTCACAATAGCAATAAAAAGAATAAAAACCTTATTCACAAGACAATACTGTCTTCTTAGGGAATTCGATAAAATGTCATTAGAATTAATAAACAAGGGGCTGGGGATTTAGCTCAGTGGCAAAGCGCCTGCCTGGCAAGCACAAGGTCATGAGTTCGGTTCCGGGTACCAGAGAAAAAAAAAAGAATTAATAAACAAGTTCAATAAGATCAATATACAAAAATGAATTCCGTTTTTATAGATCAGCAATGAGCAAGCTGAAAATAAAATGAATTTTATTTGCAATAGTTTAAAAATAAAATACTTAGGAATAAACTGAACCAACTGTATGACTTGTACACTAAAAACTATAAAACATAATTGAAAATATGATGTCATAAAATGAAAAAATATCCTATGTTCACGTATTAAAGGATTTAATACTGCTAAGGTGACAATATTCCGCCAAATGATGTGTAGATTCATTACAGTCCCAATCAGAATCCTAGCTGGTGATGTTTTCCCCGAAAGGGGAGTGGCTGGGAACCCAACAGGCTGATTGTAAAATTCATATGGAAATTCAAGTGTAGCCAAAACAAGCTTGAAAGAAGAACAAAGTGGAATGACTAAAACATTTCTTGATTTCAAAGCTTACTTCCGAGCAATCATAACAAGACGTCAGGCTACTGGCATAAGGATAGACATATACATCAACAAAAGAGAATTGGCAATCTAGAAATACGAACATGTGTCTTTCACCAACTAATTTTCCACAAAAGAGAAAAGCCGCGTGATAATGAAGTTGGAGCCTTCCCTCATACCACAGAGAGAATTAACTCAAAATGGACCAAACATCCAAAAGTGAGCTAAAATGCTAAGGTTCATAGAAAACACAGGGGCAAAACTTCATGACTTTGTATTCGGCAATGGACCCTTAAATGTGGCATCAAAAGTCCAAGCAACAAGAGGCAAATAGGTAAGTTGGAACACAAGGTATTTCAAAGAACACTATAAAAAAGGGAAATAGCAATTTGGAAAATCAGAGAAAATATCTGAAAATCGTATATCTAATCGAGGCAATAATAAACAGATAAACCACTTAAAAATTGAGCAAAGATTCTGTGATATTTGCATATGGTTTGTTCTCTCCACAAAGCACAGTGAAATTTGATTGCCATTGTGGTCATGTTCTGAGGTGAAGCCTTTCCGAGCTGATTAGGTAGTTAAGAGGGATTAAGGGATTAAGGGACTGGGTGAATGCTTATTCTCAAGGGACTGAATGAATTGCCGTAAGAGCAGATGAAGTGAGCCTCTTTGCTAAGAGGCTACTTCCTTGTGTTTTGTCTCTTCTGTATGTACTTGTTTCCTTCTTCGTTTTCTACCATGTTATGCAGATACCTCTGCTATGTCTTTGGACTTTCTGTTATTCAGAATTATGAGCCAAAATAAACTTATTTCCTTTATAAATACCTAGTCTCAGCACTCTGCTATTGCTATTCTGCTATAGCAACATAAAACAAACTAAGATAAACTTTGGTTAGATATTTCTCTAAGGAAGATACATATACAATAGCCAATAACCACTTGAAAATATGCTTGATATTACTGGTCATAAGAAAAATTAATCACCAGAAAGTGAAAACCACAACAGGGTACCACTACACACTCATTAGAATGGCCAGACTAAAAAAGATAATATAAGTGTTGTCAAAGAGTTGGAGAAATCTGAAAGCTCATTGTTGCCGGTGGGTGTGTAAAACAGTGCAGAGACACTGGGAAACACTTAAATGATTAAGCATAGAGTTAACATATAAGCTAGCAAATCCACTGTGAGGTATACACCCAAGAAAAGTGAAAGTGTCTCCACACAAAAAGCTGTATATGGTTACAGCAGCATTACTTATAGTAGCCCAAAGTCTTCATCTATTCATGAATGGATTAACAAAATATGGCACATCCATACAATGTAACCTTTGACAATAAAAAGTATAAAAGTACTGGTACATGCTCCAATAAGGATGAACTTTGAAAATATGCCAAGTAAAATAAGCCAGTCACAAACCATGTGTTATATGATTCCATTTATGTGAAACATGTGAAACCTACTATAGAAAGTAGATTAGTTGTTATTTCAGGCTTGTAGGGGAAATGCAAGGATAGATAAAAGGCTCAGAGCTTCTTTCTGAGGCAATGAAATTTTCCAAAACTGATTGTTTATGGTAGTTGTATATATTAGTGTATATACTAAAAACTATTGAATTATACACTAGTGAAAGGCATAGCAAGTGCATTCTATCTTAATAAAGTTGTTTTCCAAATTGAATTCATATTTTGTATATTCTCTGGTATTCAACGTTTTTCCTCATGATAATGTCTGTAATATTCACCCATTTTTTTGTATCAGAAGTTGGTTCCTTTTATTATTTTGCAGTTTTCCATTGCATGAACGTAACCACAATTTATTTAATCCAGCTGCCTATTGATTAACAGTAGAGTTATTTCAAAGTTTTCGCTCTTTTACATAGAGCTTTTGCACATTTTTACACAATTTTGGTGACTAGATGTACTCATTCCATCTGAGCATATATTTAAGGGGTGATGCTGCAGGGTAATGGTTGGAATATGGACCTGTTTGGTTCTAACAGATACCCTCAAACAGTTTTCCAAAGCAGTTGTACCAAATCCACTTCTGTCAGCAATATATCCGAGTTCCAGTTGCTTTACCTTCTCATGAACACTTGGTATTTTAATTGCAATCATGTCAGTAGCTGCACACATTGTAGTCTCAGTTTGCATTTCCTTGATGTGTAATGATGCTGAACATCTCTCCCTTTGCTTATTGACAATTTTTATCATCTTCTATGATGTGCCACTCAGTTCTTCTGTTCAATTTTTATTGGGTTGTTTGTCTTTTCTTGTGGAGTTATGGTTCTTTACTTTGGAGATTGTCAAGGTAATATATTAGCTCTTCCTGCCTGTGGCTTGTATTTTTCCTTTCTCAGTGGTATACTTTGACAGTTTGAAGTTTTCAACTGTCATGAAGTCTACTTTGTCAATGTTTTCCTGTAGTTAGTAATTTTTGATATTTTCCTCCTGTGCTTCTCCTTAGAAATATTATTGTTAACACTATGACCCATTTTTTTGAGACGACATCTTGCCATTTTGGCCTTGAATTCCTGGGTTCAAGCAATCCTCTTGCCTCAGCCTCTCAAGTAGCTGGACTTACAGGTGCACACAACCATGCCCAGTTTATCTCAAATCAGTGTTTGTACATGTGAAGAAAGGATCAAGGTTCATTTTTCCCCATATAGACATTTAATTGTTCCAGTACTTTAAGATATAAGGAACCTTTCCCCATTGTATAGCACTGGGCGATTTTGTTGCAAATCAAATGACATGTGTAGGTCTATTTCTGGACTTTATTCTGGACTTTGTTTCTGTGGTATTTTCATTTGGTCTTTGTTCAGTTAGAAAATACACTTAGCAGTTAGTGCTAAATGGTATTCCACTGCATACAAAGTATGATTGAAAAACACAATGAATCTTCTGATTTTAAAATTTTATTACAGTAAAAAACAGATTGCCATTAATCCTCCCCCAACACTCCCACTTGCTTTGAACCCATTTATCCTATTGCTGTTTCCGCTTTCTGAAGCAGTTCTGGAAGCCCTTTTGCGTGTCTTTAGTTGTGCTGTTGTGGCTGCCTCCATGTCCTGAATCAATGCAACTGATTCAAATCAATTTACTTTTCATGGTCATTTTGACTGCAGAGAAGAGCCAGAAGTTGTATGGTGCCAGGTTTGAATACAGTGGATCAGGACATACCATAATGGTTTTACAAGCCTGCCTTTCTGTTAGATGGCACTTGGCAGCCGCACATTGTACCTTTGATTACACTTCATAAAGACACTCACAAAAAGGACTTCCAGACTATTTCCGAAGGAACAACAACATCGGGATAAGGGTGTTCAAAGCGAGGCGCACTATTTGGTGGGGGGTTAATAGCAATGTATCTTTTACTATAATAAATTCCTAACGTTTAAACATTCACACTATATTATGATCACTCCTTATAGATGTACTCATTTGTTTGGACATTTCAGGTTATTTTTATTTTTTCATTATGTAGTCCATTCCTGACAATGGCAGATTGGCTGGTTCATAATGAGAGTTTCAAAGTCATTGTTTAGAAATTGCTCCAGTGTTATTTTAATTTGCATGTGGACGGTGATGTTGAGCAGTTTGTCATGTATTTATTGGCTATTTATTCTTCTGTGAAGTGTCTATTCATTTTCCTTGCTAATTTTTTGATTGAGTCTTTTATTGGGGGCCTAATTTTTTCAGTTCTTTATATATTCTAGATAGCAGCCCTCTAAGGAATAGCTGACAAAAAAATTTCTCCATTGTATAGGTTGTCTCTTTACTCTGTTGGTTGTTTCTTTTGCTGTGCAGAAGCTTTTTAATTTGGCATGAACCCATTTGTTGATTCTCAGTATTATTTCCTGTGCAACCAGGTTTCTGTTCAGGCGGTCCTTGTCTATGCCTATGATTTCATGAGTCTTACTCATTTTTTCTTCCAACAGGTTAAGTGTGTCTGTTTTGATGCTTAGCTTTGATCTATTTTGATTTTAGTTTAGTACATGGTGACAGGTATGGGTCTAGATTCAATCTTTTGCCTGTGGATAGCCAGTTTTTCAGACACCATTTATTAAATGGTGACTATCCTTCTTCCAGTGTGTTTTGATCCCTTTGTCAAAGATCAGACAGCTGAATCGCTTGGAGTTTATGCATCCTGTATTCTGTTCCATTGATCTTCATGTATGTTTTTGTGCTAGTAGATGAATGGATAAAGAAAATGAGTTACTTATACACAATGGAGTACTACTTCGCCATAAAGAAAGACAAACGAGTCATTTGTAGGGAAATGGATGTAACTTAAGACCATAATGTTAAGTGAAATAAATCACACACATAAGGCTAAATGTCACATGGTTTGTCTTATATGAGAAACCCAAATTATAAATGAAGATAGACAATGAAAAACAATAGATTATAGTAAGTAGGGAGATAGATCTTTCTCAAATGGGAGGAAGATCAAGAGACAGAGGGAGGGGAGAAGAAAGGGAGTGAAAGGGGATAAAAAAGAATTAAAATTATAATGTACATGTACCAACTCCACACAAGGAATGTACACATTTTGTACTGTAAACATGTACCAATAAAATAAATAAAAAGAAATCACTCCACTATTACGAGCCCTTCAGATAGGTAATATTCCCAGTCAATGTATATCCAGGGCAAGGATTATTAGGCCCACATCCCAGATACAAAAATTAAGGGTGAGAGATTAAATAATCTGCCCATAGACACATAGTAAATTAATGGAGAGTTAGGAATATCATCCCAGATGATCTGATACACATTCCACTACTAGAAAACACACAGGGAAGAAGAATGACTATGATTAGAAGTTTGGAGAATAGCATCTTGAGTGAGTAATTTTTGAAGCATTTGGTCTAAAGAAAGATAGCCTAGACAATACTATGCAACTGGTCTTCAATCAAGATAATCACAGATAATTTTTCTTGGTCTTTTTGAGACAGGGTCTCGCTATGCAGTTCAGGCTGGCCTTGAGCTCACTTTGTAGCCCAGGTTGTTTTCGAACTCACAGTGATCCTCCTGCCTCAGCCTTAACACAGATAGTTTCTAAGAGGTAGCAGGGAAAGGGTGATAAATGAAACCTAAGAAATAAAAATAGGTTACTGGGAGGCCTGGAATAACTCCAGTGCAGTGTTGAATGGAAGTGATGGTAGTGCACATCCATTCTCATTTTCTGACTCTGAAATGTGAAATGAGTGCTGTGTTTCTCTTTAGATAATGTTTACCTTTAGATAATGTTTAGTTTGTTGAATGTTTTCATCAGGGATGGCTATTAACATTTTCAAAATGCTGCTTCTGCACATACTTTTTGATGTCTTTGTAGCTTATGAATCCTCTCATTCTCACAGTAACTTCAGAATCTTTACTCCTTTGGCTTTTTGCCAGCACCAACATTGGCCTTTGCAGTCCCCCTGACTTTCTTCATTCTGGTCTTGCATTCTTTGCACTGTTTGAGTTTTTTTCTTTTCATACAGGCCATGTCTTGCAAGTCTATATTTAAGTTTATTTTTCTTTGCATAATCCAAGGAATTGTAAATCATGCCAAAGCCAGTTGTCTTGCTGCCATTGAGCAGGAAAAGGGGACCCAAACTCAATAGTCCAAGCAGGTTTATTGCTAAATCTGAGAGGGACCTTTCTGCGTGAGTGGAACAGAGAAGGTGTGTCTTACAGGTTAAGAAGCTTTTAATAGCATCTTTTGGGGGGCTTTTGAGTGGGTGGGTCAGAGAAACTGAAGGTTGATGCATCCTCAGTGAACTGTGACATGTCCTCAGAGGACTGCTCATAACCTGCTGAACATGCCCTCTGTGACCTACTAACACATGCTCTGCGACCTAAGTAAAATGAAACCTACATTTCTCTAAGATGGTGCACGGGCTCATTCAAATTCTTGCTATTCCTGTCCAGTTTCTGTCATTCCTGGCTTGAAAGGGACATAGGAAAATGGGTCATCATTTTTTTCTCAGCTAATTCCTGCTGAGAGGGGGCAATGGAGGTTTTTTTTTTATGTTTTGGAGAAGGAAGGCAGTTTGGAGATGTTCTCGAGTAGTTGCCTAGGAGATGGCCACTATTGATTCCAGAAAAAAATCTTTGCACTAGATTATACAGGGAAGAAAAGAAGGAAGAGTAATAAGCATTAAGGCGGCCAAAAGGGGCATGAGCCACTGAAGAGGAAGGGGAAACATGCCACTGAGGAGCCCTCAAGGACTTGGGAAGCTCCTTCACGAAGGCGTTTGCCCTGCCTCTGATGAGACCGGATTTGTTGGTGTAAAAGCAGCACTGCTCTCGCAGTAGAGCACACATGCCGCCCCGTGAAGCTGTCAGGAAATCTAGGCCTCCGTGATTTTGGAGGATGCCTGAAGCCAGGGAGTCTACTTGATTTTGCAAGTGGCCTAGTTAGTAAGAGACTTTCTTGTGTCCCTCAGTGAGTTCTTTTGGCAGCCTGGTGAACTCTGAAAGAGAGACTCCTAGGGTCCCGATCTCTGTTCCAGTTCCTGTGATAATTCCCGGGGCGACCAGGACACCAGCTGTATGGCACACTGTGCCCTGACATCAGTTACGGGGGAGAGAGGGATAGGTAAATCGGCTGTTGCTAAGGAAGGGGTGGGAGTGAAGAGGCCTAATGTATGGGCTCGTGTCCAGTTGTTAGGAAGGCAAACATATGCCTTGTCTCCACACACCCAGAAGATGCCCATCTCTAGGGAAAGGCATCCCATGAGATCCAACTGGACAGGGGTGGTCCAGGAGGAGGTGGTCCAGGGGTGAGTTAGGAAGTAAATATCAGACTGTCTAGATGTTGTGCCATATATGGAAGGAGGAGCTAAAAGTTGCAGCTGTTGGGGTGAGGCTGGCTGTAATACTACAGGACCCTCTTTGCTAAAAGCAGTGAATTTTTGGTTTAGGAAGACTCTGCCATCTGGTGCATTGAAGTGTTTTCACTTTGGGGCACCTCCATGGGCTAGGGGATTGTTTTTCAAGGGGCCCTTTCCCCTGTCTTGGCAATAGGTGGTAGCATTTAGACTGCTCTGGAAGGAAGTGTAGCCAGGTATCCAAAAGAGTCCCCAGATGGTTAAAGTTGTGGTGATCAGAAGGGGGAGGAGATGTATAGTACTTTTGCAGAGGGAGGGGTCTGAAGAGCCAGCTAGGGTAAAGGATCTTGTTTGCTTCGAGAAATGGAGAGGAACAGCTTGGGTTAGATGGAGCCTGTTTTGGGAGGGACGGGTTATGGCCCAAGTGGCAGTTCTGGTGCCTCCTGGATCCTTCAGCTAAGGCTGTGCCCCTGGGACTGGCAGTCTCGGTGAAGTGTAGCCCTGCATGTATCCATGTACCAAGGGGAGCAGGGATTCCTGACTCTGCTATCCAGGAAAGATGGAGGCAGATGCAGCAGGGTGGTTGAATGGTTCCATTAAATGTTTGGATGATTTTCACCATGTGAGAGAGTATCTCACTGAGGTATCTAAGAAGGGTCTGTGTTGTGGTGTTAGAGGTTAAGAAGATGAGTAATATTGAGCAAGAAAGGACTGGAGCAGGAGAACATAGAAAGTAAAGGTGGTGATTTGTTCTGGGGAGAAGTCCGAGAGGGCTCCCTGAACCATAGGTCTTTGGAGGGAGGTTGGGAGTCCAAAGTAGGGGATGATTTCAGCGAGCAGGATATGTGCTACTGTCTTTTGTTTGATGTAGTTTCAAAAGGCCTCTACTCATCCTGAGAAGGTGTCACCTCGGACAAGGAGGTATCTTTTTTGTTAATAGGAGGTATGTAAGTAAAGTCTTTGTGCCAGTCAGTGTTGAGGAGGGATCCTTGAAATTGACAGCTGGGGAAGGGCAGAGGTCTGAGGTTGCTCTGGGGGTTGGTGGATTGGCACATGGAGCATTGAGTGATAATCTTTTGCAGGGAGGTCCTAAAACTAGGGGACACATGCATATTAATCTGTAGGAATTGGAGCAGAGGGAATGATCCTGCAAGGATCTGGTCATGGAAATATGAAAGGAATTTGTTTTGAAAGCTTTCAGGAAGTACCAATTTTTCGTAGAGAAACCACCACTGTTCCTCTTGTCATGTGCCCCATTTTTTGAGTAGAGATACTTCTTGGGGGTAAATAGGAGGTATAAGAGGGGCAGGAAAGCAGGGAATGGAGAGAGGGTGGGTAGCTGCCTATTTTGCTACTCTTATCAGCCTCATTTTTCCCAGAAATAGTATGTTTGAGATGTTTATTGCATGAGTTAGGTTTCTGATGGCCCTTTGAATGACTATAGCTCTGGAGGGCAAAGGAGCCATCTCTAGAATGCCTTTAATTAAGGGCCCATTTGTGTAGGAGTATGGTTTTGCAGTTAGAAATCCTTTCATGCCAGATTTGGGCATTTGAGTGAAGGATATTATTTGCATATTTGGAGTCTGTGTGAACATTGATAGTTTTATCTTTTGTGACAGTGAGAGCTCTAGTGAGTGCAATGAGTTCTGCCTGTTGTGAAGTTGTCCCTATGGGGAAGGCTGCCGCCTCGAATGTTTCTCAGGGATGGTAGGAGGATTGGCTCTCATGATAGCCTTCAATGATGACACACCCTGCTTGGAAATGGGTGGTCTTTGAAGCTCTTCCATCAGTAAACAAGTAAGGGGACCCTGGAATATGTTCCAAGGTTATGTGAGGGAAGCAGGTGAGAGTAAAATCAAGAAGCTCAGTGCACTCATTTTGGGGTTGTGGAGTCAGAAGTTAGGTACTGGGAGGAGGTTAACAAGGTTTAGGACAGATGAACAGCAGTAGGTAACTGAGAGCTGTAAGAGCTGAAAGTGTAGGATTTGAACTAGGGCAAGAGAGAGAAGGGTTAAAGCACGACCGCTGAAAAGTCAGAGAGGCTGTGAAGAATGTACCTGTAGGGGCTGGTGGAGAGTAATCATTTGGGCCTCAGAGATAAGGAGTGCAGCTGGTTCTAGGACCTATAAACAGAGATCTACTAATACTAAGACCTTTAATTACAGGGTCGAGCTGTTTGGATAAATAGGCAACAGGTTGGAAGGATTCTCCAACTGGCTGTGCAAGTAGACCTAATGCTTGTCCCTTCTTTCTGGTTAGACACAGAAAGAAAAGTTTAGTAGGATTGGGTAGGGCCAAAGTGAGAGCCTTAAGGGGTGCACACTTGAGGGTCCAAAAAGAAATCGGAATTAAATCTGCTTTTGACATTCTTTTTCGGGGATCTCTCTGGGAAGCCTCATGGATGGGTTTTACAATGAGTGAAAAATTTGGGATTCAAAGTCCAAAATAGCTAAGAAACCCCAGGAATGAAAAGAGATCTTGGTTTGTAGTGGAGACAGGACTGTTAATAACCTGTTTTCGGGAGAGGGGTGTGCAGTGATTGGTAGGGTAAAGTGAAGGCTGAGGTAAGTGATCTTTTTTAATGCCAGCTGGGCTTTATACTATGAGACATGGTATCTCTTTTTCCCCAAGAATTTAAGGAAGAAGATAATGTGGGATATAGAGTCATTTTTTGAGGAGTTGCAAAGCAAAAGGTCATCAACTTATTGGAGCAGGCAGCTAGGGGCAAGGTCCAGTGATTGGAGTTCCTTGAAGAATTTGTCCATGTGAGCTGCTGAGTGAACAGAGATATGGGATCTGTCCAGGTAAAGGCAAAAAGTTGTTGGGAATCAGGATGGAAGGGAATCTTTGAGGTCTAAAGTAGTAAAGTATCAAGTATTGGGGTGATATGGGAGAGGATGGGTAGGCGTCAGGGACCATTGGGTGATTATGAACAACAGCTTCATTCATCTTTTGGAGATCTTGGACTAATCAGAAGGAGCCATCAGTTTCTTTTAAGGAAAGAATAGGAGTGTTATAGGGGGAGTGGGTAGTGTAGAGAATTTGGGTTTTAAGAAGGTGGTTAATAATGGGCTGGAGGCCAAGATGGCTATTGGGGTGGGGGTATTGGTTGACTGGCAGCTCAAGTAGGGGCCCTTAGGGGTATTTTGAATGGTTAGGGGTATAAGGCTAAGGAGGGGTTTTTTGTGTCCCAAACAATAGGGCCAATTTGTGTTTTGATGAGTTGGGTTGCCTCAGAGGGGAGGGTAGGACAGATAGGGTAAGGAAGGCACTCAGAAGGGAGTGAGGGAATATATATATATATATATATATATATATCCCAAGAGATGGAGAATATCTCTTCCTAAAGAGGGCATGGGAAAATTGTATGGCCTAAAGAACAGTATAAGGGTAGAGTCCTGGTGGGCATTTCCATTAGTGCCTTCATTTCAACAGCTGAGACAGAGCAGGAGAGCAAAGGTCCTGAATATTCGGTAAGAACAGAGAGGCTGGCGCCTGTGTTGGGCAGAAAGGAAACCTGTTTTCTGGCCATCACCAGTGTTACTTGTGGATCCTTTGATGCTGTTGTGGAGGGGGCCTTGGGAGCCAGGCCCCATCGATAAGCAGCTGCAGATAAGGCCATGAGGACTGTCAGGTCTTCTGGGTGTCAGGTCCTCTGGAGAGGAGGGAACTGAGGGGAGGGGCGACTTCCCCAGAGGGCAATCCATTTCCCAGTGACCCCACTGTTGACAGTGAGGATATGGTTGTGTAGGAGGCCTGGGATTAGGGCAAGCTTTTAGCCAGGGGCTCAGATTGCCAAGGGGAAAACGGTTGCTAGGCAGGTGTGAGCTGGAGCCTTTGGCAGGTATTTCCACTCGGGGCCGAACTAAGGAGGCCAGGATTTGATATGTAGGTTTAGTCTGTTTCTCTTTTAGAGTTCTCTGTCCCTCATCTTGGTCGTTGAAAACTTTAAAGATAATATCTGTAAGCTCCTCTGTGGTGTTTGGGATCCATTTCCTAATTTTTGGAACTTTTTGTGGATCTCTAGATAAGAGGAGAGAGATGAAGTGGAGGTACAGAAGAATTAAACCACCAGGAGAGTTAGGGTGATATTTGTATATTTAATCATAGTTTCTGAAAGGTGGTTCATCAAGAGCTCTGGGTTTTTCGCTGCCCCCTGTGTGATTTCTCTGAGGCACTCACAGCTGACCTCTTCTTTTAATTTTTTTTTCCGTTCCTCCCAGGAGGCAAGTGATAATGTGATTGCAATCTGTCTTACCGGAGTCACCAAGTTGGTATGTCCACTTGCGTTCTCAGAGTTTAGCCCCTGGGGAACGTTTGAGCTGCCTCAACATGCCTGTCAGGGCGGAGGTGGTGGAGCTCATCAGCGTGATTTTCAGCTGCCTGCCAAATACACTCCCTTTCTTTATCAGTAAAAGTGGACAAGAGGATAAGGTAAACGTCTTCACAAATGAAGTTGTACATTTAAGTGAGTAGGAGAAATTCTTTGTGGAATTTATCAGGATTTTTTTGAGGAAAAGCCCATTCTTTGTTGGAAATGTCTTAGTCGGTAATTGAGAAAGCAATGTGAATGGGAATGAGCTCCTCTATGCCTGGTAGTATGGGATGAGAAGAGGTTTGAGGAGGTATCGGGTGGGAAGGAAGAATGTGAGAGTGTCTTGGGGAGGAAAAGGTGGGTTTGAGGAGGGGCCTGGGCTGAAGAAGGCAGGCGGGTGGGCTGCTGGACTTTGGAGAAGAGAAGCACTCAGAAGGCGGCTGCTGGTTGGTGGGGGGTTGGAGGTCTGTTTAAGGTTATTGAGAAAGTAGGTGGCAATAGGGTGCGGGATGATCAGTGGGGTCAAAGCCATCAATACAGGATGGCGGGGGAGTGAAGGCATGATGTCATTGGGGTGGGAGTGGGGATAAGAGCTTTGTGGGAGTAGGAGGTTTTGTTTGGTGGGAAGAGTTTGGATCAATGAGAGAGTAGGACAGAGGGAAGGTTGTTCATGAAAGGTAACAAAGGCTTGGCTAGAGGAACTTGTGGCCATTTGCCACTACTCTGGTGGAAGTTATTAAGATATCAGAGAATTTGTAAATTGAAAGTATTCTAAGCTGGTCAGTGTGACCCATTATCAAATCTGTACTGGGGACACACATAAGTGGAGTAAAAGATCAATTTTTTTTGTTTGTTTAATGTCTCCTTTTCATCCCAATTTGGAAAGATTTGCAGGAGAGAGCTGAGGCAGGGGTCTCCCAGTGGTTTTGAGAATTGCCTATCCTAGGGGTGAAGAAAGGCGATCTGGATCTGGAGACAGGTCACCAGGATGTCTCCCTGCAATTGCCCTCCCAACCTGTGTCCAGTGTCCCTAGGCTCCCAGAGCTGGATAAGATTGTCCTGCATGTTGCAAGAAAGTGTCACCCTTTTTCAGAGTACAGGAGGTCCCCCTCTTTTTCGTGTTCTCAAATAGACAACAGAGAGGAAGGAAATAGGGATATGAAGGAAAAAGGGGTAGGTAGATCAGCTCTCTGGGTGCCAAGAGAAAGTCAAGTGGGCCAGGATCTTACCCTCACAGGAGTGGCGGTGGATTAGCAGCCGGTGCTGGTTGTCTGGAGTTTGGCAGGATGGTCCTGGCCCTGGAGTTCATGAAAAGGGAGGGTTTTGGGGAAGGGAAGGGAGAGTTGATCACTCAGTTGGGTGGTCAGGGTTTGAAAGTTGCCTGTGGGGATTTTGAGGGCTCACCGAAGGGTAGCTGTGGCCAGAGCCTTCACAGTCCCACCACGGAGGGCAGTCAAGCCAGTGCATCCAGCTCTTTGGGAAGGAAGGGAAACGGGGTGAGAAACAGGAGGTTCTTGGGATCTAGCAGTAAACTTGTTATGAGCTGCTGCTACCCACTGCTTCCTAGGTTACAAAAGAGGCTCTGCTCTCAGCTTCCGGTCCTGGGCTTCAGTACCAGATGAGTGGGAAAGAAGGACGCAAACTCAACAGTCCAAGCAGGTTTATTGCTAAACCTGAGAGGGACCTCTCCATGTGAGCAGAACAGAGAAAGTGTCTCTTACAGGCTAAGAGGCTTTTTATAGCAGTTTTTGGTGGGCTTTTGAGGAGTGGGTCCAAGAAATGTGTCCTTTAACCTGTAGACATGTCCTTGGTGGACCACTTGTAACCTGCTGAAGATGTCCTCCGTGACCTAAGTAAAATGAAACCTATGTTTCTCTAAGAAGGCAAGTGGGCTCATTTGAACTGGTAGGGCCCCTGTCCAGGTTCTATCAGATACAAAAATGGTTACTGAATGCAAATACAAAAATTATATCTGATGTGGTCTTGAACATTTTGGTGAGATTTTCCCGAATTTCTATCTTAGGCACTGTTGCTTTCCCTAGGGGAAGAACACCAGTGACCATTTGTTTTCTTTAAACTAGTTGGTTGGTCATAAGCCTCCTAATCAGGGTAGTTACTTCATCATTCAGGATGGCATCAGATCCACGGGTAGCCAGGGAGAAAAGCTCCTGCATCTATTTTGAGATGATCATATTTTCCTTCTTTATTTGATTGATGTGCACTAATAGTTTTTGTTGTAAAATCACATTTTTTAAAATTAGATTTTATTGGTACATTTTAGATGTACATAATGATCGCACTCATCATAGAGAATTTATACCTTGTGTTGGTTTGGAGGATATTTTGCCAGGGAACAATATAATACAATATAGGACACATTTTATATGATTATTTATAATAGTCACCTAAAGAATGATATACAAAAGAGTGCAGGAAATTGTCCACACGCTATAGACCAGGAATCCAGCTGAGGGCCTGAATCCCATGATAATGTCCTGCATGAGTCCAGCTGAAGGCCTAGAGCCCATAACAATGCCTCCCACGAGTCCACCTGGAGGCCCAGAGCCCATAACGATATCTCATGCAGGCCTGTTTCATGGATCTGTGCTGCAAAGGCCCAAAGGTCAGTGGTGGAAGCTAGGAAGTCTGTGCCAGTGGGATGAAGGATCTGTGCTAGCAGGCTGAGGGATTCTCACTGGAGCCAGGAATCAATATGCAGAAGAACCAGAGCTCCCCTGAAAAGTACCACAGCCATCCTCAGCAACAGTGAGGTCCCAAGCTCCTCCAGTGATCGAAATGGCTGAGTTCCCATCAGGGAAGCCAACGCAGCAAGCGTCTCCAGGAGACTGAGTTGTGCACCCTCTTTCCCTCTGGAGCTAGGAAGCAATGCTCAGAGTGAGGACCAGAGCTCTCCCAACGTGACCCAAAGCTATTCTCAGTGCCAGCAAGGTCCCGAGCTCCTCGCAGGATGAAAACAGCGAGTTCATCAGTAAAGGCAGTGTGACAAGTTCCTCCAACAGAACCAACAACTCCTTACAGCTTCTACCAGCTCCCAACAGCCTCTCTCAGCTCCCAACAGCCTAGCCTCTCCTTCTCCAGTTCTGCCTCTTATGCTGCTGGCACCAGTCCCCAGGTGGGCCTCCCTCCCCCAGCACCACGTTTACTCAGTTCAGCTGGGGGTTATAAACTGACCACCAGTTGTCAATCCACTATATACCTGTACATGATATAACTTGTTTTTCCCTACTCTCCTACCCTCTCTTCAACCCCTCCTCCCTTCCCCATTTACAAAGCTTTGTTTCCATGTTTTCCTTCTTTTCTCATTTTTAAAACTTTTTCCTTCTCTCCGTTCCCCCTTCCCTCTCCCATATTCCCTTCCCTATTTGAACATTTTCCTCCTATTTCACAATACCTATTATATATTTTGGTCCTTATTTACACTTTTGGTTTCTCACACATGGGAAACAATGTGGTATTGACACATGTGTGTCTGATTTATTTCACTTAAGAGTATGGACTCAAGGTGAGTCCATTTTCCTAGAAATGTCTTGTGTATCCTTCTTTATGGCAGATTAGTACTTCTTTGCATAAAAATACCACATCTTCTTCATCCATTCACCAGTTGATGGGAACTTGGGTTGTTTCCAAGATTTGGCAATCACAAACTGTGTGGCTATAAACAAGAGTATACATATATATCACTGTGGTATGGTGCTTTTAATTCTTTTGGGAAGATACTCAGGAGGGGAATGGCTGGGTCAAATGGAAACTCTAGTCCTAGTTTTTTGAGGAATCTCCACATTGATTTCCATAGTGGTTGTACCAGTCTACACTCCCACCAACAGTGGGAAAGGATTTATTTTCTCCACAGCCCCTCCAACATTTGTTATTGGTTGATTTCTTGATAATAGCCATTTTTTTCTGGGGTGAGATGGAATCTCAGTGTTGTTTTTAATTTGCATCTCTTGAATGACCAGTGATGTTGAACATTTTTCATATATTTGGTTGCTTTTTATATTTCTTCATCTGAGAAGTGCGTATTCATCTCAGATGCCCATTTTTGGATTGGGTCTTTAAATTTGGGGGCTTGATTTTTTTTTAGTTTTTTATATGTTCTTGATAGTAATCCTTTGCCTGAGGAACAGCTGGTAAACATTTTTTCTAGATGTGCACTAATATTCATATATTGAATTCTTGAGATGAATATTAATTAGTCATGGGATATCCTCTTTATATATTGCAAGATTAAAATTTTTTTAAAAAATAAATATTTTAAAATCTATCATTTAAGGTATGGACCTGTATTTTTCTTTATCTGAAATATCCTAAAAGGGACATTTGCAACCTAAACCTAATAACCTATAAAGGTTTTGGCGACATAGTCATGCTAATCTCCTAAAACAATTGTGTATATTTTTATGCAAGAGAGACCTGTACAGGAGTAGTAGAATACCTGTTTAGCAGGCACAAGGCTCTGTGTCTGATCCTCAGCATCACCAAAAGATAAATTAATCAAAGGGTGAAAAGTTTTCACACTGATAGAAATGAATAGCACCTGTAGAAAAAACTCTCTAAGGATAGAAAATGTTCAATTGTAGTGACATATACAATTAAAGTGAGGATTTAAAATGGTATAATAGAGACCACCAGCAAAACACAGCCTCTATGACCTGAAATTGAGACATCCAGAAAACTTGGTGAAGAGAAAAAAGAAAGTAGTAGATCTCCAGGTATTGGGAGAGAATTATCCAGAAAACTAGAAGCTATAGAGAAGCTGGAGAAATGGACTGCAATGCAAAGGAAAGGATAAAACAGTCTGAAAAGTTCACCCCAGCTCCTGGGGAAGGGGTACTGTCTCTACCAACACAAGGTAAGTCTGGAGAGGGTCAGCATCCCCAGGGAGAAACAATGGACAAGGCTGCCAATCGTAGCCCCAAGAAAAGCCTACGGGTATGGTCAACTGGAAAAAACAGAGTGGAATTTTACTCTGAAAGTGACTTCTTCTGTATAGCAAGTTACAGTTGGCAAAGAAATTTGGTGCAGCACGTACTGTATTTGGGAGTGTTTACCCAATAGCTATTTTGGAAAGGAATAAGACTGTGCCACAGAAAAACTATACTAGAGGGTTTCTGGTGTCAACCTACCACAGTGACAGGGTGGGAGATGGCAACAAGAGAGTCACAGAGAGGGTGAGGGTTATATGTAGGTCCCTGAGAAGTTTAAACTCAGCTTGAGAAGGACATACAGGCCTTCCCTCCGTGGTGAGAAGCCATGCCAGTTATGTGTAGCTTTCAGAGGTAGCTGGGCCTGAAAGTTCTGGCGTTAAGTCCACTGGTCTGCTTGAATCCCCACTGCTTAAATCTAGGACAGAATTCCGTGATCTGTTTGCTTTCCTCATCTACCAACTTGATCAATGACACACTTCAGCCTGGATGGTTGCCACAGTTTGGCACGTGTATGCAGAGGGGCTCCTGAAGCAGAGAGTACACCTCACAAACCCACAGGCTATAAAGTAAGATGGAGAAAGTCTTGAGTTGGGGTGCACAGAGGATACAGAAATTGAGAGCTACCAGAGTGACTACAACCTTAGGATGGAAACTATTGACCAACCATGCCCAGCAGGAAAGGTGGGACAGAATTCATTCACACACAAAATGTGAGTGTGGAAACAAAATAGGTCTTAGCAATGACTCATTATCCATCCTCCATATTTGCTGGATTACAGGACTACGAACCTTGGAAAGAAACCATTCATTGACAACCACAGAGGAATATTTTTGTTTTACTCATTTTTTTTTCTTCACTGGTTTTTGGGAGTTTTTTTTTTCTTTTAATTTTTTTCTTATTTTTCTTCTTATTTTTGAGGGGGTATTTTTTCCTTTAGTTTGCTCTCTTTTTTTTTCTCTGTTCTTTTCCAGTACTTTCTAATTCTATTAATTTTCTTTTACTCCTTAATACAATCCTTTCCCTCACTTATCTAGTCTTCTCATCTTCCTTTTCTTTCTTTTTCAAATTTTACTTCTTTCACTTTCTTACTCCCTACCCTTTCTATTTTTACTACTAGTATAACCTTTAAGCTTTATTAGTCTTTAGGTAGTTAACTATATGCCATTATTGTTGAACTTTTTTGTTGTTAATGATGGCATAGTTGGTGCATTTAGTAGATACTGTATGTTGATATTTGGTTTGTCTTTGTGTCTACACTATAATTATAGTTCTGCTTTTCTATGATTAAGGGAGGTACAGTGGTACCTTTTATTGGTTCTTATGGTATGTCAATATCCTGGATTGTTTTTACTCTTTTTTATTATTTGCTGATTTTGTTGCTGTTGCTAAGATGGCATAGTTGTTCCTTTTAATTAATTTTTTCTCTATGGAATATCTGGGTTTGTCTTTGTGCCATCAAAAATACAGTCCCCTGAAGAACTAAGTGCTGTGCCAATTACATTGCACCTTCCTTTACCAAATTAACAGAGGTGGCTGGATTTTGGGAAAGAAGCAAAGGCCTATAATCAGACACACTCAGAGTCAATCACTGAAAAGCAGACACTAGCTAAGGAAGTTTACATACTAGCAACAGTGTCTTCCTAATATAATCAACCAACAAACCTCAGCATGCATGTGCCTGCGCACACACACACTCACACACTCACACACACACACACCAAGGGAAACATGAGAAGACAAAAGTAACAAAATATTTCCCCATTGCAACCTTCCCCAAAACTGATTCATGAGGAATCAATGGGGAGGAAATCAAAAGCCATACAACTAACTAGCTTACTTGAAATGATAAAAGAAGAGACAAAAAACAAGTGAATAATGTGTTCAGTGAGCTCAAAGATATAACTAAACAGATAATGGACTTAAACAAAATAATCAGCAAGTTAGCGGAAGACACTAATAAAAAGCTAGCTGAGCTACACAAAACAATATAAAACATAAATGACCAGTTTAGAATTAGAGTCCATTAAATGGTACCAAAGAGAAATCTGGAAGATTAAAAACTCTATCAAAAGTATGAACAAGAGAAGTGACCAATGTCAGGACAGTGTCAGAGCTAGAAGACAGGACTAATGTTGGTGACCCTACACTCAGAGATAGCTTAAAAACAAAAAAAAAAACATGAAAAATGGATCTAACAGCTGCTAGATGATGTAAAGAAGACTAATCTAAGACCAACTGGAATTAATGAACAATCAAGATAGCACAATTTGCATAAAAAGTCAGTTTAAAGTGATAGTCCCAGAAAACTTTCCAAATATGGAGAAAGGACTCAGCATAGATAAACAAGACATGTAGATCAAATAGTCACAACCAGAAAAGAACTTCTCTGGTACACCTTAGAGTAATAATCCCAGAAGTCCAACACAAGAGCAGAATCTTAAAAGTTGTCAAGGAAAAGCAACTAATCACTTATAAAAGTGAACCCATTAGAATTACAGCAGACTTTTAACATATACCTTAAAGGCCAAGAGAGCTTAGAGTGAAGTGTTTCAGGCCCTAAAGGAAAACAACTTCTAACCCAGACTACCGTATCCTGCAAAACTATTTTTAAAAATAGATAGAAAAGTAAGGTCCTTGAACAACAAAGATTGATGGATTTTTCTTTTTTTGGCACTAGGAATCGAACTCAGGACCTAATGCTTGCCAGGCAGGTGCTGTGCCACTGAGCTATCTTCCTGGCCTTCAACAAAAAATTTTCAAGGATATCCTAGAAATAGACAACAAAGCCAACAATACCAAAGCGCTAATGGAGTAAATACAGCAGGCCAAGTGAGCAGTTACACAGAAGGGGGAAAAAAGAATCAGCAACAGGAAAATAATGAATGAGAGGAAAAAATCAATACCTTTTCATAATAATTCTCAATATGAATCATCTCAGTTCTCCAATCCAAAAACAGATTGGCAGATTGGATCAAAAAACAATACCCAGTGGTATGCTATATAGAAGAAACACATTTAATGCAAAAAGAAATTAATGTAGACAGCCAACTTTATTACAGGCAGCTAAATTAGCTAGAAATTAATATATAGTCAGAGAGGGACTAGGCTCTCAAAGAAGTCAGTGAAAAATACAGATATTAGAATTATGGCTGGAGGCACATCTGAAGAAGGCAAGGCCTCAAGATAAAGACACACTGCCTCAATTTACATATTTCCCTAAGGGATAAGCAAAACAGTAGTTAGTATCACCCAGTCCATTAAGTCCAGATATGCATCAGACACCTGGGTGGGTGACCAGAACACCTGGACCCATTCCTTTCCAAAATTTTCTTGTTTTCCAAGTCATAGATAAGCCAGGTTAATGATTTCAGCCATATACCCTTGCTACATGCTCCACTTCCCTACCGCATTAATATAAGCTAAGTGGCTATATTTGTAATCACATTGGTTGATTACAGTTGGACCCCCCCCACACTTGTGCCCACATTTGTGACTTTGCTATATAAATTACCCCTGACAAAAGGCCTCAGTGACAGCCCCACTTGGGACCCCTCTTGTTTCTCAGGAGCTATCTCTCAATAAATCTTTCCTACTCTTAACCTCTGTTGTCCTTAGGGAGTCATTCTTCAATTTCAGGGACATGAACTTGGCATATCAGACATCTAGCAGGTTGGGAGCTATATTACTCCTGTATCAGTATGACTAACTAGAAGAGGGGTTGCATCAGAAGTGCTCAGAGAGGACTCACTAAAGCTACAACTACTCTGTACTAGGGGAGGGCCTTACACCCTGAAACAGAAAATTAGTTGGAAATATGATACTTATAGATCAAACCTAACATCTGGATAATTGAGGAGAGAATGTAGAACCACCAGGTTGGTCCGCATTGCTCTGGCCCCTGCCCCTCCAGGGAGCAGCCATTAAGGGAGCATTCCAAGTAGCATGAGGGAATGAATGAATCGAAGAGTGTTGCAGAGCCTGGACTCCTGGGTCAGACCCTGTGTATACCAGCCTCTTCCCCTGTAACCTGTCTTTCAAATGTTGGGGAGTGCTACAGCCCATCAGCATCCACATCGGTGCTCGCTGAGGGCAAGGGAAGCCCCCTCCCCACCATGGGCGAGAGGAAAAACAAGTGAGCAGGGACTACAGATTCCGGTGGGCACACCCTCCTGTCTGCTACCTCTGTGCTCCCCTGACAGACAGTGAACTGCACCCTTAGTCCCATGGCTCACTTAACAGTGAGCAAATGCAAGGGCCAATTCCTGCAGACCCCCTGCCAGTGCACAAACATGCTCAAGGATTCCTGCTGCCCCCCAGCGGAGTGTGAGTGCAGTCCCTGAGTCGGCGGACCTCCTGACAGCACACAAACATCTTACAGAACACTCTGGATTCCCAATAGCGAGTGAACTGTGTCTGCTGACTCTGCCATCATGCCCGGGGGGAAAGTGCCCCTAAGCCACATTTACGAACACTGTCAAATTGCGCCTGTGAGCTGGAGGGGAAAATGCATTTTTTTTTTAGGTTTTTTTAAAATTTTATTTTAAAAATAAAAAGAGGAAAACATTAACAGACAGACAACCTTTTACAAAATAGCAAAAGAACAGTATAGACAATACAGAGTTACAAACAAAGTGGTAGGAAATTAACAATGCTTGTTGTATTACATATTGATATCTTCAAAGTGGTTTCTCATGAAAACAGATAGAGACATGCAATACTGACCAATCAAGGACTCACAGTTTCTTTCAGCAAAGAAATAGAAGACAGTAGAACAACTATGTTAACTATCCTGTATATACGTACATGCAAAATTTCTCCTTCTTTTGGAAGGGAAAATTCTTGAGACGAGGTTTGTTTGGGGTTTTGAGTGTACTGCAATCAAACTGCAACTAAGGCAAGAAGGGAATTATGTGAACACTCAGGGTATTTGGCCTAGGAGTAATTTGTGCGTTGCATATACATTCTCTTGTTAGACTATTTGTGTTCCTACTGGCTTTTTAAAAAATTTGTCTTGTTTTGTTTGCTTTGAATTAGGTGGTGTTTATTTTTCTCCCTCTTCTTATCTCGCTATTTCTTTTCTTCAACTCAAGCTTCTATAGCAATATTATTTTCTAATGTTTTACTTGTTTCTCTCACTTTATAAATTCTTCCCTCAAGTTTTTAGTTTGATGTATTCTGCTTTCTCTCAGTCACTTTTATCTTCTCTTGTATTAATCTTCTGTCCTCTCTATCCTGTATTTTTTTTGCTCCTCCTTATTTCAGCTTAGCCCCATCTTTCTCTGCCTCTTTTCCTTTATAAGCACGTAAATATATCAACTGGTCCCACAACCTCATAGTTTTCCCTCAATCACAAATTACACTCCTTCCTCCTGTATCCCATCCTTGTCCCCCAGCTATCTTCTTAAAACCCTCAAAAAATAATCCTTTAAAACAACTAGAAGACCTCCAACAAAATCTAACTCCACATCTAATTTTTAAATCTAGTATTATTTTTTCCTATCTATGCTCCCTCTACTGACTTATACTCCTCTTTCATTGATCCCTCCATCTCTTCCCTCCATTTCTCCTTCTAATTGTTATTAGCAGGATAACTGCTAACAACAATAGAATATAGATTACAAAATATTTATAAAAGGTGGAAGTGTAATGCAAAGTTTATTACATATAAGTGATATATGATTGGACTGTTATAACCAGAAGTAATTCTTTTCTTAAAACAACGGGACAAAGTCCAAGCCACTTAAAATAAGTAAGTGAATAGGTAAATACTATTTCTGGATAAATAAATCTGAAAAGATATCACTGGAAGGGATTATCTTACTAAAAATATTTTTGTATCAATTATAATCTCTCCTCATCCTACTTGACTTCAACTCTCAGCATCCAAATGGAAAGAAAACCCCCCTACAAAAAATACACACATGTCCACTGTCACCACTCTTATTCAGTATAGTTCTGGAAGTATTAGCCAGAGTGATTAGATAAGAAAGAGAAATAAAAGGAGTAAGGATAGGAAGGGAAGAAGTGAAATTATCATTATTTGCAGATGACATGATACTCTATATAGAAGATCTCTAAAACTCCACCAACAGAGTCCTAAAATTAATAAGCAAACTCAGTAGTGTAGTTGGATACAAAATCAACACTTAAAGATCAATAGAATTCCTGTACACAAAAAACAAACACATTGAGAGAGAAATTAGAGAAACCACATCTTTCATAATAGCATCTAAAAAATGAAATACTTAGGAATCAATATAACAAAGGAAGTAGAAGATCTATACAGTGAAAATTACAGTATTCTCATAAAAGAGATTGAAGAGCATTTCAGAAAATGGAAAGATATTCCTTGCTCATGGATAAGAAGAACTAACATGGTGAAAATGGCCATACTCCCAAAATTGTTGTACAGATTCAATGCAATCCCAATTAAAATACCATTGGTATACCTCACAAATCTAGAGAAAACACTCCTAAAGTTCATCTGGAACCAAAAGAGGCCTAGAAGAGCAAAAGCAATTCTGGACAACAAAGGAAAGGCAGGAGGCATTATAATCCCTGACTTGAAATTATACCACAAAGCTACTGTGATAAAATCAGCATGGTATTGGCAAAGAAACAGACCTGAGGATCAATGGAACAGATTAGAAGGTGCAGACACAACGACACACACATTCAGCCACCTTATCTTTGATAAAGAGGCCAAACATGTTCACTAGAAGAAAGATAGCCTTATAAATAAATGGTGCTGGAAAAAGTGGCTCTCCACATGCTGAGGACTAAAACTAGACCCATGTATATCACCACGCACTAAACTAAGGTCAAAATGGATCAAAGATCTAAATAGTAAAACAGAAACACTAAATCTACTGGAAGAGAAAGTAGGTAGAAATCTTGAGGACATAGGGATAGACAGAGAGTTCATGAACAAAAACCAAACTGCATGGGAAATACTTCAAAGAATCAACAACTGGGATCTCATCTTATTGAAAAGTTTTTGCACATCAAAAGAAAACACCAATAAAGTAAAAAGTTTACCCACGAATTGGGAAAAAATTTTAGCCAACTGCCTTTGAGACAGAGAACTTCTATCTAGGACATATAAAGAATTTTAAAAAATTAGGCCTCCAAAATTGAAAGACCCAATCCAGAGGTCTGAGATGAATATACACTTCTCGGTTTAAGGAATACTATTGGCAAATAAATATATGAAAAAGTGTTCAACATTATTTGTCATTTGAGAAATGCAAATTCAAACAACACTGAGTCCATCTCACCCAGAAAGAATGGCTATCATCAAGAAATCAAACAATAACAAATGCTAGAGAGACTGTGGGGAAAAGGAACACTTCTCCACTATGGAGGGAGTGTAGATTGGTGAAACCACTGTGGAAATCAGCATGGAGATTCCTCACAAAACTAGGATTAGAAGTCCCACTTAATCCACCTATGCCCTTTCTGGATATTTTCCCAGAAGAATTGAAAACATCATATGACAGCAATATATGTGCACCTATGTTTATAGCAGCACAATTTGTCATAGCTAAATCTTGGAAATAATCCAAATGCCCAACAACTGAGGAATGGATAAAAAAGATGTGGTATTTTTATACAGCAGAGTATTACTCAGCTATAAAGAAAGATAAACTCGAGGCTTTTATAGGCAAATGGATGAAACTAGAGACCACACTCATAAGTGAAATAAATTGGACCCACATGTGTAAGCATCATATTGTCTCCCTAGTGTAAAAACCTGAAAGAGTAAATAAAACACAAAATGTACAATAGATATTATGAAAGGGAAAGAAATTTCTCAAAAGAAGGAACAACTGGGATGAGGGAAAGGAGAAAAAGAAAGAAAAAAGGAAGAGGAAAAAAATATGGATAGCTGGGGTAACTGTACTGTTGATGTCTAATGGTTTATTGAAAGGAACAGCTAATGCTTATTTTTTGACCAATTTTGCATGCTTATATCTGGTAATCTGAGTAACCAACTTGAAGACAACAATATGCAATATAACAACCATTGTTGAATTTCTACCATCTTGGTTAGTGAAGCTCTGTATCATTTCTAATGTTTATTATTTTTTATTCTCTTTAATTGTTTGATCCATTTGCATTCTTACAACAATGTGTAATATAACAACCACTGTTAATTCCTATCATTTTATTTTGAAACCCTGTATCATTTTTATTCTATTTGCTTTGTTTTGCTTTTGTCTGTTATTATTTTGTTTTTTTTAATCATTTTAAAAAATATACACACACACACACACACACACACACACACACAGAGAAATACACAGTAGTACCTTGGTTCATGAAAGGTTTTGTTTGTGAACAATTTGGCAAAATTTGGTTTTGTTTTCCATTGAATGAACAGGACTACAGCCGTCTTTCCCACATGAAAATAAACATAGGCATCTTTTCCAGAACTGTGGATGAATTAAATCCATGAAATCAAACAACAAAATACTCCCAAATTCTCCCAAATCTCCCAAGGGAGGTCTGTTGATACCAGTGGAGAGAAAAGCAAACACCAGGTAGTGGAAATTTAGGAGCTGATTAAAGAAGAGCTAAAGAAACTTAGTTCACAGCACTCAGGAGTTTAAGGCAGGAAGATCTCCATGAGCTCAAGGCCACCCTGGGCTACATAAGTGAGTTCAAGGCCAGCCTGGGCTACACAAGTGAGTTCAAGGCCAGTGTGAACTACATAGTGAGACCCTGTTTCAAAAAAAAAAGAAAAGAAATTTGGTGCAAAGATATGGTATTCAAAGAAAAGTATCAGACATAAATATCAAATATAAAATATTGTGTAGAATTCATAAGTTGCTGAAATGCCAATACAAAGACAGTATTTCTGAAACTGAGGACGAAATGGTGAATTATGACAGATTACACAGAAAAGTCTTAAATAAAAGGACACAAGAAAAACTCATCCAATACTATTAGATGCTAAGACCAACCAAAGGCTAATTGGAGTTGGAGAGAAACTAAGAAATAGCATGCATGGAATAAAAAAGTTTTTTTTTTTACAAAAATTATAATAGAAAACTTCTCAAGCATGAGGAAAGAGCTCAATATACAGCTATGTGAAGCTTACAGAACTCCAAACACCCATAAAGATAAAAGAAGCTCCTCATGATAAATTATAATTAAAACACCAGCTCTCCCTAAAAACAATTTTAAAAGTTGTGAGAAAAATGAAAAATCGCATATAAATGTGAACTCATTAGAATCATGGCAGACTTCTTCACACAAACTTTGAAGGCCGGAAGAGCTTGGAATGAATTATTTCAAACAGTAAAAGCAAACATCTTTCAACCTAGAGTAATATATATGGCAAAATTTTCTTTCAAAATAAATGGAGAAATAAGGACATTTCATGGAAAAGAAAAACTCAAGAGGTATGAGCACCAAACCAGAATTGCAGAAAATATTCAAGAATATCTTACACAGTGACCACAAAGCAAACAAAACCAAAAATCCAGACAGAATAAATACATCAAATAAGGCTAAGTGATAAACCAAGAAATAAAAACACTAAGGAGTCATCAACAGGAAGAAAATTATAATGATAGGAACAAGTCAACAGTATCAGTAATTACTCTCAATTCTTTTTGTTTGTTTGTTTTGGTCTGTGAGATAGGGTGTTGGTATGTAGTTCAGGCTGACCTTGAACTCAGTATGTAGCCCAGGTTGGCCTTCAAATTGCAGTGATCCTTCTGCCTAGGACTCCCAAGAGCTCGAATTACAGGCATGCACCACCAAGCTTGGTTTAACTATCAATGTTAATGACCTCAACTTGACTTAAAAGACAGAGATAGGCAGACTAGATGAAAATGCATAATACAACAGTCTATTAGATTCAAGAAACTGATCTAATGCAAAAAGATGTTCATAGACTAAAAATCAAAGGACAGAATACAATATTTCACGCAATGGGAACCTGAAAACAAGCAGAACAGTAGCAATTTAACTCTCAGAAAAAGTAAACTTCAAGCTAAAATCAATCAGAGGAAACAAAGTAGGCCATTACATACTTGTTAAGGAAATACTTCCACAAGAAGAAATAACCCTTGTAAATATATGCACTGAATAATGGAGCATGTAGCTACATAAAACAAATACTGTGAGACATAAAAGATCAATAAACACTAGTAGAATCTTAGTGGGTGACCGAAATACCCTACTTTTGTAAAGACAGGTCAATTAAACAAAAAACCAATAAAGAAATATCAGAGCTGAACCACACTCTTGAAATTAATGGCTTCATAGATATCTATATAGTGTTCTACCCTATTGCAATAGTAGCACAGGAAGCTTGCTCAGAAATGGGACCTATACCAGTCCACAAAACCTGCTTAAATAAATATGAAAGAATTGAAATTGCGCCATGTTTTCTATCAGACCATTATGCAATAAAGCTAGAAATCAATCACAAAAGAAACCACAGAAATTATGTAAACACCTGGAAACTTAATAACACTCTACTGAACAGACAATGGGTCATAAAAAAATCAAGGGAAAAATGAACAATTTCTGTAATCAAATGACAATGGTGGTACAACACACCAGAACCTATGGGATACAATGAAAACAGTCCTAATAGGGAAGGATATTGCAATCAATGTACACATTAGAAAAACAGAGAGAGCTAAAATAAATAATCTTGTGAGGAACCAAAGATTCTAAAAAAAAAAAAATTAACCTCCCTCCAAAATTGAGGGAAATCATAAATATCAGAACAGAAATTAATAAAATTGAAACAAAAAACAATATAAATAATCAACAAATTTAAGAGCTAGTTCTTTGAAAGTATAAACAAAATAGATAAACCCTTAGCCAAACTTAATAAAAAGGAGAAAAAGATTCATCTGCATACAATAAAAAGTGAAAAAGGTGAAATCACAATAGACACCATTGAAATTCAATATATGGAAACTACTATGAAAAATTGTATTCCAACAAATTAAAAAATCTTGAAAAAATGGACAGATTCTAGACTCATACAAATTATCAAAACTAAACCAAGAAGAAATAAAAATTTTGAACAGTGGAATAACAAGCAATGAAATTGAAAAAGTAATAAAAAGACTACCAACTAAAAAAAGCCCAGGACAGATGGATTCACTGCTGAATTCTACAAAAGCTTTAAGGGTATTATACCACCCATACTCCTCAAACTCATCAGTGAAATTTAAAGGGAGTGTTTCCAAAATCATTTCTGGGAAACAGCACCACTCTGATCCCAAAACCTGAAAAAGACCCAACTAAGAAAGAAAACTATAGGCCAATCTTCTTAATGAGTGTAAATCCAAAAGTCTTCAAAAAGATATTTTCAAGTGAGTGCATGCCTGTAATCCCAGTACTTGGGAGGCTGAAGCAGGAGGATTGCTGCGAGCTGAAGGCCAGCCTGGGGTACATATCAATGCTTACTAGGGTCAGATGTAGAAGAAAACAAGATGTCTGTCTGCACACTGGAGACCAAAAGGTTCCAGTTGCGGTCTTGGAGCCCATGACAATGTCCCATACTAGTCTGTATCAGAAGGCTGAAGGATCCATGATGGGAAACCAACAAATCTGCACTGGAGAGGCCCAGGGGCCTGTGTTGGAAGCTGAAGTGTCTGTGCATCCAAGATGAAGATGAGGACTGAAGCCTTCCCAAAGAAAGAAAACAGCCAAAGATCTTTTGAAGAAAAACTGCTGAAACTCTTCTGGAGAAAAGTAGCTGCAATGAAGCTCCTTCAAGGAAGGTCAGCTGAAATCCTTCCCTCACATTCTCCTCTTATACTGTTCCAACAGCAAGCCTCCTGTAGACCATAACACTGGGTTACAACAACCCATGCCTTTGTACTGTAAATCTGTACTTTAGCATAATAGTAGAGGGCTGTGCATCTACGAAGCAGTGGGTCTTCTCCACCCAGAACCATACTGACTCAGGTTAGCTGGGTATTCCCCACTCAAGTTGAAAGTTAGTCAATTAACCACCAGATAATCAACTAGATAGAAAATTAATAAATAAATATCACAGTTGTGCCACACATTCAAACAAGTGGATTTAATATATACAGAGTGTTCCACCCAACAGTAGCAGAATGCACTCTGATTCTTCTCAACAGCATACAGAACTTTCCCCCAAATATACCCAATACCAGTCCATAAAGCATGCTTAAGTAAATATGGAAGAACTGAAATTATCTCATGCATATCATCAGATCATAGTACAATGAAACTAGAAATCGATAGCAAAAGAAAGCACAGAAATTATGCAAACACATAGAAATTAAACAACCTTTTGAGTAATCAGTGGGTCATAAAAGTCATCAAACAAGAAATTAAACAGTCCCTAGAGTCAAACAATAATGCCAGTACAACATACAGAACTTAAAGGTCACAATGAAACCAGTCCTAACGGAGAATTTATAGCTGTGAATGTCCATATCTGAAAAAACAGAGTGAGTTCAAATGAATAGCCTAACAATGCCCCTTAAGGTCCCAGAAAAACAAGAACAATCCAAATCCAAACTTGATACAAGGAAGGAAATGATAAGATCGAGCCAAAATTAATGAAATTGATACTAAAAGATGAAAAGAACCAATGAATTGAAGAGATAGTTCTTCAAAAGAACAAATACAATAGAAAAATAGCTAATCTTAATAAAAAAGGAATGAAAAGCCCCAAATGAAAGCAGTTAGCAATAAAAAAGGTGAAAGCACAACAGATATTGCCAAAATCCAGAATATTATTAGTAACTACTTTGAAAACCTGTACTTCAATAAATTGAAAAACCCACAAGAAATGGACAAATTCCTACATACAGTATTCTTTTTATTCTCTTTGAGACAGGGTTTCACTATGTCATTCAGGCTGGCCTTGAACTCACTTTGTGGGTTCACTATGCAGGGTTTTCAACTTGTAGCTATCCTCCTGCCTCAGCCTCTCGAGTGCCTGGTTCATAAGCATGTGCTACCACACCTAGCCTTAGATATAGTAATACCTTAATTCATGAACACTTCTGTTTGCAAACAATTCAGTTCCTGAACGGAGTGTTTGTCAAAATTTTCCTTCCATTTGCAAACTGCATCAGGTGAAAAACATGATCAGGGCCATCTTCTCCACATGAACATGAATGTGGCCACCTTCCTCACACTTACACATGGTGGTGACTTCCTCTGGCAGAGACTGTGGTCACTGACAGACCTGTGCACAATTGGTAAAAGCTTTTGGTGTACTTTTCAGCATATACAGTATTGTACAGTATTATTCAAACCAGCATTGCTCCAAAGAAAATGCAGAGCAAGAATGGTGGCAATAGTGGACAGTGGTAATGAAGGTAACCAGAATGTGCAAAACAGTAATGAAAGTGACAAGAACGTGCAGAGGAAGAGTGCTAAGAAGGTTTTGAAGAAAGTAACCATTGCATTGTGGAAGGAAATTGTAGAAAAGCAGGAGTATGGTATTCATGTGACTACTATGGTCTTGCAGTATAAGAGTGAAGATGACAATCTCAACTATTTTGAAGAATAAAGATGCCATCAAAGGAGCTGATGTGGAAAAAGGGGTAATGATGTTAACCGAGCAGAGGACACAGGTGCTGGAAGAGGTAGAAAAAACTCCTGTCAGTGTGGTTGAATGAGAAACAGCCGGCAAGTGATAGCTTTAATGAAGCTACAATCTGTGAAAAAGTCAGGAAATTGCGCAGGGATTTACAGTAAGAAAATCCCTCTGCAAAGGCAACAACCGATGAATTTAAAGTCAGTAGAGGTTGGTTTGATACATTCCACAAGTGAGGTAGCATCCACAGTGGGATAAGACATGGTGAGGCTCCAACTTCTGACAAGGCCAATACAGAAGCCTACATAAACAATTAATAAATTCATGAAGGCAGAGGATACATCATTCAACAAGTGTTCAGTTGTGATGAAACAGGGTTCTTCTGGAAGAAGACGCCAAATAGAACCTATAGCATGCAGAGATGAAAGGCGCTACTGAGGCACAAAACCTTTAAAGGACAGATTGACCTTTAGCTGTGTGTGAACATGAGCGCTGATCTGAAGATTAAGCCACTGCTGGTGTGCGATTCCCAGACCCCTCGTGCATTCAAGGAACAGAATTGTGAACAAGGCCAGACTGCCTGTCATATGGAGGCCCAATGTGGAAGCTTGAGTCATGAGGTAGTTTTCCACAAAATGGCAGCACAAGATATTCTTGCCCACCTTAAAAAAAATCTTTCTGAGAACCAACTGCCTGAAAGATGTCTTGTTTTGGTGGACAATGCCCTAGCACACCCTCCAGCCTTGATGGATGAGTATGACTTCATAAAGGTCAGTCCCCAATTGTGACACCTGTTCTGCAGCCCATTGACCAGGAAGTGATCTGCAGCTTGAAGCAGCTATGTATACACAAAGTTGCTCTTCACTAGGTGTTTTAACATCACTGGAGATTTATCAATATGGAAGAGACATTTCAATGCTATACATTGCATCAACCTCATTGACAAAGCCTGGGAAGATGTCATGTACCAGACCTTAAACTCAGCCTAGAGGAAACGGTGGCCATAATGTGTCACTGAATGTGACTTTGAAGGGTCTGATGCACACATAAAGAAGGAGGTTGTGACCATGAGCAAGAGTATGGGTCTGTACATCAATGGTGCAGACACAGAGGAGCTTGTTGAGGACCATAAGGAGGAGCTGATGCTGGAAAAAATTGCTGAATTCCAAAGTGAGCAGCAGAAGGTGCTTGTTGAGGAGCATTCCACTGAGGAAGAGGAAGACAGGGAGGAGGTGTTAGCAGTAATGTAATAAAATCCATTATGGAAAAATGGAATCAGCACCAGATTTTCTTTAAGAAGCACCACCCCAACGTAACTGTAATGAACAGTGTTGAATCTAACGAAAGATAACATTGTCTCTCATTCCCAGAGGGTTATGCAGCACAGGCAAAAACAAGTGACATAAGATGGATTTCTAATCAAAATGGACACTACAGCTAAGAGACAATTGTTAAAGAAGAGAGAAATCCCCTGAAGGACATGTCCCTTATGTCCTTATGGAGCAGGACTATTCCTCCAAACAATAACCTCCTCCCCACTCACCCGCTATCCGCCACACCAGAATCCCCTCAAGCAAGGTTAGTGTTCTCTCTCTTTATACTGTATTGTACTGTACTTTGCTTCATCTTTTATGGTTAAGAATGCATATGGTTCAGAACTAAACCTTATTTACATTGAACCTTATGGGAAAATTGATTCAATTTGTGACCAATTTGTTTTATGACCAGAGTCATGGAACAAATAAAGTTCATGAACAAAGGTGGCACTGTATATATGAATTACTAAAAGTGAATCGAGGAGATATGAATTCCCTGAATAGCCCAATAACAGGTGATGAAGTTGAAGCAATAATAAAAAACCTGCCAACTAAGAAAAACTCAGGACTGAATTGATTCACCACTGATTTCTACAAACTTCAGGGAAAATCTAATAATGATACGTCCAAACTCTTTAATGAAATTGCAAAGGAATGAGTAGTCCCAGTCATTAATGGAAACCAATATTATCATCACTTTAAAACAAGACAAATCCCAACAAAAAAAGAGAACTATTGGCCAATCTCTTTCATGAACATAGATGCAAACATTGTTACCAAAATATTGGCAAACAAATACAGTAACTCATCAAAAAGGCCATTCATCATGACCACGTAGGCTTCATCATGACCAAGTAGGCATGCAATGATGTTTCAACATGTGCAAATGAATATATGTAATATATCATATAAACAGGGCCAAGGACAAAAATCATATGATCATCTCAATAGATACAGTAAAATTCTTTGAAAAAATCCAACATCCACTCATGATAAAAATCTGGAAGAAAATACGACCTTTGTCAAGTCTGATAAAACCCATTTATGGCAGACCTACTGCCAGTATTATATTAAATGGAGGAAAAGCCAAAAGTTTTTCCTCTAAAGTCAGGAAAAACATAAAGCATGTCCCCCATCACCACTCCTGCTCAACATAGTACTCAAAACATTAGCCAGAGCAATGAGGGAGGAGAAGGAAAGAAAAGGGTACATACAGGAAAGGAAGAAATGCAATTATTATTTGCAGATGGCATGATCCTCTATATAGATGACCCAAAAGTTCCACCAAAACACTCCTAGAATTAACATCCAACAAATTTAACAATGTAATAAGACACAAAGCCAACACACAAAAATTTTGCACAATAAAGAACTCATCAAGAAAAATTATGCAAATACTATTCATAATAACATCAGGAAAAATTAAATACTTATGAATTAACCTAACCAAGGAAGTGAAAGTCCAGTGAAACAAAAACCACAGTACTCTTGAAAAGGATAAAAGGACATCAGAAAATGGAAAACTATCCCATATCTGGATAGGCACAACCAATATTGTAAAAATGACCATATTTCCAAACTGATAGACAGATTTAATGCAATCCCAATACAAATACCAACAGCATTCCTCAGAACTAGAGAAAAAGTCTGTAGTGGATTGATAACGGGTGGTCAACTTATAACACCCAGCTGAACTGAGTGAGTGGTGCTGGGTGTGGGAGGCCCACCTGAGGACTGTTGTCAGCAGCATAAGAGGCAGACCTGGAGAAGAAGAAGCAGACTGTTGGGAGCTGAGAGAGACTGTTGGGAGCTGAGAGAGACTGTGGGGAGCTGGCTTTCCGATGAACTTGGCTGTTTTCATCCTCAGAGCAGCTCGGGACCTCTCTGGCACTGAGAATGGCTTTGGTTCACTTTGGGGAGCTCTAGTCCTCACTTGAGCATAACTTCCTGGTTCCAGAGGGGAAGATGGTGCACTGCCGGCCTCCTGGAAAAGCTTGCTGCTTTGGTTTCCCTGATGGGAACTTGGCCATCCTGATCATTGGAGGAGCTCAGGACCTCACAGTTGCAGAAGATGGCTGCGGTACCTTTTGGGGGAGTTGTGGTTCTTCTGAGCATCACTTCCTGGCTCCAGTGCAGATCCCTCAGCCTACTAGCACAGATCCTTCTTCCTGCTGGCACAGACTTTGTAAGATTCCACCACTGACCTTCGGACCTTCCCAGGAGATCCGTGAAACAGGTCTGCATGAGACGTTGTCATGGGCTCTGGGCCTCCAGTTGGATTCATGGAAGCAATTGTTATGAGCTCTGGGTATTCAGCTCGACTCATGTAGGACATTGCTGTGGGATCCAGGCCCTCAGCTGGATTCCTTGGTCTTAGTGTGTGGACAGATTTCCTGTACTCTTTTGTATACTGTTTTTGGGTGACTTATAAATA
Source organism: Chinchilla lanigera (assembly GCF_000276665.1). Lineage (NCBI taxonomy): Eukaryota > Metazoa > Chordata > Mammalia > Rodentia > Chinchillidae > Chinchilla > Chinchilla lanigera. The sequence goes on from NW_004955475.1 coordinate 10,143,508, forward strand.
ATCATATAAAGTATGTGTCCTGTATTATGTTGTTCCCCTTGCAAAATAAGCCACCCCAAACCAACACAAAGTCCTAAAATTCATATGGAACCAGTAATGTCACAGAATAGCAAAAGCAATTTTTATCAACAAGAGCAAAGCAGGAGACATCACAATACTGGATTTCAAGTTATACCTTAAAGCTGCAGTGATAAAAGCAGCGTGTTACTGGCAAAATAAATAAAAATACCTGACTTATGGATTAGTGCAACAGAATAGAGGATGCAGAAAAACCCCAGGCACATTCAGCTATCTGATCTTTGACAAAGAAGTCAAAACATATGAGGGGAGAACAATAGCTTCATCTTCAAATGATGCTTGGAGTACTGTATATTCACATGCAGAAGGTTGCACCAAGGCCCATATCTCATCATGTAGTAAACCAAAATCAAAATGGACCAAATCTCTAAAAATTAAAATACAAACACTAAATCCTCTGGAAGATAAAATAGGTAAAACTCTTGAAGACATGGTCATAAGAAATGACTGCTTGAACAGAATGCTAATTGCATAAGAAATAACATTTTGTGCAGCAAAAGAAACAACCAAAAGAGTGAAGAGATAATGTATAGAATGGCAAACACCTTTTCCATTTACTCCTTGGACAGGGAACTAACAGCTAGAAAATATAAAGAGCTCAGAAAATCAGGCGCCCTCCTCAAATAAAAATCCAATTAAAAAGTGGGCAAGTGAAATGAATAAACACTTCTCAGAAAAAGAACACAAATAAAACAAATACATGGAAAAACGTTTAATATCTCAGGCTATTTGATAAATGGAAACTAAAACAACACTGAGATTCCTTCTTACTCCAGAAAAAATAGTTATCATCAAGAAATCAAATAACAAATGATGACAGTTCTGTGGGGAAAAGGGGACTCTTCTACATTGTTGGTGGCAATGGAAACTAGTACAACCACTACGGAAATCAGTATGGAGATTCCTCAAAAAACTAAAAACAGAAATTCCATTTGACCCAACTATTCCTCTTCTAGGTATCTTTCCAAAAGTGTTAAAGATACCATATTATACTAATTCATGAATATCCATGTTTATAGCAGCACAGCTAATAATACCTAAACCTTGGAAGCAAAGTATATGTTCATCAATAAATGAATGGAAAACAAAAATGTGGTATTTATACACAGTGGAGTCCTAATCTGGTATAAAAAATGGTAAACTTGAGTCATTTGTAGGAAAATGATTGCCCCTCAAGTCCATAACATTAAGTGAAATAAATGAGACATACCAGTTTAAATATTGCATAGTTTCTCTTCTATAAGACCCAAAATATAAATAAAGAATAATATAAAAGATAGATACTAGAAAACAGGAAGATATATCTTTTGTGAACATGAAAGTGATGAAGAGATGGTGAGGGGAGGGAGGAGATGGGAAGAAAATGAGAAACTAATTAAGGTGTGCTACGTACATGTACCAACTCCCCACAATGAATGTGATCATTATGTACTGAAAACATGTACTAATAAAAATAAAACTGAAAAGGAGATATGTGTATTGGATTGATTCTATTTCTACCAATTTGTTTATTTATTTATTTATTTTTTTTTTTTCTGGTACCGGGAATTGAACTCACGACCTCGTGCTTGCCAGGCAGGCGCTGTGCCGCTGAGCTAAATCCCCAGCCCCTCTACCTATATTTTTTGAAGAATCCACTAGTGAAGCCATTTGTGAGAAGATATATTTAGGTTTCATTTCTTTACAGGTTAATACTATTCAAAATATTCTAAATGAGACTTTTCATGTTTCTTTTCTTTGGACCATTTTTTGGGTCAGTATTCTTTTCAAGGAATTTGTTCATTTTGTCTGTGGTCAATCTTGTTGGTGTAAATTTATTCAAAATACTCTTTTTGGAGTTTTTAACATCTGAAGGATTTGTAGTGATGTGTACTTATAATTACTGACATGAATAATCATTCTTTCCTTTCATGATCCATCCTGTATGGTGTTAGCAATCATAGTAATGTTTACCAAGAACCATCTTTGGACTTTGTTGATTTTCTGTATTGTATAGAGTGTGTGATACTGGAACTGATGCATGGTGCAAGGGCACTAGGATCAAGGGCACTACGACTGAAGGTGTGAGTGCTACCCACCCTAAGTAGCTTGGATAAGACTAAAGGGGCAAAAAGATGCTGTTAAGGGGCCTTGCTTGCTTGCTTTTGCTGTCTCTTGCTTGCCAGAAACATGTTCTACTCTGTGATGCCCCTCTGCCGATGCCACCCTGCTCTTCAGCCAGCCAACTATGGACTGAAACCTATACAAACTATAAACTAAATAAACCTTTTCCCCTTTAACTTTGGGTGTTGGGTGTTTGTCTCAGCAATGAGAGAAAATTAAGACCTTTACCACATATACTTATCGGCCAATTATAATTCATTTTTGGAATGTGTTCGTTCAATTCATTTGCCAATTTATTGATTAGGCTGTGGGGGTTGGTGATTTTGAGATCTTTATATATATTCTAGATATTAATCTTCCATCAGAAGAGTAGCTGGCAAAAATTTTCTCCCATTGTGTAGATTATCTCTTCACTCTGTAGTTTTCTTTGCTGTGCAGAAACTTTTTAACTTCAAGTAGTCCCATCTGTTGATTCTTGCTATTATTTGCTGTGCTATTCGAGTCTTATTCAAGTCTTTGTGTTTATGAATTCATGCATTTCCTCTGTTTTGTTCTAGCAGTTTGAAAGTTTCAGGTCATGTACCTATGTTTATGATCCATTTTGACTTGATTTTGTGCAAGGTGAGAGATAGGGATCTAGTTTCAATCTTCTACAAATATTTACTTTTTCAGCACCATTTATTAAAGAGGCTGTTTCTATTTTCCAATGTATGCTTTTGGCCCTTCATCAAGAATCAGATGGCTGTAGTTGTGTGGATCTGTTTCCGATTTCACTGGCCTAAATATCTGTTTTTATGCCAGTAATATACTGGTTTTGTTACTATGGCTTTGTAGTATATTTTGAAATCAGGTATTGTGATGCTTCCAGTATTGACCATTTTGCTCAGGTAAGCTTTAACTACTGTAGGTCTTTTGTTTCAATATGAGTTTTAGGATTATTTTTTCTAGTTCTGTGAAGAATGTCATTTATTGATTGATTTTAGTATATGTTTACAGTACAGAATATTTATATTCCTCATGTAAAGTTGGTACACGTAAATATCACATCTTAATTCCTTTTTTCCATCCCCCTTTCTTCCCTTCCCTCTCCATCAGTTGATCCCCCCCTTTTTTTTCCCCAGTACCAGGAATTGAACTCACGACTTTGTGCTTGCCAGGCAGGCACTGTGCCACTGAACTAAATCCCTAGTCCCTCTTGATCCCCTTTTAATTGGAGAAAAATCTAGCTTCCTACTTCCTATTATCTATCTTCTATTTTTCTCTTTTTTTTAACCTCGGTTTTCTCATAGAAAAGAAACCATGTGATGTTTAGCCTTGTGTGTCTGATTTATTTCACGTAATGTTATGGTCTCAAGGTGCATTTTTTAAAAAAAATTGCTGAAGTTTTTCCTTTGTGGAAGAGTAGTACTACACTGTATACAAATACCACATTTTCTTAATCCATTTATCTGTTGATGGATAAACAGGCTTTTTCCAAGATTTAGCTCTTATAAATTACGCTGCTATAAACATGAATGTGCATATATAACCATAGTATCATGCCTTTAAATATTTGGGGGAAGATAGCTACAAAGAGAAATAGCTAGGTCAAATGGAATTTCTAGTTTTAGACTGTTGAAGAATCTATTCATTTCCACAATGGTAGTACTAATTTACATTCCCACCAACAATATATAAAAATTCCGTTTTGTTTGCAGCCTTGTTGCCATTTGTTATTCTTTGATATCTTGATGATGATAATTCTTCCTGGAGCAAGACAGAATCACAGTGTTCTTTTGATTTGCATTTCTCTAGTAGACAGTGGTCTTAGTTACTTTTTTCATTGCTGACACCCAAAGTTAAATAAAGGTTTGTTTTGCCTCACAGCCTGCAGAGGTTTCAGTCCATAACTGGTTGGTTGTAAGGCAGAGGGGCATCACAGGGCAGAAATAGACAGAAGGCAGCAAAAGCATTCAAACAGCAAGCAAGCAACAAGGGACAAGTGCCAAATGACGAGCAATCCTCTTTCTGTCTGTTATATTTCATCCAGGCTACCCACTCATAGGGCAGGTAGCACTCACACCCTTAATCCTAGCATCAAATCCTTGATCCCAACATCACACACCTTAAATCCAGCCACTTCCCAAATCCCCCACCTATGACTGCATGAGGCTTTGAGGGGCCATGTAGACACAAGCCATAATAACAGGGATGTTTAGCATTTCTTCATGAATTTGTTCACCAATTGTACTTCTGTAAGAGTCTATTCATTTCCCTTGCCAAATTTTTGACTGAGTTTTTATTTTGGGAAAGGTCTAAGTTTTTTTTTACTTCTTATATAATGTAGATTAGTCTTCCATCTGAGGAATAGCTGGGAAGAATTTTTCCATTCTGTAGGTTGTTTTCACTATTAGTTGTTGCTTTTCCTGTGCAGAAGCTTTTCAATTTGATATGATCCTATTTGTTGATTTTCAGAACTATTTCCTATGCAACTAAGGTTCTGTTAAGAAAATCCTCAGCTATACCTATTACTTCAAGAATTTTACTATTTTGTCTTACGTCAGGTTAAATGTTTCTGCTTTAACATTTAGTTCTTCATATATTTTGATTTTAGTTTAGTAAATGGTGAGAGATATGGGTCCAGATTCAATCCTCTGCCTGCAGATAGCCAGTTTTCCCAACATCATTTCCTCCAGTATATGTTTTTGGCCCCATTGTCAAAGACCAAACAGTTCAGTGTGTGTGAGTAGCTTATGAATCCTCTGATCCTCATGTCTCTTTCTGTGCCAGTACCATGTTGTTTTCATCACTGTAGCGTTGTAACATAACTTGAAGCCTGAGGTTGTAATGCCAACTGCTTTGATCCTATTAAATGGGATTCCTTTTGCTATTCTGGTTCCATATGATATGTATGTATGTATATATGTATGTATTTATTGTCTTTTTGAGACAGGGTCTCGCTATGCAGTTCAGACTGGCCTTGAGCTCACTTTGTAGCCCAGGCTGGTCTCAAACTTGCAATGATCCTCCTGCTTCAGCCTCCTGTGAATTTTAGAATTGTTTTCTCCATTTCTTGGAAGAAAACTGTTGGTATTTTGACTGTGATTGTGTTAAATATGAACATCAATTTCAGAAGTATGGTCATTTTGACTATATTCTATCTCCCTATCCAGGAACAAGGATAACTTTCCATTTTCTGAGATCTTCTTTTATTTCCTTTTTCAACATAGTATAATTTTCCTTGTACAGGTCTTTTACTTCCTCAGTTAAGTTAATTTCTAAGATTTAAGTTTTATTGATGCTATTTTGAATTTTTTCTATTTTTCCTCAGTGGGTTCATTATTAGTGTACACAGACACTACTGATTTTTTTTAAAATAAAAGGAGGAAAACATTAATAGACAGACAACCTTTTACAAAATAGCAAAAGAACAGTACAGACAATACAGAGTTACAAAGTGGTAGGAAGTTAACAAAGTTTGTTGTATTACATATTGATACCTTCAAAGTGCTTTCTCATGAAAACAGATAGAGACATGCAATATTGATCAATCAAGGCCTCCTTAGGTTTCTTTCAGCAAAGAAATAGAAGACAGTAGATCAACTATGTTAACTAACCTGTATATACATACATACAAAATTTCTCCTTCTTTCCCTTCGTCTGTCCCACATCCCAGTTGCCCTTTACCCTTGATCTTTTTCCTATCATTTCACAATGTCTATCATCCCACCGAGTTTAAATTAACTCTTTCAGATTTTACACTACTGAGACAATGCGGTGCTTGCACATGCAGGTCTTATTTATTTCACTTATGAGTATGGTCTCTAGTTGTGACCATTTACCTATAAAAGCCTTGAGTTTATCTTTCTTCATAGCTGAGTAATATTCCATTCTATAAAAGTACCACAATTTTCTTATCCAGTCCTCGGTGGATGGACATTTGGGTTGCTTCCACAATTTAGCAATTACAAATTGTGCTGCTATGAACATAGGTGCATATATATTGCTGTGATATGATGTTTTTAGATCTTCTGGGAAAATACCCAGAAGGGGACTAGCTGAGCTGAATGGGACCTCTAGACCTAGTTTTCAGAGGAATCTCCAAACTGATTTCTACAGTGGTTTCACCTGTCTGCATTCCCACCAGCAGTGGAGAAGGG
>NW_004955475.1:10154602-10155943 GCF_000276665.1 Chinchilla lanigera
CTAGTTATCCCAGGTCTCAGATGCGGGCATTGGTGTCAGCTGATGGCAGACCGTCTGATCCAGGCAGTTCATCTGATCCAGGCAGTTCAGGTTCCAGGCAAAATCCAGACACAACTGCAGGGTCAACAGTTTGTGAACCACCTGATTCTGTGTCTCCAGACAGTTCAGGACACATACAGGAACCAGATGCAGGCCTAATGGGCAGCACCCATGCCTGCGACCCCCCAGGGTGTCCAGGTGCAAGTAAAGCACGGACTCGATCTGCAGGACCAGCAGCTCTTGGAGCACTCACTCACTTGGCACAGGGCCAGCACAAGGAGGGCCCACACGCAAACCCCAGTGAGAGCAGTCCCCGGGGCTTCTGAGTGAGGAATTCCTGTCTGCCGCAGTTGCACGGAGGGCAGAGACGCAGACTGTAATGGTGGCAGGGTCCTGGGTTGCCCACTGTGCCCCCAGGAAGTAGATGGGAAATACCTGGCTCTCTTCACGAGTTTCAGCTGGGAACCTTGGCAGTGGGAGTGGGTCGCAGCCCCCCTGGTTCTGCTTCTTAGTCAGTTCAGGGTGTGCGCAGGAACCAGACCCAGATCTGGTTCTGTGACTGAAAGAGCAGTCACAGACTGCTCATGCCTGTGGCCCAGGGGGTCCGGGGGCAAGTAAAGCATGGACTCGAACCTCAGGACCAGCATGTCTTGGAGCGCCTGCTCACTTGGTGCAGGGCACATGCAGGGAGGGCCTACATGCAAACCCTGGTGAAAGCAGTCCCCGGGCCTTCTGAGTGAGGACCTCCTGTCTGCCGTGTGTGCACAGAGGGCAGAGACTCAGACTGTAACGGCGGCGGGGTCCTGGGTCGCCCACTCTGCCCCCAGGAAGTAAATGGGAAATACTTGGCTCTCTCTGCGAGTTTCAGCTGGAAACCGTGGTTGGAGCTGGGCACAGCCCTCCTGATTCTGCTTCTTAGGCAGTTCAGGACATGCGCAGGAGCCAGACCCGGGCCACTACCCATGTAATATTTAAACTTGTATCTGACTTATTTCATTTATCATTATGTTTTCAAGTTGCCTGTGAATTGTGGGGAGAAGCCAGAACTAAACCCAGTGCTGCGGTGAGATGTAGCAGGGGTTGGCTCCTGGTGCCTATGTGGTGGGGGCTGTTGCTCTCAATATTCACTATTGATTTAAAGCTTTATTTAGCCTGGATCTATACCCTTGTAGTCAGTAAGGTCTTGCCACATTTTATTAGTGAGGTTGAGAAATGTTTTTTGTTCCACCCCTCCCCAGTATCAAACTGTGAGATTTATGATTTGTTTAAATGCTGGGTGAATCATAGCTTAGTTTGCATGTC
>NW_004955475.1:10156926-10161291 GCF_000276665.1 Chinchilla lanigera
TTCTACTTTTAGATTTATTTACCTATTTATTTATCTTCAAGAAAAAAATAAAAATAACAATAAAGCAGAGTATCAAAACAGGTTAGTAGGAGGGCAACAATAATTAATACATTGTGTATTGTCTTTGCAGGAGTTATTCAAAGTACAAGATATAAGCATGATATATGTCCAGACAATATTAGCACAAACCATTCTTTTCAGTGAACTAAGAGAAACTAGCTGTAAAGCTATCTCAACTATCTTGTGTATGAAGATATTTTTCCCTTCCTTCCTTGCTCCTTTCCCCACCATAGTTTGTCTTTTCTTTTGAATAGTTTCTTCCCAATTCACAACATCTATTATAAATTTTGGATCATATTTACTCATTCACTTTCTCACGCTGGTGAGACAATGTTTATATATATGAATCTGACTTATTGCACTTGTGAGTATGATCTCGAGTTGCATCCATTTACTCTAAAAAAGACTCAAGTTTATCCTTCTTTATGACTGAGTAGTACTCCATTAAATTATTATTATTATTATTATTATTATTATTATTTGTCTTTTTTAGACAGGGTCTCGCTATGCAGTTCAGGCTGGCCTTGAGCTCACTTTGTAGCCCAGGCTAGTCTCGAGCTTGCAACAATCCTCCTGCCTCAGCCTCCCAAGTGCTGGGATTACAGGCATGCGCCACCACATCTGGCAGTACTCCACTGAATTAAAAACCACTTTTTTATCCATTCCTTGGTTGATGGGCATTTGGGTTATTTCCAAGATTTAGCTATTACAAATTGTGATGCTATAAGCATGGGCACACATATATCACCATAGTATGATGTTTTGAATTCTTCTGGGAAGATACCCAGAAGGGGAATACCTGGGTCAAATAGGACTTCTAATCCTAGTTTTGTGAGGAATCTCCACACTGATTTCCACAATGATTTCACCAGTCTACACTCCCACCGACAGTAGAGAAGGGTTCCTTTTCCCCACAGCCCTGCCAGCATTTGTTATTGTTTGATTTCTTGATGATAGCCATTCTTTCTGGGGTGAGATGGAATTTCAGTGTTATTTTAATTTGCATCTCTCAAATGACCAATGATGTTGAACATCTTTTCATGTATTTATTTGTCATTTGTATTTCTTCATCTGAGATGTGTGTGTTCATCTCAGATGACTATTTTTGGACTGGTCTTTGAATCTGAGGGTCTGATATTTTCAATTCTTTATATGTTCTAGATATAAGTCTTCTGTCTGAGGGACAACTGGCTACAATTTTTCCCTCTGTGTGGGAAAAGTTTTCCAACTCTTCGCTCTGTTGGTGACTTCTTTTGTTGTGCAAAATACTTAATAAGGTCAAATCTCATTTGTTGATTCATTGTAATATTTCCCTTGCAGTCTGGGATTTGTTCATGAAGCCTCTGCCTATACCTATGCCTTCCAGATTTCTACCTATTTTTGCTTGCAATAAATTTAGTATTTCAATTTCAGTATTTAGATCCTTGATCCATTTTGACTTCACTTTAGTGCATGGTGATAGACATGGCTCTAGTTTTAGTGTACAGTATGTGGAAGGCCAGTTTCCCCAGTATCATTTATTAAAGAGGTAATTTTTCTTCCACTGAACATGTTTGGCTCCTTTGTCAAAGATAAGGTGGCTAAATGTGTTTGGGGTTGCATCTGCATCTTCTATCCTGTTCCAATGATCCTCAGGCCTGGTTTTTTTTTGCCAATACCATGCTGATTTTATCAGAGTAGATTTGTGGTAAAATTTCAGGTTTGGGATTGTGATGCCCCCTGACTTATCTTTGTTGCCCAGAATTGTTTTCACTATTCTAGGTCTCGTCTGGTCCCAAATAAATTTTAGGAATGTTTTCTCTAGGGCTGTGAAGTATGCTAATGGTATTTTGATAGGGATTGCATTAAATCTGTATAGCAGTTTTGGGAGTATGGCCATTTTTACTAAGTTGGTTCTTCCTCCCAACAGGAAGGGATATCTTTCCATTGTCTGATATCCTCTTCAGTCTCCTTTATAAGGGTACTGTGATTTTCACTGTGCAGATCTTTTACATCTTTTGTTAGATTGATTCCTACCTAGTATTTAATTTTTAGATGCTACTGTGAAGGGTGTGCTTTCCCTAAATTCTCTCTCTGTTTGTTGCTTGTGTACAGGAACGCAATTGATTTTTGAGTGTTGATTTTGTATCCTGCTATCCTACTGAATTTGCATATTAAACATACAAGTTTTTGGTAGAGCTTTTGGAGTCTTCTATGTAGCGTGTCATGTCGTCTGGAAATAATGGTAATTCAACTTCTTCCTTTCCTATCTTTATTCTTTTTATTTTTTCATCTTGTCTAATTACTCTGACTAATGTTTCCAGAATTATATTGAATAGGAATAGTGATAATAGATATTCTTGTCTTGTTCCTGGTTTTAGAGTGAAATCTTTCAGCTTTTGACTATTTCATATGCTAGCTGTTGGTTCGTTATAGATGACTTTTATCAGATTAATGTAAAGACCATGCACTCCAATTTCAGTAGAGTTTTTTTTTAATATCATGAATAGGTGTTAGATTTTGTCAAATTCTTTTTCTGCATCTATTGAGATGATCATGTGTTTCTTGTCTTTGATTCTGTTAATATGGTGTATTACATTTATTGATTTCTTGATGTTGAGCCATCCCTGCATCTCTGGGATGAATCCAACTTGGTCATGGTGTATAATCTTCTTCATGATTTGCTGCCTTCTATTTGCCAGTATCTTATTAAGGATTTTTGCATCTATGTTCACTAGGGAGATTGGTCTGTAATTTTCTTTCTTAGTTGAGTTCTTCTTTTCTTTTTTGGTTTTGGAAGAAGGGTAATTCTTTCTTTTTTTGGTTTTGGAATCAGGGTAATTCTTGCTTTCAGGAATGATTTTGGAAGTACTGCTCCACTTTCAATTCTTTAAAGAGTTTCAGCATTAGTGGCATAAATTCTTCTCTAAATTTCTTGTAGCATGCAGGAGCGACTCAGGCAGTGCGCGGGCTTTTCTTTGTTTGTAGTTTTTTAAATTACATTTTCCTTTTTGTTTTTGTTTTTTCTTTTTGACACAGGGTCTTGCTATGCACTTCAGGCTGGTCTTGAGCTCATTTTGTAGCCCAGGCTGGTCTCTAACTCTAACGATTCTCCTGCCTCAGCCTCCCAAGTGCTGGGATTACAGGCATGTGCCACCATGCCCGGCTAATTGCATTTTCAATTTCATTGGTTGATACTGGATTATTTACAAATTTCATATTTCTTGATTTAGTTTTGGCAATTCAATTTTGTCTAGGAATCTGTCCATTTCTTCTGTGTTTTCCAACTTATTAGAATATAGGTTCTCATAGTGGATATTGATGATCTCCTGGATTTCTGTGGGACCCATTGTGATTTCACCCTTTTATTCCTAATTGCTTGAATTTGTGTTTTTTCTTTCCTCTTCTTGATGTGGTTGGCTAGTGGTTTATCAATTTTGTTTATTCTTTCAAAGAACCAACTTTTTTTCCTTTTTCTTTTAAAGAGAATGAAAAAGAAAAATAACAAAATACCAACAGCATATACAAAAACAAAAGAAAGCAAAAACAATAAAAATGATACAGGGTTTCAGAACAAAATGATAGGAATTAACAGTGGTTGTTATATTACATATTGTTATCTTCAACAAAGTTTCTCAGATTACCAGAGGTAAGTATGCAACATTGATTAAACCATTAAAGAGAATAAAAAATAAAAGCAAAAAAAACATTAGAAGCAATACAGAGTTTCACCAGATGAGATGGTAGGAATTCACCAATGTTTGTTATATTGCATATTGTTGTAAGAATGCAAGATGGATCAATCAATTAAAGAGAATAAAAAATAATTTTAAAAACGTTAGAAGTGATACAGAGCTTCACTAAACAAGATGGTGGAAATTCAGCAATGGTTGTTATATTGCATATTGTTGTCTTCACATTAGTTGGTCAGATTACCAGATATAAGCATGCAAAATTGTTAAAAAAATAAGCATTAACTCTTTCAATAAACCACCAGTGCAGTTATCCCAGTTATCCATATATTTTTTCCTCTTCCTTTTTTCTTTCTTTTTCTCCTTTCCCTCATCCCAGTTGTTCCTTCTTTTGAGAAATTTCTTTCCCTTTTATAATACCTATTGTACATTTTGTGTTTTATTTACTCTCTCAGGTTCTTACACTAGGGAGACAATATGATGTTTACACATGCGGGTCCGATTTATTTCACTTATGAGTATGGTCTCTAGTTACATCCACTTACCTATAAAAGTCTCAAGTTTATCTTTCTTTACAGCTGAGTAATATTCCATTATATAAAACTACCACAATTTTCTTTTTTTTTCAGAGAAT
>NW_004955475.1:10161627-10175213 GCF_000276665.1 Chinchilla lanigera
GTGAGATGGAATCTCAGTGTTTGAATTTGCATTTCTTGAATGATGAATGATGTTGAACATTTTTTTCATATATGTATTTGCCATTAGAATTTCTTCATCTGAGAAATATGTATTCATCTCAGCTGCCCATTTTTGGATTGTGCGTTTGAATTTTGGCCGCCTGATTTTTTAAAAATTCTTTATATGTTCTAGATAGAAGTCCTTTGTCTGAGTGGCAGTTCACTAAAATTTTTTCCCAATTCATGAGTTTTCTTTTTACTCTGCTGGTGATTGCTTTTGATTTGCAAAAGCTTTTCAATAAGATGAATCCCAGTTGTTGAATCTTTGAAGTGCTTCCGGTGCAGTTTGGTTTTTGTTCATGAACTCTCTGCCTACCCCTATGTTTTCAAGATTTCTACCTACTTTCTCTTCCAGTAGATTGAGTTTTTCTGTTTTAATATTTAGCTCTTTGATCCATTTTGATTTTAGTTTAGTGAATGCTGGTAGATATGGGTCTAGTTTTAGTCTTTGGCATGTGGAAAACCAGTTTTTCCAGGACCATTTGTTAAAGAGGCTACCTTTCTTCCAGTGAACTCACTGTGTTCCTCCTGCCTCAGGCTCCCAAGCACTGGGATTACAGGCATGTGCCACCAGACCCAGGCTTCAAGTGTCTTCAGATTTTTCATAAAGTTGTCTATTTCAGCCTTCTGTTTTCCTAATGTGAGCACTGAGTGCAATGAGTTTTCCTCTTAGACATGCTTTCAGAGTGTCACAGAGGTTTCTGTGAGGTATGCTGTCGTAGCCACTATCTTCTGGCAAATTGTAAATATGTTCTTTGATTTCTTCTGAGACTACTTGTTAGGAGCATATTGTTAATTTTCCAGGAGATTTTGCTTTTTCTAAAATTTCTTCTGCCATTGATTTCTATTTTAATCATACAGTGGTCTGATACTATACATGGGGTAATTTCAATTCCTTTATATTTATTTAAGCAGGCTTGGTGGTGTAGTATGTGTTGTATTTTGGAAATAGCACATATGCTGTTGAAAAGAATGTGTACTCTGTTGTACAGGGGTGGAATACTCTGTGTATATCTATTGAGTGTATATGTTCAAGTGTGTGGGTCAGCTCTGATATTCATTGATTTTTGGTTACTTGACCAATCTTCCTGCAAAAGTGAGATGTTAAAATCTTCCACTCTCATCTCGTTAGTGTTTATTTGATCTGTTCAACAGCTTTTGATTTTTGAAGATAGGTATTCCAGTATTTGTTTCATATATACTTTTTAATGTTATCTGTTCTATTTGGATTGTTCCCTTAACTAGTATGTAGTGACCTTCTTTGTCTCTTCTAATCAGGTTTAGTTTAAATTTTATTATGTCTGATAGAATTGGTACCCCTGCTTGCTTTTGTGATTCTGGTGCGTGAAGTGTTGTTTTCCATCCTTTATTTTTTAGTCTATGAATATCTTGTTTTGATTAGTTGAGTTTCTTGAATGAAACAGATTGTTAGATTGTGTATTTTGATCCAGTCTGGCAATCATGTTTTAACTGGAGAGCCAAGGCCCTTAAAATTGAGAGGCATACAGCAATATATGTGCACTCATGTTTATAGCAGAAACTGCTCAAAAGGGGCTGGGGATTTAGCTCAGCGGCAAAAGCGCCTGCCTGGCAAGCGCAAGGTTGTGAGTTCGGTTCCCGGTACCAGAGAAAAACCAAAAAAACAAAAAAAAAAACAGAAACTGCTCAAAAGGATAGAACAATTGGGATGGGGGGAAGGAGAAAAGAAAAAAAGAAGGGAAAATATATATGTACATACACACACAAAGTAGCTAAAATAACTGTACTACTAATTTCTAATGGTTTATTGAAAGGAGCACTTAATGTTTCATTGTTTGATCAATTTTGCTTGCCTATATCTGGTAATTGGAACAACTACTTTGAAGGTAATAGTATGCAATATAACAACCACTGTTAATTTCCTATTATCTTGTTTTGAAATTCCATATCATTCTTATTGGTTTTTAAATTTTTTATTCTCTTTAAAATAAAAAAATTGAGAGGTATTACTGAGATATGTTATTTGTTATCATTGCCTTATTATCTGTTGGTGAGCCCTTTGCTTTTCTTTACCTGATATTTTTTGTTGTTGTTTATCCATTGACCTTTCTTGGAGTTTTCATTTCCTTTTTAAAAATTTATTCTAAAAATAAAAGAAGGAAAACATATCAACAAAGAGAGGTCCATTTACAAAATAGCATAAGAACAATACGAGCAATACTGAATTACAGACAAAGTGGTAGGAAATTAACAGTGGTTGTTGTATGATGTATTGATGTCTCCAAAGTGGTTTCTCAGGAATCATTTCCTTTGTGCTTTTAGTTGTGTCAGTTTTGTTGTTTTTGTCAAGAATACTAAGTATTTTCTTGAGTGGTGCTTCAGCACTCATGAATCTTTTGATTTGGTATTTTTCATGAAAAGACCTTATTTTTCCATCTATTTTTAAAGATAGCTTTTCTGAATAAGTTCATCTAGGTTGGAAATTATTTGCTCTTAGGGCTTGAAATACTTCAAGCTCTTTGACCTTAGGGTTTGTGCTAAGAAGTCTGTTGTGCTTCAAATGGTTTATCTTAACATGTGGGGTTTTTATTTTTCTCTGACTGCTTTTAAAACTGTGGGTACTTTTGCTGGATATCTGGTCATTTAATAAGCATATACCTTGGTGAGTTTCCTTTTCCGTAACATTTGTTTGGTTTTCTGTAAGTGTTGTGTACTTGTAGTTTAAATCTCTTTCCTTATATTTGGGAAATTTTCTTGTATGACGTCTGTTAACATGTTAGGAAATCCATCTGTGTTATCTTCCAGTTTTTCTTTAACTCAAATGAGCATTAGACTAGTCTTCCTATTGTCATCCAGGAGCTGACGGATAATCTTCCTTTGTTCTCTTATTTTCTTAGTGGTTTCTTTGAGTACTTCATTTTAATTCACCACAGTACTTTGTTTTCAGTTTTGGAACCCTATCTTCACATTGTCCATTTCTGCAATTTGTAAGTGCTAAATGTTTTACTTTAGGTATTTCCATCTGACATCTTTTCCAGGATTTTATATCCTTGTTGAATTTGTCATTCAACTTTTGAAGTATTTTGGTTAGCTTGTCTTATTTTCACTTATTTCCTCAAATTTCAACATTGGCACATTGAGTGAAATTGCTGTGGACTTTTCATTCATTTTTTCTTTGGACTCATCTACATTCTTCATCTTTTCTGTAAATCTTTTGTAGAGTCCTGCTACATCGTATTTGCTTTCCTGCCCCTTTGTGATCGCTTGTTCTGCTTTGGGAAACCTCAGGTTTCTTTTGTTCCCTTGCTTCATCATTCTTTTATGTGTATTTCTTTTTCCCTTCCTTTTTTGTGGGGCATCTCAGGTTTAGGACCAGAAGAGTGAGTAGAGTTCATGGCTTCTATGGAAATTTTTAAACAAAATCACATTTTATTTAGATTGAAATAAACTATACAAAATTTTCTTCACCAAAAATAACAACAACATTTTCTGTATTATTTCTAGATAAACCACAAAACACTCATTTTGTAGGTTTTGCAGGTTTTGCTTATAAATCAGGATGAGGCAGTAGATAGAGTCATGGAAAAAGAAGAAGACAGATGAGTCAGTTGCCTGTATGCTGGCCTCGGATTCCATATTGACCATGAAGTGGAAGTTTCAACATTTGTCTGCTGAGAAGCTTACAAAGATGTAGGCTCAGCAAAGGAATGTAAACAGCATATGTGGAATACAATGGCAAGCTTTTCCATTCAAATTTTAACCGTAACCTCTTCTTCTAAGTTCATTTAATAAAGACAAAATCTACACTGAAATCTGGTCAGCTCATAAACTTCTCTCCAGTAATTCCCTTAACTGTCCATTACAGATTTTTAATAACACACTTAAAACTCCTACTAATCACAAGTCAATGACGGGCTTAACCATAACGTTCTATAAAATGCATTCCTTTCTCCCACATCACCTCAAAATTCATTTTTTCAAAAATTGACAACTTGAAAGAGATCCACAGTGACAGTAAGTGTGCTGTCTAAAATGACTTAACTAAAACAATTCTATAGTGCCACCAGCAGAGGTCACACCGAAGTGAGGCACGGCACTTTCAATGCTATCTTCTGGAAAATGAACAGGTCTCAGAAGCATGAAAGAGTTCAGAGTGGCCATTTAAATATGGAGATTATCAATGGCTAATATATTTGATGACAGCCCAATAGGCTACCAACTTCAGTGATTAGGTAATTACACATCCCTTACGGCTTTTCTTACAAAGAGCAAACATAAGAGAAAGCCTACTTAAAAAGTCTCTTAGGTATTTTCAACAGTTTCTGAATTATCTGTAGGAAGCTCTGACTTACTTGTATACAGTTTGATATATGTGTCCACCATTAAATCCAGATCATGTTTTATATCAAAATTTATGTTAAGCAAAGCCAAATTACTTGACCTTTGGTCTGTCAAAGTGTTCCTCAAGTATGCTTTGAGACGCTTTCGTCCATTTTCATAGCGTTCATTCTCAACTTTCATCACAGGAAGAATACACAGGACTTTCAGCAAGGCATACACATTAGGAAAAAACTTGATGTCAGGCAAATGGAGGGCTTCATAAATGGTAGATAGAAGCTCTATGTCTTTCCCTCTGTGTTTCCATTTGATTCTCCAACAATGAAGCTCAGCTGAGAGTGTCAGGATTGGGTAAGTCACTTCTATACACGTCAGCATGATGTTCCTCTGATGTGTTGAATTTGAGCTGTCTCATGACTGAGGGTACCAAAAACAAACATTTAAGACCTTTGAGATGCTGTTCTGAGAATATATCTTTAAGCTCCTGAATAACGTGCTCCACTGTTGGGACACTTCAGGTTTCTTTGTAGTAACTCTTAGTGGTTAACTGAGATTCTAGGTTACCTTGTTGAGCCCTACGAAATTTGCCAGGGAGTTTCATCTGAACATCAAGTTTGGTTGCCAAATTTGTGGCTTCCTCAAACCAAAACTCATGATAAACTTCAATATTTTCCATCACTTCATTGAGTGAGTGCAGTACAGCAGTCAAGCTACTAGCTGCAAAAGAGACATCCAAGTTTGTCCCTGGAGATTATCCCCAAAAGCCCTTGTAAAAGATAAGAGGAAAGTTTTAGTAGGATTTTGCTTCCTTGTGAATAATTTTCAACTTTTTATGTCCAGTGCTAGTATTTACCCCTTCTTTACTTAGTTATTTCATCCCCGTCCCTAAGTTTTGCTGAAAGAATTACTTGTGGTTATAACAGCATCAACAGATTCAGTCATACAACACTTCTATATGATAGCCTTTGCAGGTACACTTCCCTTCCTTGTCTATCCTCTTTGAATACTATGACAGTTTATTATTTGTAGTTGTTCTGCAATAAGGTAGGTGAAGTGGAGGAAGGAACAGGGAGGGTGGTTGGATGAGTGAAATACACTAAGGGGGAGGTGCGAAGGTGGGGATAGTGATAGATGAGTAGAAAGTTTGATGTGGGGCCTGATACTACTGGAATACTTTTCGTTGATTTGAAGGGTTTGGACTGAGAATTTTCAGAGTATATGTAGGGGCAAAGGCCCCTTATGGCCTGGATAAGATATCAGGGATAGAAAGAGCTGTGTTCATCCCTTGTTGCTTTGCTACCTTTGCCCATCATGAATTGTTTCTCCTCTGTGTTGTCACACCGCCTTGGAGCCAGCCGATGATGGACTGAAACCACTACAAACTGTGAGCTAAATAAACTCAGCAATGAGAAAAGTAACTAAGACACACTTCAATACTTTCTCTGATCCTTGCACTGCAATACTGAAGCTAAGGCTTAGAACTTCTTTTAACCAGGTTGCAAGCATTCTTGCAATCTGATCGCGTCCAAGTTTTTGGATTAGGAACTTTTGCTGTCCCTCTCCCTGGGTGTGATGGTGGAATCAACAAACAGACTTACTGGCATGAAATTGTCCACAAAGTCAGGCGTATTCCTATGCAATCAAGGCAGCTGCAGTAATAATAAGCTAATCAGTTACAGTGGCATCTGGGCAAGTTGAGAAATAATAAACCATATGACCCAATTTTGGATCTCCCTATTGCCTAGAGAAGAAATTCATGGTTATAGTGTAAGCATCATAACAACCCAAGTATTGACCCACACATATAATGTACTAAATTTGATGGCTATGTCTCCTTTAATTGTAGAAAAGCTATTAGAGGAGTAATTTTATAGAATCAATTACTTATTGCTTAGGGAGTTGAAGACCATGTAGTTCCAGGGGTGAGGGAGGAAAAAAAAGGTTTTTCAAAAAGTCTTGTGCTATGCAGTACAGGAAGGAGGAAATAGGATGGGGTGAATGATCCTCAGGTTGATAGTGGTATGTTATACAAGTACATAGGGATAACAAGGAAACTGAGTACAAAATCAATAGTGAGAAATAAGGGTGAGAAAAGATTTTATGACTAGTACAAATATTACAGAAAAAGTTAAAGGGAGACAAACAAAAAGGGAGCAGAAGAAAAGAAAAGAAAAGAAAAAGGAAGGATGAGAAACAGGACAAAGAATTCAGGTGAAAGGATGTGGACAAAAGTAGAAGTAAAAACAAATAAGGGAGAATTTTCTTACCCTGTATAACCTATATCAGAAGAAAAGGGCCAGAGGAAGAGAAGACCCCCCCACACACACACACATTCTCACAAGAGAAAAGGGGAACATAGTACAATAAAAATGGTGGAAATGAACAGGAAGAAAACAGAAAAGGAAAGAAACAAAGGGTTTTCTATTGTTTGGGGATGTGTGGCTCTTTTCTACAGCTTAGAATTAGAGAGCAGAACTCAGCAGATGCGTCTCTGCTTATGCTGGAAGTCTAAGGTGACAATCTGCCTCCAGAATGGTGCTGGATGCAGGCATCCACATACAGTAGGAACAGGGCTCCTATAGGACCTTCCAATCCTGTGTAACTCAGGCTGAACCTGGCCTCTCACCACAGGAGCCAGGTCCATGTTCACCCGTTCCAGCTTCTCGGCAGGACTCCCTCCAGCCTACTCTCGAACTGTCAGCTGTCTCCTGTGGCTGGCCTTCCCTCATCCACTCTGGGAACTTGACACTGTGGAGCATGGCTTGGAGCCAAATGGATGCTCTGGGATCCAGGTTCAAACAGTGAGCCCATCTCTACAATAAAGTCTCTGCCAGCTCTCATTTCACTATTGTGGCCATGAGCGCTGGTCTGAGTTCACTCACAACTGTTGACTGTGGAAAGCCACTCTGGAAGTAGTATCACACGTTTTCCTTGCAGGTCCAGCCGCTGCTGATTCTCTTCGTTCCAATGTGGTTCTCCATGAGTGAAAAGTTTTAGTTTTATTTTGTCTCCCAGATGGTGGCTGGCTATCCTCCCTTAGTCACACACTTTTCAGAGGGTCTCATCTCTCCTCCGCAATGCATTCTGCTTTTGTATTATTTAATCGCTTTTTCCTCTTAGTTCCCAGGTAACCTCCTCTTACTTTGATTCCTCTCCAAGCTACTGTTTTCCAGATTCTAGATACTTTGTCCTGGGGAAAGTGAGCTGCTGGCACTCAGTGCTCTGCCATTTTTCTTCTCCTGTCGCTGAGATCTGACATTGTTTTCACTTTGGTTGCTTCTGCAGCCCATACTTTCAGTCATACTTTTAACCTTATGGTTTTTTTTGTTTGGAATTAGTTTATGGACTCACATTCACTTCTCCATAGGGCATTCATGTTTTGCATCTCTTTCTTTATAGCTCCACTAGTTTTTATCAGTGTCTTCTGTAGACTTGCTGATCATTTGGTTCATTATCTGATTAGTTGTACCTTCTTTAAATTCTCCATGTACCCCATTGAACTATTTTACCTCCACGGATACCCATTCAGGCTTATAATTTCCTCTCCCAGAGCCCCCTAAATCAGTGTTGGGGATGTTGGGATATTTTGGAGGCATTTTGTTGCCTTGTCTTTTCATATTTCTATTTTCTGTGCATGTTTGCAGCTTTTTTGGTCTAGTGACTGTTTCTTCAGTAGTGAGCCACAAGTGTAGTTTATGACCCTCAGGAAATCCATATATTGGCATATAAAGAAAACCAATTGATAGCAACAGCTATGTCACCTTAGCTACAGTAGCAAAGTCAGCAACAATAATGGTGTCAAATATCAACTGAGGATTCATGAGCCCGAAGAGCCACTCACAAGCTGTCCCTAACAAGAGCAAAGAGGTCCATGATTTTAGTGAAGACACTTAGACCACACAGACACTGGCCTATAGTAATTCAAACCACTAATTTCTGCTGGACATAGGCAGTGGTAAAGAGGTCAAGCATACCACTGGGATAAATGCCATCGCCTTCTGGGCCACCCTGTCTTGAGGATTTTGTACACCTCAATACCCAGCACCCAAAGTTAAAGAAAGAAAGGTTTATTTAGCTCACAGTTTTTGGAGTTTTCAGTCCATAATCAGCTGGCTCCAAGGCAGGGTGGCACATGGCAGCAGGGCAGCAGGTCATGACAGTGGAAAATACCAAAAACAGCAAGAGCAAAAGAGAGAAAGCAAGCCTCTTCCCTCCCTTATATTGTGGCAGGCTACCTGCTCTAGGGTGAGTGCAGCACTCATAGCACCAACCCCAGAACTAGACCAATTAAAAATTCTAGATTCAGCCACCTACCTCACTTCCCATTACCATATGAGGCTTTAGGGGGACATCCAGACACAAACCATAACACACCCCCTCTAAAGATTATAACCACCAAACCTGACCTTCCCCCACAGAATAGAGACCAAATGATCATCCTGGCAAAAGCCTGAGACGCCCAGCAGATCCCACAAGATCCCTGTTTAGCTCTCCCTGTCTAGAAGCCTGTCTCCCATGGCAGTCTCTGAGCCAGTTACTAGGGTGAGAAGGTAGTGAAAGTCTATTTGAAGTGAAATTCTCCTCCCTGTGGCAGGGTAATGCTTCAGCCCTGAAGTGAAATTCTCCTTCTTAGTGTGGGTCTCATCTTCAGTCATGCTTAGTTATCATCTATTTCCACCTTGAGCTGTGGAGTACCCAGAAGCAGAGCGGCTAGGATTTGCTAATTTGGTTGCTGTTCTCTTGCCTCTCATGTGGAGCATAAGAGAGTGGGATGGCAGTGGTATTAGCAGCGGCTGTGCACATGGGTCCTCTATCCTGTTGCCCACCATGATAGTTGCATGAGGACTGGTGCCTGAGGCAGCATCAGCAGTGTTGAGGCATGCAAGTTCTCCCTCCTCCTGTCTCCCATGTGGCCTGTGTTAGGCCAGGGGCAGAGCATGTGGGTCCACCTTCTTTGTTCCTTTCTAGGTTGCCCTTCAGGACTTTTTGTAGTGCTGGTTTGGTGGTTATGAGTTTCTTTATGTGCTCTTTATCATGAAAATATCTGCTTTGTCCACTAATTTTGAAAGTTAGTTTTGTAGGATATATCAGCATGGATTGGAAATTGTTTTCTTTTTAGGGCTGCAACCCTTTATTCTAAGCTTTCTTGGCCTTTAAGCTTTGTTTTGAGAAGTCTCCTATAATTCTAATGAGTTTACCTTTGTGTTTCATTGCTTTTCTCTAACCACTTTTAAAATTCTATTGTTGGATTTATGGGATTCTGACTATGATGTGATGTAGAGCAGCTCTTTTCTGACTGTGACTATTTGGGATTCTGCACACCTCAATTACTGTATGTTAAACTAATTTCCCTTATTTGGAAAGTTTGCTGCTATTATTTCAGTAAGTAGGTTTTTAAAAATGCCATTTGTGTTGTCCTCTGATTTTTCACTAATTGCAATTAAACTTAAACTAGTGTTCTTTGCCTCATCTAGGAGCTGACAGATCCATTTTCATGTTCTGCTGTTGTTTTCAAAATTTCTTTCATTAGATATCAATATGTAATACAGCAAGCATTGTTAATTCCCTATCACTCTGTTTGTAACTCTGTACTGTCTGTACTGTTCCTTTGCTATTTTGTAAAATGTTGTCTGTCTGTTAATATTTTCCTCCTTTTATTTTTGAAATAAAAAAATAATTAAAAAAACAAAATTTCTTTCATTAATTGGTCACCAACAATAGCCCTGTCTTCTAGTTCTGACATTCTGTCTTCACACTGGTCATTTTTGTTTTGTTTTGAGACAGAGTCTTGCTATATAGTTCAAGCAGGCCTTGAACTCACCACTATGTAGTCCAGTCTGGTCTCAAACTCACAGTGATCCTCCTGCCTCAGCCTCCCAAGTGCTGAGATTGCAGGTATGCACTACCACACATTAATGATGAACCTCAAACTTTTAGAAAAAGAGGAGCAGGCTACATGAAAATCTCATATGAGGGAGGAAATAACAAAGGTCAAAAAAGAAACACATTGGAGACTAAGAAAACAATACAAAGAATCAATGAATTGAAGAGTTGTTTCTTTGAAAGATTAAATAAAATTGACAAACACTTACCCAAACTTAACAAAAAAGGAAAGAAAAGACTCAAATCCACACAAGTAGCAATGAAAAAGGTGAAATCATAAGAGACACTGCAGAAATCCAGAAGATCATCTATACCTACTTTGAGTTTTGTTTTGTTTTTTTTTTCCTCGGTACCGGGAATCGAACTCATGACCTTGCACTTGCCAGGCAGGCACTGTGCTGCTGAGCTAAATCCCCAGCCCCTATACCTACTTTGAGAACTTGTATTCTAATAAGATGGAAAATGCAGAAGAAATGGACAGATTCCTAGATGCATATGAATTACCAAAGCTGAATAAAGAAGACATAAAAATCCTAAATAAACTGATATCAATCAATGGCATCAAAGATGTAATGAAAAACCTACCAATAAAGAAAAGCCCGGGCCCTGATGGATTCACTGCTCAATTCTGCAAGATATTTAGAGAAGACATAATACCACTACTTCTCAAATTCTTTAATGAAATTAAAAGGAAATCAGTACTCCCAAATTCATTCCTGGAAGCAAGTACTACCCTGATACTAAATCTAGAAAAGGATCTAACTAAGAAAGAGAACTACAGGCCAATCTCCTAATGAACATAGATGCAAAAATGCTCAATAAGATACTGGCAAACAGAATGCAGCAAATCATCAAGAAGATTATACACCATGACTAAGTTGGATTCATCCCAAGGATGCAGGGATGATTCAACATATGTAAATCAATAAATGTAGCACACCATACTACCAGAGCCAAGGATAAAAATCATATGATCATCTCAATAGATGCAGAGAAAGTTTTTGACAAGTCCAGCACCCATTCATGATAAAAACCCTATAGAAAATTGGAATAGATGGTTTTTAACGTAAGCTGATAAAAGTCATCTATGGGAAACCAATAGCCAACATCATACAAAATGCATAAAAACTGAAAGCTTTCACTCTAAAATCAGGAATAAGACAAGGGCGTCTACTGTCTCCACTCTTATTCAACATAGTTCTGGAAACTTTAGCCAGAGCAATTAGACAAGAGAAAAAAATAATAGTAATAACAATAAGAAAGGAAGAAGTAAAACTAGCATTATTTGCAGATAACTTGATACTCTACACAGACAACCTTCAAAACTCCACTAAAAAATCTAGCAAGATTTAATAAATACAGTAGCATCACTGGATACAAAGTCAACACTCAAAAATCAACAGCCTATACATTAATAACAAACTCACTGAGAGAGAAATTAGGGAAACAATACCTTTCACAATAGCATCGAAAAAAATGAAATAGCAAGGAATAAATCTAACAAAGGATGTAAAAGACCTCTATGAACTTCATTGAATGTAACAAGATGTAATATAACAATATGTAATATAACAACCACTGTCAGTTTCTATCATTTTGTTTTGAAACCCTATATCATTTTTAATGCTTTTGCTTTGTTTTGGTTTTGTCTGTGATGTTGGTATTTTGCTACTGTTCTTTTTTTTACTATTCTCTTTAAAATAAATAAAAGAAAACAAAAAAGAAAACTATAGTACTTTGAAAAAGGCGATTAAAGAGGATATCAGAAAATGGAAAGATATCCCTTGCTCTTGGGTAGGAAGAACCAATATAGCAAAAATGACCATATCTCCAAAACTGTTACACAGATTTAATGTAATTCTGATCAAATTCCACCAGAACATCTCACAGAATTAGAAAAAACAATCCTAAAATTTATTTGGCACCAGAAGAGATTTAGAATAGCAAAGGCAATTCTGGGCAACAAAGGCAAATCAGGGGCATCACAATCCCTAATTTGAAATTATAGTATAAAGCTACTGTGATAAAACACTGAGGTATCAGTGAAACCCCCCAAGCAAACAATAAAGAAAAATCAGACCTAATGATCAATGGAACAAATTGGAAGATGCAGAAAAAACTCCAGATATACTCAACTGCCTTATCTTTGACAAAGGTGCCAAACACATTCACTGGAAGAAAGATAGCCTCTTTAATTAATGGTGCTGGAAAAAAACTTGCTTTGCACATGCCAAACATTAAAATTGGCCCCATATCTGCACCAAACTCAATTCTAAGTGGATCAAAGATCTAAATATTAAAACAGAAACAAATTTGCTGGAAGATAGAATAGGTAAAAACTTTTGAAGACACTGGTGTAGGCAAAGATTTTATGAATAAAATCCCAATTGCACAGGAACTATCACAAAGAATCAACAATTGGGATCTCATCTTATTAAAAAGCTTTTGCACAGCAAGAGAAACGACCAACAGAGTGAACAGACAACCCGCAAAGTGGGAAAAAATTTTTGCCCGCTCTTCCTCAAAGAATTACTACTGAGAATGTAATAAGAACTCCAAAAAATCAGACCTCTCAAATTTAAAAACCCAAACCAAAAATGGACATCGGAGATGAATACACACTTCTCAGATGAAAAAATACAAACAGAAAATACATAAATGAAAAAATGTTCAAAATCACTGGTCATTCATGAGATGCAAATGAAAATAACACTGACATTTCATCTCACCCTGGAAAAAATGACTATTATCAAGAAATCAACCAATAAGAAATACTGGTTAGGATGTGGGAAAAAAGGACCTTTCTCCACTGTTGATGGGAGTGTAGACCGGTACAACCAGAGTGAACATCAGTGTGGAGGGTCCTCAAAAAACTAGGATTGGAGGATCCATTTGACCCAACTATTCCCCTTCTGGGTATCTTCCCAGAAGAATTAAAAATATCATACCACAGTGATGTATGTGCACCTATGTTCATAGCAGTACAATTTGTAACAACTAGATCTTGGAAATAACCCAAATGCCCATAAACCAAGGAATAGATAAAAAAGACGTGGTCTTTTTATACAATGGGTGTTACTCAGACATAAAGAAGGATAAACTTGAGTCTTTTATAGGTAAATGGATGCAACTCAAGACTGTACTCATAAGTAAAATGAACCAGATGCACATGTGTAAACATCATATTGTCTCCCTAGTGTGAGAAGCTGAGAGAGGAAATAAGATCCAAATTATATGATAGATATTGTAAAATAGGAAGAAACTGTTCAAAAGGGAAGAGAAACTGGGATGGAGTAAAGGAGAAAAGAAGAAAGGGAAAAGCAAAAA
>NW_004955475.1:10176155-10223783 GCF_000276665.1 Chinchilla lanigera
TTTTTTTTTTGTTTTTCTCCGGTACCGGGAACCGAACTCACGACCTTGCGCTTGCCAGGCAGGCGCTTTTGCCGCTGAGCTAAATCCCCAGCCCCCCTTATTCTTCTTTCTTTATTTCCTTCCTTCTTTATATTGCCTAGGCTGGTCTCGACCTCTGGCCTCAAGTGATCCTCCTGCCTCAGCCTCTCTAGTGTGAGGATTATAAGCATGCACCATGCAGTGCTTGGCTTTTCTTTTTCTTTTCTATAGCGTTTATATTTTGTAATAATTTTTGGTTTGTGTAGACCAGTCATGTCTAAACCATAGCCACTGGGCCACATGCCACCCTGAACAACTAGTAACATGGCCCCACTTTCACCTTTTAACTTTATTATATGCTTTTAGTGATTTTTTTTCATGATTTGATTGCATGGTGCACACTGTATAGATAACAACAGAATGTTGTGTAGGGGAAGATGCAGGGTAGCACTTATACCACCTCTCACACCTGCCATACACAATGAATTGAATGGAAACCCTATGCATCAGATGTTACATGCACATGTGCAACTTCACAAATAAAATGCAGTGATTACTGGTAATAGTATTTCAACTTACTTATACAAATGTGTGCCTGTGAAGACAGGCACTTACTACTACTAAACAGATGGGTTTTATTTAATTATTAAACTTGGGCATTTTGGTTATTTCATAGAATAATGTTAAAATAAAAAAGGAAGTTTTGTTACATATCTACATTAATTATGTTACATTTTACATGTGGCCTAAGACGATTCCTCTTCAGTCCGCGTGGTCCAGGAAAGCCAAAGAGTGAGATACATGTGGTGTAGGTGGTAAGTTAGTCCCCTTGGTAATAGTAATGACTGGGAATGTGGTTTTATGAACTGAACATTCGGTGATCTCAGTAATTGAATTAATGGAGTATCTACTCTCTGATGGGTAAGAAACTACAGAAAATTTAGTCTTTTTGTTGTTCTATTTGTCCTTTTTGAGCTCAAATTAATGATTTCATGTACTTAGGAAAGATACTTGTAGCTGAAATTATAGACCTGAATGCATAAGGTCTCTATATGTTTATGTGTCTATAATTAAGAAATCCCTTGATGTTGCATTGTGTGAGTGTCAATGTTTTTCTTTCTCTGGAGGGTATTAGTAAACTAGATTATAAATTCATCCAAATTAAAAGGTAAGTTGAACTTCTAATACTGAAGTACACTAAGCTAAAAATATCCTTACAAAAGATTCTGATCACTAAGAAACATTTTAAGAATCCAAAATTAAGGTAAATCTTTGGTAAACAAGGTCAGTTTAATCACAAACTCTATGGTGAATTACTTGTGCAAAGTATAAAATAAGTACAAATTCTATTTTACTCAGGCCAATTGTACTTAAATGTAAATAGTTTTACTGATTAAATAGTATTACTCATATAATATTGAAGGTTACAAAAAATGTAACTAAAATAGAAACATGATACTGAAAAAAATTATTTCATCAGTATCTACATTTTGCAATTTGTTAGATTTAAGAGAATTTCCACAACATTTTGTTAGTTAAAAAATACTAGACTGATATTTTGAGTTAATAAATGGATACTCATTGGATATCTATATAATTTAAAGTAAAATATAATACCACAACATTGACTACTAATCACTGTTTTATGTTTACATAATGTTGTTTCTCATTTTTATATGCTATAGAGAAGTAATCTGTGAGTCGTGTTAGTGAGTCCACTCTTCTCTTTAAAAGGAATGATATGGGCATGACAGAAAGAAAATCACAAGTTAGAGCTCAGCTTGAACAATATAGCAAGTCCCTGTCTTAAAAGAAAAAGAAAATTAAAAGGGGATGGGAATTTAGCTCAGTTCAATGTTCTGGGTTTAACACCCCGTGGAGATAGATAGTCATATATTTGTGCATAAATGTGCTCATGAGCTCTGCTCTTAGGCATGTTGGTGACTGATGGTTCTCAATTACATCCCTCAAACTTTCTCTTTGAAGTAGAAATTATTCTGGTTAAAGTTATAATTAAAAAAGGAGTTGAAATTATATTATGAGCAATAGTGACAAATGGATATGTGCTCCTATTTTAAAAAGAAAAAACAGTTTGTTCCTACAGCAATCATTCTCAAACTTTCTGTTCTCAGGACCTCTTTGCATGCTGAAAACATTACTGAGGTTTTCAGAGGTATGTTGTAACTATCAATCTTTAACACATTAGAAATTGAAGCAAAATTTCAATGTATTTACTGACTGAATTGCTTTCAGATGAATTTATTGCACATTGTGTCAGTTTTAAGAAAATAATTACACGATTAGGGTGTAGCTCAGTGGTAGAGCAAGTGCTTAGCATGTGTGAAGCCCTGGGTTTAACTTCCAGCACCACAATAAAAACTATAATTTAAAAATTAATGAGAAGACTGTTTCACATTTTTGCAAAGCTCCTGAATGCCTGACTTCATAGAAATAGCTAGATTCTCCCATCTGCTTCTACACTCATTCTATTATAATATCACACATAATGTAAACTTTGGAAAGCTCCATGTTTAGTATTATGATGAAGATAGTCTTCACTTGGCAGATCCAATGAATACAAAAGGGCAAAATAAAGCACAAATTTGAAGAATGAATTTCACCCTACCTTAAGCCTTGATACGGAAATAAACCAATATAATGTGTTAAATTGTAGCAAAGTTTTCTCACTTTCAATGGGCTTGCTTCCTTAGTTTATGGATTACTGCAGTCACCATAACACAAAAGGTATTCTTTTGCCTTCTATGTATTCTGCCTAGGTAAAAAATTCTGTGTTTTAGCAGAATAACTTTGTGAACTTTAGGTTGTCCTTTTATTTCTTTATTCTAGATTGGTTAGCGGCGAACAAAGGACAAAAAGTTCCTCACTTATCCAAGAGCCCAGAGTCCTTTAGAACAGCTTTAGCAAATGCTTATTTGTAGATATTTGATTGTGGTTTGTTCAGATGGGTAACCAGGTATCATTTCTCAGGCTTCTGTGTTCCTGTCTTACTCAGGCAGCCTATCAAAACGACTAGATTGACAAAAGAGTGATATCTAAAATACACAAAGAAATGAAAAAATCATCCCCCCCAATTTAAAGATCAAATCCAAAAATGGGTATCTGAGAATAACAGATTTCTCTGGTGAAGTACAAAGGGCAAATAAACATATGAAAAAAATGTTCAACATCACTGGTCATTTGAGAAATGCAGATTAAAATACAACTGAGATTCCATCTCACTCCAGGGTATTATAAAATAATCAACCAATAACAAATGATGGAGAGGCTGTGTGGAAAAAGGAATGCTTCTCCACTGTTGGTGGGACTGCAGACTGGTACAACCACTGTGGAAATTAGTATGGAGAATCCTCAAAAAAGCTAGGACTAGAGGTTTCATTTGACCCACATATTCCCCTTCTTAGTATCTTCACAAAAGAATTAAAAGCATCATACCACAGCAAATATGCCCACCCGTGGTTATAGCAGCACAGGTTGTAATAGCTAAATCTTGGAAACAGCCCAAGTCCCCATAAATTGATGAATGGATAAAGAAGATGTAGCTTTTTATACAATGGAGTATTACTTTGCCATAAAGAAGGATAAACTTGAGACATTTCTAGGTAAATGGATACATGTAGAGTCCATTCACTTAAGTAAAATAATTGGACTCACATGTGTACATATCACATTTTTTTTCACTGGTGTGAGAAACTCAAAGTGTAAATAAGGTCCAGAATTGGTATTGTGAAATATATTTAATATATTTAATATATATTTAATATATAAAAATATAATACGAAATATTGTGAAAAGTATTGTGAAATAGAAAGAAAACATTTAAATGAAAAGGAGCACAGAGGAGGGGGCAGGGGGAAAGGAGGAATGGGAAAAGAAAGAAACAATAGATGAAAGATGAAGTGGAAACAAAGATTTTGTATATAAGGGGCTGAGGGGTGGAAGGGAGAGGAGTGGTTTGGGAAAAAAATAAAAGCAAGATATATCATGTACAATTACAAATTCCCTATGGTGAATGTGATCATTATGCATATCTAAATTGTACCAATAAACTTTATAAAAACACCAAAAAGGGAATATTCATTACCATTTATTCTTTATATAAATAAGGATAATAAGAGATTATGCTAACATATTAGAAAATCCAAAGAAATAATAAATTCCTAGAAACACACAAATTGTTAAAGTAACTTATGAAAAAATAGAAAAATCTCAACATGACTATATGTACAAGTAAAGAGATTGAATCAGTAATCCAAACTATCCTGAAAACAAAGTCTAGGACCAGATGATTTCACTGGCGAATTCTATCACACACTTAAAGAAGAACATACCTGAATCCTTTTCAAATACTTCGAAAAAATTAAAGAGGAGGGAACATGTTCTAATTTATTATATGAAGCCAGCATTACCTGGTATCAAAGAGAAATTAAGATATGAAAACCAAAGAGAATCACAAACCAATATACTTTATGAACATTTGTTTTAGAAGTCCACAACAAATTCTAGTAAATTAAATCCTATAGCATATGAAAGGTTTATACACTATAAGTTGTGATTTATTTGAAGAATCCAAGGATAGTTCAACATAAACAAATCAATACAACATACCATACTAATAAAGAAAAAAACATGATCACTTCTATTAATGCAGAAACATCATTTGATACAATCCAAGACATTTTTATGATAAAAACATCATGAAAATTCATAATAAATGGGAATATCCTCAACCTGATACTTGGGATTTAAAAAATAATTAACATTATACTCAGTGGTGAAAGATTGAAAGTTTTTTTCTCTAAAATCAGGAATAAGACAGAGGTGCCCCCATTCAGCACCACTATTCAATATTGTGCTAGAAGTTCTATCCTGAGAAATTAGGCAAGAAATAAAAGTAAAAGGCATTCAAATTAGAAAGAAGTGAAACTATGGCTCTCCACAGATGACATGATCCCGTATATAGAAAATCCTACAGAAACCATAAAGTTATCAGGTGTTGTTATTATTATTTTTGAATATTCTCTAGTTTAGGATTTAAAAATGTCCATCCAAAAGGGTTTGTTTCTGATTTTATTATTAACTTCTAATTTTTGCTTTGGAATCAGGTACTACTGTCATTTGTTTGTCTGCTTTGGATTTTATTCAGATTTTTCTTTGCATAAATTCTGTAAATGTTCAAATGGAACACAAAAAAGTATTTTCTGTTCTCAGGATACAAAATATATTTTCATGAGATATAGTAGGTATATTATTTAGGTCTTCTCTATAATTTTTTTTGTTTATTCATTGAATTAGTTGTCATAGATTGGGAGAGGCAAATTAAATCTTATGTGTTTATGTTTTCCATATATCTTCTATACTTTGACATTAAAATCTGTCAAAGTCATCATATAAGCCCAAAAAGAAAAAACAGACCAACAATTTCTAAATATTAAAATGTTTCAATATTTAAAATATAACTCATTAACATATCAAAAAACAACATACCATGACCAAATAGGGTTTTTTCTGGGAATGCAATGATGATTTAATCTTAGGAAATCTATTAATACAATTTAATATTTTCATAGCTTAAAAGAGAAAATTCATGGGCCTGGGGATTTAGCTCAGTGGCACAGTGCCTGCCTGGCAAGTGCAAGGTCGTGAGTTTGAATCCTGGTACCGGAAGAAAAACAAAAACAAAAACAAAAAGAGAAAAATCATGATGGTCACCATAAAGTCAGAAAAGACATGTACTTCATCCAATTCATTATCCACTGATTTAAAAGAATTCTAAAGAACAACAGGTAAGCACACTATAAAAATGTATATCTAAACCTAAAAGCCAATACTATCTTTAATGAGGAAACAGTAGCAAGCTTGTACATAACTTCAAAAGGTTACTATAGTTTTGATAATTTCATGACAAAATATTGTGACTTTTGCTTTCTTTTTCAGTACCAGGGATTGAACCCAGAGACTTACACATGCTAGGCCAGCACTCTGCCACAAAGCTACATTCCCCAATGTGATATTTTGATTTTGGTTGAGAAGACTCGGTAGCCTACATTTAGTCAGTGGTGAACTTTGACTAGGTCTTAAATCTAGTGACCTGAGAACAATTATGTCACACTGAACAATAAACATAGTTTCATACAAAGCGAAGTATAGAATACTCTTACCCCAAGCAGTATGTGAAGGAGTGAAAACACTAACATTTAGAGTGGAAAAATTCGTTCTTCAAGAATCCTTTCACTGGTTATCAAGTACTGCACAAATTTCTGGTGACAAAAGATTCGATTAAGATTCTAATCTCTCTTCA
Source organism: Chinchilla lanigera (assembly GCF_000276665.1). NCBI lineage: Eukaryota > Metazoa > Chordata > Mammalia > Rodentia > Chinchillidae > Chinchilla > Chinchilla lanigera. The sequence goes on from NW_004955475.1 coordinate 10,182,493, forward strand.
TAACTGTGTTACAAAACTCCCAGTTCCCAGATTACCTGTTTGCTTCAGGAGATTGCAGATGTCTTTACATTCCTGGATCTGCTCAAGTGCACAATTCGGTAACCTGGCCTATTTGGCAACAACACAACAAGGTGATTAGTCTCAAAAAAGAACTTTAAAATTGATAAAATCCCACATAATTATCATTAAAAACAGGTAAAGACAGAATGATAGGACAAGTTTGAACTGAACACTTTTGAATTGATACAGATATATTAACCTCCAAATGCACGTCTACCATGCCAATTCTTATGTACACATTTGAAATGAAAACATTTCCATAGAAAAACTTGTACATGTGTTTATCATACCGCTATTAAAAATAGCTGAAAATTGGAAACAACCCAAGTACTCATCAGTGGATGAATAGATGAATAAAATGTGACATATCCACGGGATGGAATGCTATTCGGCCATTTAAAAAGGTACGAAATGCTGACTGATATATGCTATAACATGGAGAACTTTGAAAACATTATTTTAGAATTTATAAAAGGAGCCAATTAAAAAAGATTACAAATTATATAACGACAGTTACATAAAATACCTGGAATAGGAAAAACTATACTAACAGAACATAGATCAGGCGTTGCCTAGGCCTGGTGGCATGGATGAAGAGTAACTGCTGATGAAGAGTAACGAGTTATTTTTATTTATTTATTTTTGTCTTTTTGATACAGGGTCTCGCGATGCAGTTCAGGCTGGCCTTGAGCTCACTTTGTAGCCTAGGCTGGTCTCAAACTTTCAATGATCCTCCTGCCTCAGCCTCCCTAGTGCTGGGATTACAGGCGTGTGCCACCACACCTGGCTAACGAGTTATTTTTAGAGAGATAAAAAATATTCTAAAATTAGATTGTGCTGATAGCTGTACAACTCTGAATATTCTAAAAAACATTACAGTGCACATGCAAGTGGGTGAATTTGGGCCAGGGGCGTGGCTCAGAAGTAGCACATGTGCTTAGCATGCGCAGAGCCCTGGGTTCAATCTCCAGCACTGCCAAAACAACCAAAAAATTAGTGAATTATAAAGTACATGAACTATACCTCAATAATCCTGTTCCAAAATAAGCTAACTGTGTGCGTTCTTCTACTCAGGAGGCTGAGGCAGAAGAATGGTAAATTCAAGGTTAGCATGAGCAACTTAGCAAGACCCTGACAAACCTCAGAAAAGGTTGGGAATGTAGCTCAGGGCAAGGGCTTGGGTTTAACCCTCAGTACCACACACACACACACACACACACACACACACACACGACGCACAAATCTAGTGTGATGGTCAGGACACTTTCTCTGTGACAAATCAGACAATAAATATTTTAGGCTTTGCCAGCCATACACACTCACTTTCACATATTTTTATTTTCATTTACAACATTTTACAAATATTAAATCAAATTTTAGCTCTCAGGATATACAAAAACAGACCATGAGTCTGATGTGGCCAGTTTCCAGTAGTTTACTCAGCTGTTCTACGGAAAAATGTGATTCCTTAACAAATCACAATAATTTCCTCCCAATTCCTACTCCGTAGAGTAGCGACAGTATTTGGTAGCACTATGCAGTTTATCTATACTCTCTCATCTGTTATTTGTAAATTCTTCAATTTCTGAGAGTTTAGACAGCAGGGTATAGATGTACATAACAGAATTCAACAAATATTCTTTAGAGGGATAGATTTCCACAGTCTAATTCACAGAGACCACTCTTACAGGATGAAAAGCAGAAACAAGTGCATCTTCCATTACCTGGATACCCTTTCAAAAGCAAAGATTACAGAAGGGTTATTAGGTAAGAGAGTTCTTCGGAAACAGAGGACTGTGCTTGACAGTTTGTGAAACTTCTCTAACACCAATTGAGCTCCATTCACTGAAAAACACAGTTCAACAAACTTAGGACTCTGAACTGAAAAGGAATAACTTTAAAAGTTATAAGTACAATATAAGGATATTATTACTATATTTTAGTAAAGAAAAAAATGCCTATTGAGAACTAAATCACCTGTATCTTTATCTGTTTATTTATTTATTTATTTTTTATTTTTTTTTTTTTTGGTTTTTCTCCGGTACCAGGAACCGAACTCACGACCTTGTGCTTGCCAGGCAGGCGCTTTGCCGCTGAGCTAAATCCCCAGCCCTCTTTATCTGTTAATGTGTTGTATTTATATTACTAGCTTTTCTTAGTTTATTGAAGGGAACGTTTTGTGTTTTTATCTGGTTATGTCTTTTTTGTAAGAGAGTCCTTTTTGTGTATGACTTGTATTCTGAGTAACTTTGTACATTCTTTTAAGATTATGATACACAGTATATTAAACTACCTTTATTTTCTTTGTTATGAGGATTTGTTTCACTTTGTCATAGGAGTACTTTAAAATATTTCTTTATTAATATCTACTTCTACTACATTAAAATTTTGAAAAGAAGCACAAATGATTTCTTTGTTTTCTTTTGTTCTGGGGCAGGTAGATTCTTTTCTCATTTTTTTTAATGAAAAGACTTCTTGAAAGGGATCCTGTTACAAAACCATGAGAACAAGGGCTTTGTATACTTTATCTCTATGCCCCCATACCTAGAAGATTGATTGGTGCTCAAATGTTTTCTGGGTTGAGCTCAACAAGGGAAAGGGAAGGAAGGGGAATACTGGCAGAGAGCCGGTAAGAGTTTATTTTCAATCTAAAAATAATATGAACGAAAAGATTAATAGGAAGATAAAGAGCAAAATGGGTTTTATACCAGTTGGAGAGACAAGAAGCTGACAAGTATGGAAAACCAGAAAGTTTTCTTGGTCCAGATAAGAGAAAATGAGCAGAGAGAGGATTTAAATCTTTAAAATCATAAAAAACTAGTGGTCTGACTTGGAGACAATTTTCTTAGCTTGAAAGAAGAAAGCAAAGAGTTGAAGACAAATAATCTGGTGTATGATGTAAGGCGATGCTGGTAGCTCCTAAAAGAGGTACATTTTAAGAACCTAAGAATGGAATTAAGGTAAAGGTATGGAATTCCATGTTCTTGTTAAAATTGAGTGGATGAGATATATAAGGACATAAGACAAAAATAGCAAGTGCAAGTGAGTGAAGAAAAACAAGCTAAGTAAAAAATTTCAGATGGCTAAAAGTTCCAGAAATAAAATTTTCCATAGAAAATGTGTGAAAGGAACAAAAGTAGGGAAAACATTTCTACCAGCCGCATATAATCATAAGGAGATAATGGAAATAATGAATATTTAAAGGTAGACTAAGAAAGAACGGTCCATGGGAATGGGCATTTAAAAAAAGTGACGTTCAATCTTTTTAAGGGAAGAGGCTCACCCAAATGGAACCTTTGCGTAGGAAGGAATTGGCCACTACAAACCCTTGAAATCCAGCCGGTGATGGAATGAGGGAAAGATTCTCTAAAGAAAATAAAACACAACTGTATCAGGGAGCACAAACATACTAACTACAGTAAGTAACTTACAAACATTTGAGTTGCGAACTTTCACAGACATGAACCTTGCATTGTGTGGTAAATGCAAACACATGGCAGAAGTAGCTCATCCACCTTCCTTACCATTTTAAGGTAATTGTAAAATGAGTTTATTTGCAGTTGCACTGTACTGTACCACCACTTTAAGGTAAGTATAAAAGTAAAAATAATTTACTCGCAGTATTTGTGTGTGTGTGTGTTTGGTTTTTTTATGCTTTACATTGTATATTTGTGTGAAAGGTGTACATAAGACTCACTTCGTTGGGCTCACAAAATAATCCAATTTATGAACATTCTCCTGGAACACTCGTTTACAAGTCAGGGACTTACTGTAGCACACTTAATTTTTATCTGGCTTTAGATGTTTGCATTTTACCTGTTCAAAAGTGGTTGAAGCTTTTCTCCCTTGCCCTAGGTCAACTGCAGCTGCCATAAGTAAACATGCTTTCTGTGCAATCAGAATTACTTGGTCAGAATAACAAAACTGGCACAGCTAATACAAAGTAACCAGAACATCACTGGATAGTGAGAAGTCTGCCAGGTGAACATAGTCAGAATGAAAATCAGCAATATTCTGTCTGAATGAGCAAAACACTGCTAGGAAAGCACATGCCACCATAGAAATTATATGGACCTCAACACTGCTTTACAGTTTAATTTGTTATTATTTTCCATTCTTTTTACCACTTCTTCACCGTTTTCCTATTTTTTTCTAGTTACATGCAGTCATTTATCCCTGCATTTCTATCTAGTGATTTTCTTCTTCTTGTATGCTATCATTTCTAAGTGATTTTCCCTCTGGCAAACAGATTTCTCTTTTATATTGAATAGAGCCAAAATTAGTACATACAGCATCACCTTTGAAAGACACAGTGTCAGATCTTGACAGGCAGTAGTCATAGCTTCATCGTTAAACCTTGCCCTCTAGTTTTAGAAAACACTTTCAGTTTCACACTGCCACAAACTCTAGTCCAGTTATATTCTTATATGCCAATCCTACAAGAGCGATCACAAATTCAAAATGCAAACAGATTTATTTCACCTAAATAAAATGGCAATTATAATTAAATTTGCAAAGGTTATTTCTTAATCTCCCCCCATATTTAATGATCACAACCATTACTATCACTGAATTAATAACACTGCAAAATAATTAATCTTTTTTGCTGTCCGGTTACTGTTATGTAAAATGAGGGAGTTATGCTAGATTAACTTTCCAGTTCTTTTCAGATCTACAATTCTAAACATTTCATTGACCTAAACCTATCACACTGTGTACTTCTGTGTATATGAAGGATATTCTTCTACCTTGGAGGCTAAATAATTATTTTTAAATTCTTATAAGTGAATAACAAACTCACAAATCCTTACACATGGACCCTGTATTAGGAAAAGTTATAAAGGAGACCCAAGCTTCTTATTTCCTTTTTCAGATCTTATGGTTACCCGATACTTATTCCATCTAAACTCAGGACCTTGTGCACGGTAGGCAAGCACTCTAGTGCTCAGCTAATCCCCAGCCCTTTTCATTTTTCCTTTTTTGAGACAGAGTCTTGCTAAGTTGCACAGGCTGGCCTTGAACTTGCAGTTCTACTTCAGTCTCCCAAGCAGTTGGGATTGCAGGCATGCACTACACCACTCTACAGCATTGATGGGTCCTTAGGCCACTTTATTCTGTATTCTCATAGATTTTTTCCTTAATTTCTCCTACACTGTTAGTAACTGACAGTTTGTTAGAGTACTCCCCTCTAAAAGATATTTTAATATAGGGCTCTGGGAGAATGAAATCCCTTCAAAAGCAATCATCCTATAATAGTTAAACTTTAGGCTCTGTGATGTGTGTTTGCGATGTTTTACCCTAAGAAGATATGTCACACATTCCTTTCTGATATGTTGGTGATACATAATAATTACTTTAATGGTGGGGAATTGGTACATATATGTATTGCATCTTAATCATTTCTACTTCCCTTTCTCCTCCCCACCATTCTGTCTCCTCCATCCCCATATCCCCTTCACTTCTCCACAAAGCCTACCTCCTTGTTTCCTATCATCTTTTATTGTACTTTTTACATTACTATAAATAAATAAATTGTGGGTTTCTCACATAAGAGGAACCATCTAATATTTAACCTTCTGTGTCTGATTTATTTTACTCAGAATTATGACCTGAACATGCATCTGTTTTCCTACAAATGACTAAAATTTACCCTTCTTTAAGGCTCAGTAGTTCACCACTGTGTCTATATACCATATTTTCTCTAACCACTGATCTATAGCATTAATGGGTCCTTAGGCCACTTCCAGCTTTTAGCTATGATGACTGTGTGGCTATAAACATGGGTATGCATATATCACTGTAATATAATGTCTTTAGCTCTTTTGGGAAATACTCAGAAGAGGTATAACAGGGTCAAATGAAACTTCTATTTTTAATTATTGAGGAATCTTCATATTAATTTTCATAGTGGTTGTATTAGCTTACATTCACACCAACATTGTAGAAGGGTTCCTCTCCTGTACAACCTTGCTGGCATTTGTTTTCTGAATTCCTGATGATAGCCATTCTTACTGGGGTAACATGGAATTGCTTTGTGTTTCTCTAATCTGCTGCACAGGTTGACATTATATCCTAAGTAGTATTTTTTTTTTTTTTTTTTGTACCAGGAACCAAACTCGAGACCTTTCTCTTGTGCAGCTGAGCTATATCCCTGGCTGACATTACATTCTACAGGGATAGACTCTCCTTAGGTTATCTCTGCTCAGACACATATTAAATGTTTCTAGATTAAAAGATTGGCTTATATACTTGTACTTATTATATTTATGCACTTAGCACATTACTCTAGCCATTGTCGTCATATTCTCGTTGTGGTCTATAAATGAAATATTGATTGGAAGAGACTAACCTTATAAGAAAGCATGAAAAATTCTCTCATTATCGCTGGGTCTTTGTCACACTGCACAGCCAAGTTCCAAGCTGAAACTGATGTGAAATAAAAGGATTCTAAAAGTCTGTTTAATCTGTATGACTATAATCTCTGCTGTCTACATCTTTACTATTAATGTACCAAAATGTATTCCTCAGAGATTAAGAAATTAGCTTTAGTTATATAGAAAAAGGTTTTGCAAGTAAATTTAGGGACTCCTATTACTTGTAATCTTCCACTGTAGGCCAATGACCAATGGAACTACTGTGCAATTTTTTAAAAACTGGAGACATGCAAAAAGAATACTTAGTCGGTACAAATCCATTTAAAATATGAAAATCAACATGGAAATGGTGAAAGGAAGTTAAAATTCTGCTAAGAACAGAGCACACTACAATTAAGGTTTCAAAATAGATTGCTGGAGACATTCACATTTTTCAAAGAACATTGGAAGCCCCAATTAGGCAACACGATGTTCACCTTGAAAAGGCAAAATTAAAATACAGCAAAAGAAGTAGAAAATGCCTTTTCAAATTTTCAAAAGATCAGAGTTATTAAGCTTTTTTAGAGTTTAAATGTCATTATTTTCCATTATTTGTGTACATTTTTAGAAGCAGAGTGTTGATTTATTCCCTTCTACATTAGAACCCCAGCAAATCCCATGGCGTAGGGCAAGATGCATACAGAAACAAAACTAGCTCTTGCTTATTTATCACTGTAGCATTTGCTTGTAAATTTTAAAATTCTTTTTTATTAAATAAAATCTACAAAACCTGGGGATGTAGCTCGATGGTGGAGCCTTTGCCTAGCTTGCACAAGGCCCTAAGTTCAATCCCCAGCACCACAAAATAATAACAGCAACAACAGACCTACATAAAGCAAATAACACAACTCATAATTGTACATCTTTTCATACAAATTTTTATTCCTTTTACAAAGTGAACATATCCATCTAACCAGCACCCAGATCCAGGAAGATCTTGACCATTGCCAGAAACCCAGGCATTCCTCCTTCACACCCAACTCCCCTTTCAAAGGTAGCCACTGTCTTCAGTTCTAAAGTGCAAATTAGTTTCGCATAGTTTTTGTTTGATTTGCCTTTATATAAATTGAATTATGCAGTGTCCAATCTTCAGTGGCAGGGCCGGGGATATAGCTCAGCGGCATAAGTGCTTGCCTGGCAAGCTTGAGGTCATGAGTTCAATTCCCGGTACCAAAAAAAAAAAAAAAAAAAAGATTAGACCCAATCTTCACTGTCCTACTCATTTTATTCAACATTGTGCGTGGGAGATTCATCCATATTGTGGCATGCAGTTTATTTTGGGTGAATCACATATAAAGATAAACTAGACATTCTAGACCACGTTTAGAAGCATAACTTTGGAGAACCTGAAGTTTTAATTCATTATTTTATTCTTAGAACTATTTCTAGAGAAAAAAAGAAAAATAATATCAAATACCCCACTGTGTGGTAGGAGAAAAAGCAATAAAGCAGCAATCAGCTTCTGTAATAACTATATAAAGTATATGTAAATATTTCCATTTTATAAATAATGAAACTGAAATTTAAGCAAGTTATACTTGTACCGGTAGCTACAAATGAAAGAACCAGAATTTGAACCCACATCTGATTCTACCATCCTACAATGGTTCCCATAGTCACAGGATATGCTTTCAACTCTTTTTAGAAACCAATGAGCTTCATTAGCCCTGGAATCCAAAGTTGAGGTTTCTCCCTGAAAAAGCTGAGCAAGTTTCAGGAGTGCTGCATCAAAGAGGAAAATGAGGTACTTAGGTCTTGCATTTTTTATGATAGTACAGTTGTTAATTCTGCTTTAAAAACAGTCACACGTGACTTTGAAATTAGAAAGTTCTTTCTTGTGTATGTGTGCATGGGTACATCAAAAGAAATTAAAATGACAAAAAGTTCCAAGAAGCTGTTAACTCAAACTTTGGAGGAGAAACATGCCTTTGGAGAGATTAGTAATTTCAGAGAGTGCAATAATTTACCACCCAAAGTAGAAAGCTATGACTTACATGTAAAGAAATGAGGAATAAGAACAATTATTAAAAATTCTGAAATGGTACATTTTTTTTTTGTTTTTTCAGACAGGGTCTCACTATGCAGTTCAAGCTGGTCTGGAACTCACTATGTAGTCCAGGTTGCCTTTGAACTCGTCCTCCTGCCTAAGCCCCCAGAGTGCTGTGATACAGGCGTGCATCACCACATCTGGCTCTGAAATAGTACTTTGTTGAATTAAATTATCAGCGCAGAAAGAAAAATCTCAACTAGAGATTGAGAAGTAAAAGCATATCAAAGGGTTGCCAAAATATGTACTTAGCTTCCACAGCAAGCACAGTATAGAACCAGAACATTCCATCGACACCAGGAAGCATTTATTTATCCCTTATCCCATATCTCTCTGAAAAGTAATCATACAAGCCAACAATGTTTTCCTCTTTTGAAAAGCTTTGGCTTCTAAACCATTTTGCTGTGTTAACATTCTGTTGACAGGTATTTGATGTATAAAATTGAACCACGACAATAAGTGGAATATAGTTTCGAAGATATGAACTTTTTGGTGTATTCTGGATTTTTTAAAAAAGAGGCACATGGACTGTAGAAATTAAAAGATACGTTAGGCAAAGTAGACACCACTTAAGAAAGCATGGAGCTGGGAAAGGAAAAGTGATGTCACTAAGTTACCTCCAATGAAATAGACAGGGAAGAACTGTGAGTAAACATAGGAGATGACTCAGACCTTTGTCAGGCACATGATAGATAGATAGATGATATATATAGATATATAGATATATAGATAGATAGAAAGATACATGGATACCTTCAAAAGAACAGAGCAAAACATTCAAATTTGACTCAGAAAGTATAAAAACTCAACAGGATCCAGAACATTTTTATCTGGCCTAATCCTTTTTAACTTTCAACTTGCAGTTCAGGATTAATGGTGATCAGAGAGAAAAGAAGGAAAGGAGGGAGGAAAGAAGGGAAATCTCCACAAAACAAAATGGAATAAAAACAGAACTGGCTGGGTGCGGCAGTACACACCTGTAATCTCAGCACTTGGGAGGCCCAGGCAGGAGGCTTAGCACAAGTTCGAGGCCAGCCTGGGCTACAGACTTAGTTCATGTCCAGCCTGAACTACATAGTGAGACCCTGTCTCAAAAAATCGAAGAACAAAACCAAACCAAACCAGAACTAAAGTCACATTTGGAGATGAATGGTAGTGATGGAAAGCTTTTCTTTGCTTGTGAATAAAGAAACCATAACAGACTCCTGTGGTAAATGTTAATAAGGGGCATGAAGCTTAACTCAAATGTAAGGATAGAGTCAGTGTGCTCAAGGTACCTGGGGAATTAAACGGAGCATAGAGGCAAGATTACAGGCTGAAAATAACTAATGAGACATTTACCTGTGTTCAACCATGTCAAAAGTTGATCCATTTTTTTCTTTCTGAAAAACAAAGAAGAAAGTTTTCAATTGTTCTAAACTTCGACTATAGAAGTGAGTTAAGAAGACATTATTTGCACCTGGAAACTAGGCTAGAAAATGGTAAAGTGCGCAGTTTGATGTTCAGGACTCCCATCTATTATTTCAACATTCTTTCCCCCTGCTAGAAGGTACAATTACACATGCACAATGACCTCATTTTCTTCTCTCTTCTTCTTTTACACTTATTTTCGGCAATGGATTCAAATGACTATAAGGTTTTATATTATAAATATATATTTTTAAAAGGGGTTATTAGAACACTTGTTCAAAATGAAATGGTATACAAGTATAACGTAAAAGCAAAGACAGGGCTGGGGGAGTAGCACAGTGGTAGAGCACTTGCCTAGCATGCGGGAGGCCCTGGGTTCCATCTCCAGAGCTGGAAATAAATGGTGGAAGTAGAGAGCTCCAATTGAGCAAGAGGTGGATGAAAGCCTGCAGCATCAGCTTCCTGGAAGTGCCTGAGGCATTGCCATCAAATCTCCAGAATTCTAAGGAATGCCATTAAAAAAACATTTCATACAAAACCCACATTTTACAGACCGAGGCTTCAGACCTGGTGATGAGGGGTACTTTGTTCAAGGCGATGAACTCGTGAAAAAGTCAGTTCTATATCCTGATTGATCTCAGGCTAACTTCTTTAAAGGGTATTTGAATTTTGAAAGAGATCTCCTGGTTTCCAGCTCTGGTTGTAGGGAAACTGAAAGCTGTCACTCTGCCCTAACAGTAAAAAGCTGGCTAGACAGAAAAGTCAGCAACTCTTGCATTCATAGAAACAGTGATGAAAAGGCAAACCACTGCTTCTAAGATTGGAGAGACAGACAGGTGAATATGGGAAGTCACGGCTTACTACAGTGTAAACCTCCATGGAACCCATGCTGGGGAAAGAAAATCTGAACTGTACTTGACAGATCACTGGAGGCTTAGTCTGGAGAAGTTTGAGTTAGAAACTCCAAGGGGACCCAGTCAGAAGGGAGCTTCCACAGTTTTGTGAGTTTTACTTCCAGTAATTAATTTTTTCAATTTTTATTTTTTATTAGTACATGTTTACACTACATAATGATTACATTCTGCATGGGGAATGGGTACATGTAAGTAACACATCTCAATTAACCCTCCCCTTTCTCCACCCTCCCTCCACCTCTTGGTCCTCTTCACTTTGCAAAAGATCTATCTCCCTATCGTCTATTATCTATCTTTTATTTTGCTGTTTATTTATATTTTGAGTTTCTCACATAAGAGCGATTATGTGATATTTAAGCTTGTGAGGCTGATTTATTTCACTTAGTATTATGGTCTCAAGTGCATCCATTTTTTTTACAAATGATTCAACTTTATCATTATTTATGGAACAGTAGTACTCTATCGTGTATAAATGCCACATTTTATTTATTTATCTGTTGATGAACATATAGTCTGCTTCCAAGCTTTACCTACTATGAATTGTGCAGCTATAAACATGGGTATGCATGTGTCACTGTAATATGATATTTTTAACTCTTTCAAAATATAAAAACAATTAATTTATTGTTTCTAATTGCATTGATTTCAGTCCTTTCCTTTTTTGGTAAGATTAGCTAAGGGTTTATCTATCTTGTTTATTCTTTCAAAGAACCACCTCTTTTATTCATTGGTTCTTTATAATGTTATTTTAGTTTAAATTTCATTAGTTTCAGCCGGGCATGGTGGCACATACCTGTAATCCCAGCACTCAGGAGGCTGAGGCAGGAGGATCATTGCTAGTTCGAGGCCAGCCTGAGCTACAAAGTGAGTTCAAGACCAGCCTGAACTGCATAGTGAGACCCTGTCTCAAAACGATAAATAAATAAATAAATAAATAAAAAATAAATAAATAAATAAATAAATATCATTAGTTTCTACTCTGATATTTATAATTTTGTTTTATCACACAAATGTAGTTTCTACTCTGATCTTTATAATTTTGTTTTATCACACAAATATTTCTTTTGTATTATTATTGAGTTTATTGGTACAATTTAGATATACATAATAATCACATTCATCATAGAAAATTCTTACCTGTACATGATATATCTTAATTCCTCTTTTTAAAATTTCTCTACCCTGTTTTTAACACTTCTTCTCCTGCTTATTTACAAATCTTTGTTTCATTCTATACTTCTTTTCTCATTTTCTCTTTTCCTTTCTTTCTTTTCCCTTTCTACTTCCCTAGTTCTCCTTTCCTTTTGAACAATTTCTTCCTATTTCACAATAGCTATTACATCTTGGTTCTTATTTATACTTCCAATTTCTCAACTACAATAACAATGTGATATTTACACATCAGTCCAATTTATTTCACTTAAGAGTATGGTCTCAAGGTCCATTCATTTAACTAAAAATGTCTCAAGTTTATGCTTCTTTACGGCTGAGTAATACTCCATTGCATAAAAACAAACCCACATCTTTTTTATTTATTCATAAGTTAATGGGCATTTGGGTTGTTTCCAAGATTTAGCTATAACAAACTGTGCTGCTATAAACATGGATATGTATATACCACTGTGGTGTGATGCTTTAAATTATTTTGGGAATATATTAAGAAGGAGAGTAACTGGGTCAAATAGGACCTCTAGTCCTAGTTTTCTGAGGAATCTCCACACTGATTTCCACACTGTTGCACCAGTGTACATTCCCACCAACAGTGGAGAAGATTTATTTTTTTCTCACATCCCCACCAGCATTTGTTATTGGTTGATTTTGTGATAATAGCCATTCTTTCTGGAGTGAGATGGAATCTCAGTGTTGTTTTAGTTTGTGTCTCTTGAATGATCAGTGATGTTAGACATATTTTCCTATATTTATTTGCTGTTTGTACTTCTTTAACTGAAAAGTATATATTAATCTCAGATGTCCATTTTTGGATTGGGTCTTTAAAATTGGGGCATCTAATTTTTTAAATTCTTTAATTTCTAGATATTATTCTTTTGTCTGGGTAACAACTAGCTAAAATTTTTTACCACCCTGTGGGCTGTCTTTTCACTCTGTTGGTGGTTTACTTTGCTGGGAAAAAGCTTAATAACATGACATCCCAGTTGTTTCTTCTTTGTAGTATTTCCCATGCAGTCTGGGTTTTGTTCAAGTCTTTGCCTACACCTAAGTCTTCAAGAGTTCCACCTATTTTATATTCCAGCAGATTTAGTGTTTCCACTTTAATATTTAGATATTTGATCCATTTCGATTTTAGTTTAGTGCATCATGATAGACATGTTTTAGTCATTGGCATGTGGAGAGCCAGTTTTTCCAGCACCATTTAGTAAAGAGGCTATCTTTCTTCCAGCGAAGGTGTTTGGACCCTTTGTCACAGATAAGGTGGCTGAGTATGTCTGGAGTTATTTCTTTATCTTCTAATCTGTTCCATTGATCCATAGTTCTTTTTTGTCAGTACCATGCTTTTTTTTTAATTTTAAAGAGAAAAAAAAACTAACAAAACAACAATGAAGACAAAAACAAAAATGACACAAAACAACAAAAATGATACATGACCTCAAAACAAAATGATAGGAATTAACAATGGAAGGCGCTGCGTTGGATTTCTTCACCAGTTCCAGCCTGCTGTGAAGGAGTCACTTGCAGAACAACACCCCACGCTGTTTCTGTAGTTTACAGTCTCTGTGGGCTTCTCTTGGGACTAGCGCTTCCGGCCCAGTGCACTGTTTTTCCCTGGAACTGCCGGCTCTCTGGGCCTCATCTTCTCTCCTGGGGTGTTGGTCTTGTCCAGAATCAGGTCAGGTGGTTGGTCAGTGCTCCTGCTGCCCCTCGCTGAGGGTAAACAAAATGCAGAGTGGGCTTGGAGTTGGTAGGTAGCCACTGCCAGGGCGTGGAATCCACTCAGAGTTGGCTCGGAACATCACAAAGGTAGCTTCTCCCCACTGTGCATATGAGGGCAGGGAGTATGTGGGACTCTCTGTACCTTCCTCTCCACTTTGCTGTGAACTTAAACTGCTTTAAAAATACCTCAAATAAAAAAATAAATTAAACAAAAATTCAGCAGAATAAAAGCCTGTTTTATGAAACAGTAGAATAAATATGGAAAGTACTGACAAGCTCAATTAAGGAAATTTACAGGAAATGGGTAGGTTACACTGGTCTTTTCCAAAAGGAGTCTAGCATTATTTAATTAAGACTACTTCAGGAAAAGTAACAGTCTTCTCAGGGATAAATCTTGAAAGTCTTAAAAGTTTATGTAAAGTAACTTCTTACAGTAAATTTCAGTAATTTGAATTTGCACTGGGTTAAAGTTCATGTCTTTACTGAGTGACTCCATATAAAATAAGGAGAGGAAGAGGGGTTAAAGAAAGGAGAGGGAAATGAAAAAAAAGAGGAACTAAGATCTAGCACATACAGGTACAAACTCCCTATCATGAATGTGATCATTATGTGTATCTAAACTGTACCAACAAACAATGTAAAAATTTAGAAAAGGTCCATTAATGCAAATAAATAGTACAAATAAAAATAAGGACATGGAGAAGGATATACATTCTATTTAAGAGACAAATCAAACTGGGCAATCCTGTAATCCTAGCTGTGGCATGAGGGCTGAGGCAGAGGATCACTATGACTTTGAGGCCAGCCTGGGCTACACAGTGAGTTCAAGACCAGCCTGGACTACACAGCAAGATTCTGTCTCAGAAAAGCCAAAAGAGGAGGAACTGAGGGAGAGGGAAGAAAGAGAGAGAGAGAAAAAGCGCTAATTTAAAAGTAGAATAATTTTAGAACAGAAAAGAAATACAAAAATTACTCACTCAAGCTTTTTAAATTTTACAAATAAAAACTATAGCTGAGAAATTAAAGGCTGCCATTCCCTAAGGTAAACAGGAAGCTGGTGAATTAACTGAAGCTAAAAATTAATTCTCTTGAGGGGAAGGAAAGGAAAAAAGAATTAAGACGTGTTATGTTCATGTACCAACTCCCTGTGAGGAAGGTAATCACTCTGTACTCCAAACACACACTAATAAAAAGTAAAAACTATAAAAAGAAAAATAAATACTTTTCTGGATCCTTCTCATTGAATTACGTCTTACTTTTTTTACAAGTTAGTCTAATTTTTGTTATCTTGAGCTCTGACTTCTACTAGAAATACTGCTACAAGATGTTCTATGTTATTACATCTACTTGAAAACAATGGATATAATTTTGAAAATGTAGAATATATGTTATTAATTCAGACAAGATTCCCTCTGTGACAGCACTGCCAAACTGGTATAAATGATAGAGGTTTGACTATATGCCACAATTACATGGAATATAAAGCACCTTTAAATTCAGTGTTAAAGATGTTATAAAGAATTGACACTCAGTTATTTAAATAAATTGGATGGCAATTACGTTCCAGATACTATCCTAGGTTCCAGAGATATAAACATAAATACAGAGTCCTAGCCTCAGGCAGTTCCTACTCTCTAATAGCTATCAAAGTTTGCTCTCTGGATTTCCTTCTTTAAAAAACAACTTTGTGGTTGAAAATTTCAAAGCTATTCAAATATTAAAAGACAAGTATAAGGGCTGGGGATGTAGCTCCACGGCACAGCGCCTGTCTGGGAAGCATGAGGTCGTGAGTTCGATTCCCGGTACCAGAAAAAAAAAAAAAAGACAAGTATAATAAATCCCTAAGTACCTATCATCCAGCTTTCAGAATCAACTTATCATCCATCTTATCTCGTTGATAACTCCACTTATTTTCTTCTCATATTATTCTGAAGCAAATTCCAGACATCACATCATTTCAGCCATATATATTTCAAGCATGCATCTCTAAAATATGAGGAATCTCTTATTTGAAAATATAACCATGCTACCATCGTAATTAATTTCTTAATACCAAACATTTGGTAGGCACATTTCCTACTGCCTAACATCTTTTGTTGTTTGTGTTCCATGCTAATTGATTCATAAAGCTTGTAAAGAAATGGCAAATCTTATGGTATGTGCTTGGGTAAAATTCGTATTACAATGAAGCACATTATAAGTCCCATGGTATCTCAATCATAGATATATGCTAAAAATTTAGATTAAAACATATATTGCCTCTAGTTGAAAACAGAAAAAGCAGTAAAGATACACTATTACAGAGTTCCTGTTCAAGGAGAGGATGCAGAGATGGGTGGTATTTCTAAAAGTTATCCCTAATCAAGACCTTGAATGAAATTTTCTTTCCAATCTTTGAGAAGTAGTATTATGAATGAAAAATTGTTGACCAAATTCTTCCATGGATTATTCGATTTTTTTTTTTTTTTTTTTGAGACAGGGTCTCGCTATGCAGTTCAGGCTGGCCTTGAGTTCACTTTGTAGCCCAGGTTGGTCTCGAACTCACAACGATCCTCCTGCCTCAGCCTCCCGAGTGCTGGGATTACAGACGTGCACCACCACACCCGGCTGGATTATTAGATTCTTGATAGTTATTATCTATCACAGAAACTGTGAACAGAAACATTGGAATACTCTTAGCTGAGCTGAATAGAATCAGAATCAACAAGCTATCCAGGTTATAGGTCAACAAGCTTCTGTGGAAGAACTATGCCTGTATTTGTGCCTACTGGTAAGGAAGGGAAAAACAAATGCAATATTATAATGAGACCATATGTAACATTATCGAGGATTTCATTAAATGACTAGCACCCTGTTTTACCTGTATTAACTTAGGCTCTGGTTTCTCTTCAGATCACATAAGTCTTTTGCCTTTTGTATTTATTAAATCCCTGGGTGATCATAGAACCCCCATGAGATCTATACTATTATTATTTTCTTTTTACAAATAGAGAAATGGAAGCCAAGAAATATTAAGAAACTTGCCCAAGGTTACATACCTAATACACAGCAGAGCTGGGATAGGAACACAGGAAGACGGTCCTAAAACCTGGATTAATACATCTCTCATCTCTCACCACGCATAAAGCTTCTATTAAAAGTTGCTACAAAGTTTCTAGTGGTGAATTTATTTTTGTTGAAATAACTTACTTATTTTCAAATTCCAACATTTGAGAAACTGTTAGAAGAACAAGATGAAACAGACACTTGTGTAATAAAATAATATATAAAGTGATTCTTAGGAAGAAATACTTAAGAATATATATGAAGTTATTAACTGTACTATCGCAGGAGGCAGAACTGAGAAAAGACATAGTAAGAAGAGGTCGATCTTACTGTATTCATAGTTCTTTGTGTCACTTAATGATTGCAATGAAAACACAGTAGTATTGTGATTTTTTTTAATTTTAAAGAGAATAATAACAAAAACAATAAAATGAAACAGAATTTTAAAGCAAGAGGATAGGAAATTAATAATAGTTATTATATTGCATATTGTTGTCCTCAAAGTAGTTGCCCAATAAAATAATTTTCAAATAAAAATGTTGTCTATAAAAATTTAATAAATGGTTTCACAGTTTGCAGCACTGCTAACATCATCTGCTAGAACATCTGATACTGTGTACACATTTTT
This sequence comes from Chinchilla lanigera, assembly GCF_000276665.1. Lineage (NCBI taxonomy): Eukaryota > Metazoa > Chordata > Mammalia > Rodentia > Chinchillidae > Chinchilla > Chinchilla lanigera. Next base: position 10,199,899 of record NW_004955475.1, read on the forward strand.
AAATTTTTCTTTCTGTAAAGGAACCTGGAACTGGTCCTTGGATCCCACATAAGATAGGATCACTATACTTTGAAGGGATCTGGAAATATAATGACAAATTGACAAAATGAAGTACAGTAACAGGCAGTTTCGAGCCTGAAAATGTTTTAAAAATACCTTCTGTCTTAAACGATCCAAAATACTTACCTGAATGAAGGTATGCAAGTATCTCAACTCCTTTTGGCTTTTATTTTTGTGACACCATTTCCCTTTGGAAGCACTGTATGAAGTGTAATTAACTTACAGGAAAACATTTCTAGAATACTTTTGCCTTCTCATTTTTTCACTAGCATTTTCTCAGTCACAACATTAGTAGTTGTCATGTACCAACCCCACAAATTTCTCACAACTTTCTCTTTCACTATTTTATATAGAAGTTCCCTTTTGACAAAACTTTTACCATCCTAGAGAGAAGGGCGAAGATCAGATTCAACTTCTTTTTTTAAAACTTTGAGCAGCTGGGTAAACAGTTATTGACCTCACCAGCACTATTTTGGCAGGTTACAGATCAAGAGTAAGGTGAATAGAGAACGTCCTTTCGACAGAACAGTAAGTGGGTCACTTACTTTAAAGCTACAAGTACTTGTGTTTCTTCTGAATGTTGAGTGAAATATTCCAGAGCTCTTCCTGCCACAATTTGTTGTCCATTCTAAAAAAAACCAAATTAATATGTTAAAGTACATCTTCAAGTGGTACCTATTAAGTTATCTATATTCATGCCTACTAAGACAAGAAAAAAATCTGAACACATTCATTTGCATTCTCAAAAGAGCTACTGCAAGCCAGTAGAATGAAGACAAAATTTAGGTTCACATTAACCCCAGAAACCCACAAACACTCATAGCTTTGCTAACACTGCCTTAAATCTACTTGGACTAATTTTATGGTTCTCTTTATTCCTGTGTTTTAGCAGGAACAGAGAGAATTCCAGACAGTCAGATCACCTTCATTTCTAGCACGCTAATTTCCAACAGGCTCTGAACAGATCCTCTTCTGTCCTTTTCCCATCTCTTCCTAATTACCCCAATCCTCCCACAATTTCCTCTGGTATTCAGCCCACTATTAGCAAAATCTCCTCCACAAGCAACCTCTTCTTTGAAAGTCCCCTCCCCATTATTGCTGTAATGCAGTGATGGCAAACCTTTTAGCTTCCAAAGGTAAGACACAAACCCCTGTGGCACATGTGCTATAGGTTTGCTACCATTGCACCAATGAAAATGTATGCCTCTGCCAACATTACTGCTTCCACTGAGGCCTCTCAAGTGGATTTCTTTTTTGGTACCTGGAATCGAACTCAGGACCTTGTGCTTTCCAAGTAAATCGCTGTGTCACTGAGCTGTTCCCCAGCCCTCAAGTGGATTTTTTGCTCTCATTTCCCTTCTACCCCGAGGCAATACCTTTCTTGCTTTTCACTGCCATTTAAGAATTATTATCCATGCTCCTTTCCTGAAGCTCCCAACTTTGAATTTCTTGTCATTAGACTGTGTCACACACTACTCCTCTTTGTTGCTGTGGTCAATCAGCTCTAAAGCCACTTCTTCTCATGTCTTGATTATTTAATTATTGCTAAGGTTTTTCTTTTTGTCCCTAGACCACCTGTCTTAGTTTTTGTCATTTTCAACATGTAAGCATATATTCCTTTCAACATCTTAGCCTCTTAGTGAATTCCACTCTGCCAAGAATCTTAGGCATTCATTCTCACAGTTCCTCACAAGATCTGGTCATTGCCGGTAACTGCAACCCTTCAGTCAGGGCTGGGCATAGGGTGAGCCAGGTAAGGAGAGAAGCACCTAGGGTACAAAATTTAAGGAAGCACTCACTCTTTGGATTGTACAAAGTACTAAGTCTGCACTCGCAGGACCCTGAAAGGGAGGACCTCCTTAATGGTGCTCTCTAGGAGCCCCATTCTGTCACCCTAGTGCCTCACCTAGGTTCCAGCCTCACGTGAGTTTTTGACCACTTTCTGACCACTGCCTCTTACCCTCCCCCACCTCCAGCACCCTGACTAACAACCCTTCAGCCACAGTCCTGCCTTTAACTCTGCATTGTGCCTCACATTTTTAACATCATCCTTTGCACCCAGTTTAAAGTCGAGAGAGATTAACAATCACAATCTCTTATTCCTGAATGCTCTTGCCCCTCTTTTGATTCATTGCATTCATGCAGCAAAAACAGAAGTCTGGTTAAATCCAGCGTTCTATGGGGCCTGGATCCATTAGGCAGAGTAAAAGCCATACAACTATCTTCCTTACTTAAGAATGTCAAAAATTGATCCTTCACGCCCCTGGCCAGTAGATCACACTTCTTTGGTCATTCACTTTCCTGCTTTCTTGGCTGAGCAGTTTATAGTTTATCAAAGCCCCAGTATGTTTTCTCCTAAGGTCATGACTGAGAGAGGAAAAAAAGAGGAAGCAGCAAAGGAGAACAAAATGTAGGAAATAGGAAGTAAACAAGGATAATATAGATATGCCCAACGCCAATTATATTTCAAAGAGAAAAGAATGGTCATCTGTATTGACTAATATTGATAGGTAAAATACAATAAGGACTGAGATTCAAGCATTCCAATTTACAATGTCAAGATCATCGGGGACCTTGACAAAAAGAATTTTGGTAAAGCTTGACAAATGCTCAGGAGATATGGAGGAAAGGAATTAGAGACAATAAGTACAGATGACATTTTAGAAGAGTTTTGCTACAAATGGAAGAAAAGCAATTGGGCAGTAGCTGGGAGGAGAAGGCGGGTCAAGAGGATTTTGTTGTTGTTGTTTTTGTTTGGTTAAGATGGGATAATTGAGTATGTTTATATGCTGACAGGACGGAAGCAAATAAGACAACAAAAAATTGACAAGATGAGAGAGAAGAAAGTCAAGAGGTGAAGGAAACAAGTGTTTAAATTGTAGAAACCACCTTAGGAAAGAACACAGAGAGTTCACCCATGACAGGGCTTGAGAAGGTAGAATGTACAGTGTAACTGCTTGTGGTGGGACTCTGGAAGTTCTCTTCCTGACTATTTCCGTTTTCAGAAACTAAACTGTACACATTATCTCTCGCATATGGGGGGATGAATTTTGTAAGGTGTTTGAAAGAGAAGGTAGCTTATTTTAGAAGGAGAGATGGCAATGTTTTACCTGCTTAGTAGTCTTACTAGCCTTTCTATACTCCTCACATCAAGATTAGATTATTACTGTAGTCTCCCATCCTGTCCTGCCTCTAATTTCTACCTATGTATTTCATAAGGTGCAAAATTATTTTCCCAAAGCACTGCTTTTAAATATATTACCAATAATGTTTTCTTATTGTTGAGAAAATAATCAGCATTGTATAATCAGGTCACAGCATGTCTTCTACTTTACCTTGTATTTTTCTATATAATTATGATAAAAATACAAACCATTGTTACATTAGGTCCAAGATCTAGAATAGTGAAGAAATAAAGTATCTCTCACTCTTAACAAAATACCAAACATGTTCCCTCTTCCGTGTCTTATCATCCCGTTCTTTTAAAACAAAATGTACTTACATATCAAATCACTGCCCTTTCCAAATCTCAATTTAGGTTTCCCTCCATTGTAGAGACAGACTTCCCAAATCAGTTCCAGGTCTTAATGCCCTCTTCCTCCTTCGAGTTTCAGTAATGTTAATATGTATTCAGTTAGTAGGTCTTTATCCTATATATTGTCTTACATCGCTAATGCATGCCTTGTATTCTCAAATTAACTTGTAAGATCTTTGAAGACAGTATTTTTAGCACCTAGACCAATATCTTGCTCAAAGTAGTGGGCAAATGCAATTTGAACAGTATGTACTTTTGTGTTAATAAGTAGGTAGGAGAACACAGGAGAGAAGCAAAACGTTTGGCACATGCAGACACAGGGCATGTTCACGCAGAATGGGAAAGAGGAGGAAATGAAACAAATTCTGCAGCAGGAAGCCTAAAAGCAAATATCTTTTTAAAGGAAGGTTGATAAATTTACATTTGATATAAATAGCAGAAGAGAGCTAGTGAAAGAATTATGGAACTGTAGTTCTGAGTAGAAAATGGTTTCATCTAGGAGAAAGAATCAGAAACTAAAGTAATTTAAATAAGACGATGGACTTCATAGCTTACAAAACGCATTTTCAAACATCTTCTCCGTTAGTTTTCGTAATAGTCCTAAGCATAGGTATTATTTTTGTGGTGCAAATGATAGAATTAGGATTTAACGAAGTTAGGCACTTACTAAGTGGCTGAGCCAGTACTCAAACCCAGACCATGGGCTCTAGAGAGGTTACTATGCTTCTACTACTCCATATATGATTAACACCGAAATCTTGCAAGTAAAAATATGAGTCCAAGTGTTTATTACACTTAAACTAACATTTTGTTATTGTGAACTAACAATGTGCACAGACATTTAAACCATCTTGCTGAAATTGATGAGAAAAGTAAATTTCCAAATAGATACCTATTTATCTAAACGGTCTGGCATTTTAAATCTGACTTTTCCTTTAAAAATAATATTTTGAGCTGGGCGAGCTGGTGCATGCCTGTAATCCCAGTACTTGGGAGGCTGAGGCAGGAGGATCACTGAAAGTTCAAGGCCAGCCTGGGCTACATAGTGAGGTCAGGGTCAGCCCAAACTACACAGCGAGACCCTGTCTTTAAAAAAATAATAATATTTTGATAATTTTATTTTTTATGTTATTGTAAGCACAAATCTCTTTCTCATTTTGTTTCACTTTTCCTTAGCTGCATTACAAAAAAATGAGAAATAAAAGAATTCTGCAACCAAGCTTGGTGTGAAAATGTGAGGCAAAACACAGTACAGGAATGTCTCTCCTGTATATAACTGCTAACGACTCTATTCACTGTCTTTCAAAAGGAAAAGAGGTCAAAATCTAGTAGATAGGTACACATACAGAGCAGCCAAACATAGGAGCATGGTAGGTGAACCTCTATTTGCAAGTAGATCATTATCTTTTGGTTCTTCATCTGTGAATAAATTTTTTAAAGTAGTGATTTCCTGCAAAGCTGTAAAACAAGGAAACAATGGAAATACGAGATATTCTTATCGTAGATAATATTTATCTAGAATTAATTCTACTATATTGAATTTGGAGCTTATTTTATGAGCAATGATGTGTTTAGAATATTAGTTAAGGTTCATAAAATTGTTTGGTAAATTGCCAAGCAGGATTTGATTATCAGAAACAGGCCCACCTAGTCTGTGAATAATGGGTAGGCTAAATATATCTTGGTAATTCATAAAATGCAATATAATACAGAACAAAGTTAGAAATTGAAGGGCTATATTATATTTTATTATATATCCTAAAGGTAGGGTATGATAGAGTAAAGATATATACTATGGACTTTAAGTAACAAATAAATAACAAAAGTTATAGCTCTTAAGACAAAAAAGATTATAATCATAAAATTTCAATTAAAAAGAATCAGAAAAGAGCAACAAAGAACAGAAAAGAAATTACGTGATGCTAAATTTAAGTCTAACTATATTAACAAACATGTTAAATATAAGTAACTAAATCACTTCATTAAAAGGCAGAGATAGATTAGATTAAAATAAAACAGCTTTCAAATATATGTTACCTACAAGAAACACAGCTTAAAGGTAAAGGTCAAATTTGTTAAAAGGATAGGGTAATACTATAGCCAAGGTAATCAGAAGAAAGCTGAAGCAGCTATATTAAAATCTGACAAAGTAGATTTTAGAGGAAAGAGTGATTGATAATGTTAAAAGGGTATTTCAAGAAAATAAAGGAATCAATTCATCATGACAATGAAGACCTAAATGTTTACACATAAGATAACAGAATTTCAGAATATAAGAAGCAAAAACTGGTAGAGCCACAAGGAGAAATGAATAAATCCATATTTGTACCTGGAGTTTGAAATTCCATCTTTTAATAATTGGTAGAATAAATAGACAGAAAATCAGCAAAGACACACTATGTTGAACATTATCAATCAACTTGACCTGACTGACATTTATAAAATACTCAACCCAACACCAGCGAAATGTCTATTCTTTTCAAGTACATATAGATATTTACCAAGAAAGACAATATTCTAAGCCATAGAACCAGTTCTAGTATACTTTAAGGGATTCATTATACAAAGTATGATTTTTTACTACAATGGACTTAAATTAAAAATCAAGCTGCCTGTGATCACAATCAACTTGGGAGGCGGAGGGCAGGAAGACAATACGTTTGGGCCAGCCTGGGCAATTTAACAAGAACTTGTCTCAAAATAATTTTTTGCTTTTACTCATTTATGTATTTTCATTGGTATATGTTTGTAGTAGTTAATATTTATATTCGCTGCAGGGAATTGATGCAAATACATAATACATCTTAATTCCTTTTTTTAATCCCCTTTCCTCTCCTTCTGTTTCCCCTTCAAAATAAATTATTTTCAAAAGGCTGGAGATGGAGTACAGTGGCACAGCGCTTACCTAGCATACACAAAGCCCTATGTTCAACTGAAAAAAATTAATAAAAGGACATTCTCTACAAAATCAGTGAATATTTGGAAAATAAACAACACATTTCTAAATAATCCATGTATTTAAGAAGAAAAAGTCAAAATTGAAGGTATTTAAAACTAAATTAAAATAGAAACAGGACATACTAAAATTTGCAAATTGTCAGTAAATAGTTAGAAGATTATTTATCACATTAATGGTCTATTTTAAATCAGAATAATGGTCTTAAATCAATGGCTTCAGCTCTCAACTTTGGAAAATGGAAAAATAAAATTAAATAAACCTCAAAGTGAGCAAAAGAATAGATACGATGAACATTAGAATGTAGGGCTTGGGGATATAGCTCAGCAATGGAGTGATTAGCATGTGCAAGGCCTTGGGGTTGATTCCTAGATACATACAATGCATGAATGAAGATTAAAATGTAAATGAATGAAACAGAAAAATGGAGAAAAATTAAAGAAAGCAAAATCTAGTTTTCCAAAAAGATCAATAAAATTGATCAACTTCTAGCTACACTGGCCAGGAATAAGAGAGAAGAAACAAAATACAGTTTCCATAAGTAAGAAAGGTGATATCATTGGAGATTTTACACGTTAAACGGATAATAAGGGAGATGTCATTAACAACCTCAGGACAAAAAATTTTAAAGATGCAAACTACCAAGGCTAAATCAAGAAATAATAGATAACCTAAATAGCCCTATATAAAGTAAAGAAATTTAACTTATAATTAAACACCTTCCCATACAAAAAAGTACAGCTTCACTGGTGAAACTTATTATTTAATGAAGAAATAATATCAATTTACCACAAACTTCCAGAAAATTGAAAAGAAGGGTATGCTTCCTAGCTTATTCTATAAAGTCAGTATATGTAGTAGCAAAACTAAAATAAAATTTATGAAAAAACTATGAATCAATATCACTCATGACCATAGCTACAAATATTCTTAAACCATTGACAAATCAAGTTATATAAAAGGAAAACATATCATGACCAAGTGAGGTTTACACTAATATATAGCACTGGCTTAGAAGCCAAAAATCAGGGTAACTAAGCATATTAAGAAACTTCTAAAATTTTTAATCATTTCAATAGTTGTAGAAAAACCATATGATCAAATTCATCACCCTTTTCTTATTTTAAAAAGACTCCCAGGAAAAAGGAAATAGAAGGGAACTTCCTCAACTGATAAAGGCTATCTATGAAAAATCCACAAGTAATATCACACTCAATGGTAGAAGACTGAGTATTTTTCCTCTAAAATAAGGAAGAGGACAAGAATATCAACTCTCTTCAATTTTAACCACCACATTACTGGAAAATCTAATAAATACAACAAGGCAATAAAATACAAATCGCATCCACATTAGAAAACAGGAAAATTGTGTTTATTCACAGACAACCTGATTTTCTATGTAGGAAATCTGATGGAACTCACAGGAAACTAATAAGTGGGTTTTGCAAAATTTTTGGAATACAGAATGAATATAAAATCATTTTTATCTCTGTATTTTAGCCACAAGCAATCAGAAACTGAAGCTTATAAAAATGCCATTTAAAGGAGCATAAAATATGGCATATTTAATGATAATATGACAAAAGATTCCCAGGACTTGCATAGTTTAAAATAGAAAGCATCATTTTGAGAAATTAAGGAAGATCTGAATAAATAAATGTTGGTAATGTGTTAATGAGTTGGAAGATTCGGTGATGTTAAAATGTCAATTCTCCACAAACTGATTTATAGATTCAATATAATCCCAATAAAAATTCACTTGTGTACAAATGGAAAAATTTATTCTAAGTCTCATATGGATATGCAAAGAACTTGGACGCTAAGAAAATCAGGGGACAAGCACTACATGATTCAGTATTTATTACATAGCTACACTAATGAACACAGTGTGACAACAGTGCAGACAGATAATAGATTGGACAAAATAAAGAATCCAGAGAAAGACACACACTTATGACAACTGAATTTTTTAATAATGATGCAAAGGTTATTCAACTGAGAAAAGACAATTTGTTAAACAAATGAGGCTGGAACAACTGGATAGCTATGTGCAAAAAAAAAAAAAGAACTTCACTGCAGACATGGCAGCCTAGAGGCAGCACCTCTCGTAAGATAAGTTGAAAGATGCTCGCCAGGGTCCACAGGGACGCAGAAATCCAAAAACAAGGAGGCAACTTGAAAAAGAAGTCCACCACATTCCACTATGAGTCCACCTGTCAATCCTGGCAGTTTACAGCCCAGGTCCAGTGAACATGCCATCTTGGGAAAGGACCAAACCCCCTGAGAGGAGAAGCCAAGTACAACAGAGGGGGTGGGACCCCTGCACATTCAGCACCCAGTTGATAGAGTTACTGCTCGGTGCTCACGGATCTTAGCTCCCTTCTCACTGAGAGATGGAGCCCAGTGAGCAAGATATTCACTGCAGAGGGCTGCCTCAGATGAGGAAGACCAGAGAATCATTCCAAAGGTGGTGACTGAGTTCGGACCGCTGAGCCCTAGGGACAAACAAGAGCGCAGTCCTGGGTGGGGATGTGGAGCCAGGCACTGAGAGATCCATCACACAGTGCAGCAGCTGTGAAAGCTGGGAGCCATGGGCGGAGAAAAGACGCTGGAGCGCTGCCAGAGAGGCACTGGCCCACCGCCATGCCCGCATACCACTGAACTCTGTGCCCATATGTACTCCCCACATTCCACGGGCCTCAAAGTTTGGGGCCTGTGCGGGATCCAGCCCACCATCTAGCAAAAGCTGCTCAACTCAGCAGCCATGTGAGCTCCCTCCTACTGACTTCCAGATGCTACTGAGTTCCAGGCAGATAGGCCATCCTCCCCAGAGCCCTAAATGCCACTGCCTTAGCGTACTGCACGGACAGAGAGTTTGCTGTGGGTGGAAAGCCGGAGGGAAGCGGCAGGGTCGGAATGGATTGCACAGCATGTTCACCCAGGGTGGTGTAGAAAGCGCAGACTTCAGCAGTTGCAGGGATTGCTGCAGAGAGAGAGGGATGGAGATACAGAAAGCCTCTTAAGAAATCACAAGACCAGGTACTTGACCAGCTCCATTTTTAACCAACTGGGAAGAGCACACTGATTGAAGTAAGACTGATGTATAACTAGGACTGAGAGGACTGCTTACTTTCGTGTCTTTCTATATATGTGGAGTTTTTTTTCTTTTGCTTTTTTCATCTGGGGTGTGTGTGTGTGTAATATGGAGAATGAGAATTAATTGGTGCCTTAGTTTTGACAGTAATTTTCATGGACATGTCAGGTTAACCTTCACTCAAAATTAGGCATGGAAGATTTAAACACAAGATTAATGTCAGCTTATTAATAGATTCTGATCTTAGAGCTTCTCTCAATTTAAAGTTATATTCCCCTCCCTTTTCTTCCTTTTTCCTCAGCTCTACAAATAACCTCTTAGACTTCGTGTTCTCCCTCCATCCTTTTCAGATGTAAAAATAGTATCATAGAAGTCCTATCTCTTCTCTTTTTCATTTGCTGTTATCCCTTTTTTACCCCTTATTTCTGAATTATTTTCTTCCTTTTCTTCTTCCTTTCTCTTCCTTTTACCCTCTACATCACAGCATACTTGTTATGAGTACTATACCTGATTAATAAAAGTGTGAATTTTTTAAAACAAGTTTTCAGTTATGTGATTGATAGGCAGTTGGTTCTGCAGATGCTAATATAACCAGTAACTGTTTGCTCCTTGAAATATACTCATCAGAACTGATCCTATCATGTGGACTAGGTTGAATATGTACATGATCGCCAAAACATAAGCAAAGCCACGATCACGTCATAGGGAGATAAACACCAGCTAAAGAGATCTCAGTAGTGACAGACATTTCTACCCTAATTGATCTTCAACTGGCAGCACAAAACAACAGAAACATGGGAAAACAAGGCAACAAGATGCCTCCCCAAGCCCTTAAATCACCAAAAGCTGATCTCACAGGCACTGAAGCAGTGGTTTCAGGCAAATAACTAAAAAACCAAATGATTAGAGACTTCCAGGAAAATGGCAGAATGGTAAGCAGCAGAGAAACAGCCTCTCGGATATTTAGAATTCAGACACTGGAATATAGCAACGTGAGGAAGAGAAGGACGGAGGAAGAGCATCCCCAGGACCCAGCGAGGATCTGAAGTGAGAATTAAAGCATATGGGGAGAGAAAAAAGAGGGACCACAACACACAGACGGGGGTGGCAATCGATACTTTCTCCCTGAAGCCCAGCTCACAGTGTGGGAAGGGCAGCTCAAACCTGCAGAGGCACAGGGACTACTGGCAACCACAGAGGACTCTACAGTGAAATGCACCAGTGGATGGAGCAGTGGATGCTGTGGACCCCAGTGGCTGGTGAGTTATTTAGGTTTAGATGCCCCTGCCCATCCGGGAGAGGGGAATTGCCCTGGAGCCATTTGGAAAGGGTTCACCTGAAGTCAGAACTCAGAACAGCTATAGGATGGCTTTATCTAGTGTTAAAGTGAGGTGCAGCTGAGTTCCAGCCAGCAGGAGGACAGAAAGCTGAGTCGAAGCCAGCAGGAGGCACTCAGAGTGTTGTGGGATGAAAAACTCAGGTCCCAGCCTCACAGCCAGAGACTAGAAGCAGCCTGAACTGCAGTGCAACTAAATGCTCAGGTTTAGTGGGATTGTCCACCACTGTAATTCTACTGCTAGCTTTCTGAAATCAGTCAATATGAATCTGGGTTCTGTCTGACCCCACTGTCAACGAATGACAGCTTTTCTTCCATTCTTTGCTTTAAAAAAAGGTTTTTTTCCAAAGTTTTTTCTAATTTTTCTTTTTCTTATTTTATTTTTGAGACAGTGTGCCTTGTGCAGTTCAGGCAGGCCGTGAGCTCACTATGTAGCCCAGGCTGGCCTCAAACTTGCAGTGATCCTTTTGCCTCAGCCTCCTAAGTGCTGAGATTACAAGTGCTCATGACCACACCCAGCTTTTCTCTCTTTTTCTTGTTTTTATTCCAGTGAGAACATTGTTTCTAGTTTTGTTGCCATTGTTGTTTTGTTCTGTTCTTCTTTCTGTTTCTTCCATTTTTCTTTCCTTCTTGTGTTCTTCACCAGTTCCCAAAGCTTTTGTAAACTTCCTTTGTCCTCCAGCCTTACTTCTAATTGCTTTTTCTTCTTCGATTTACCTATTTTTCTCCCCAATAGTTTTACAGTTTTCTCTCCTGAGGATAAATCACTATATTAGAGGATATTTACTGTATTGAATTTCTGGTTTGTTTTATACTTTTTAACTATAAATCTGGTTCATATGATTGAAGGTGGCCAATTAATAGTTACCATAGTTTGTCATTTTCTAGGCTATACTTGATGCTATTGTTATTACTAACTGTACTACTTCAGCCAAGGTGACACAGTTGTTCTAATCAGTTGATCTTCCTTGTATGCCAAGACTGAGATTGCACGAGAGTCATAACAAATAACATGGGCCAGTGCCAAAGAAAAAACAGGGGCTAGGTCAAATAGGCAGCAGTTTCTAATCCTTAATAAATTGAAGAGATAGTATCTTCCAACAGATTCAAAAGTCAAAAGCCAGCTACATGTAGAAGACATCTTTGCAAAATAGTCATTTCCTAAGGGTTCTTGATACTAGCAAAAAAAAGGATACCTACCATAAACAATTTACAAACATCAATGCAGGAATTAAACTTTAAAAAAAGAAGAAATGAGAAGTCATGAAAGCAAGATGCACTGCAGATTTCCAGCTTGCCATAGGCAAAACCAGCAGGCAGTGAGGTGGAACAATTCAAATGCCACCTGCCTGGACTCTCTGAAGTGGTAACAGTGGAAGAAACAAAGCAAATGAGTGAGGCTCTACAAAAATCAAACCAGAAATAATTTCTCATATAACTTCAGAGATGATGACCACAATGAAGGGCATGACTAATGAATCTACAAACGATTAAGATAAAGATAAAAAACATAGTGAAGCTTAGGAAAATGATAGAAACCATGAATGTGGTTGAATATGAATGTGAGACACAGAAAGAAATGAAATTCATGAAACATTCAATCTGATATCCAGAAGATTAAAAATTCTATTGAAATTATATGCAGCAGAATAAGTCAGTGGAGAACAGAATATCAAACCTAGAAGAAAGAACTGTGGTTAGTAATCATGAAAGGGCAGATTTCTTTTATGGTTTTTTTTTTTTTTAATTTTATTTTAGAAATTAAAGGAGGAAAATACTAACAGATCGACAACATTTTACAAAATAGCATAGGATCAGTACAGACATTACAGAGTTACAAACAGAGTGGTAGGGAATTAACAATGCTTATTGTATTACATATTGATATCTTCAATGTAGTTTCTCATGAAAACACATATAGACATACAAAGCTAATCAACCAATGCCTCACTGACAGTTTCTTTCATCAAGGAAATACAGGACAGTAGAACACCCGTGTTAACTATCCTGCATATACATATATACAAACTTTCTCCTTCTTTCCCTTCTCTTTTCCCATATTCCAGTTATCCTTTACCTATGAGTGCTTTCCTATCAGTTCCCAATGTCTATCATATCTCCTAGTTTAAATTAACTCTTTCAGGCTTTACACTAGAGAAACAATGCAGTGCTTGCACATGTATGTTTGATTTATTTCGCTTATGAGTATGGTCTCTAGTTGTGACCATTTGCCTATAAAAGCCTCGAGTTTATCTTTCTTTACAGCTGAGTAATATTCCATTATATAAAAGTACCACAATTTTCTTATCCAATCCTCAGTGGATGGACATTTGGGTTGCTTCCACATTTTAGCAATTACAAATTGTGCTGCTATGAACATGGGTGCACATACATCACTGTGATATGATGTTTTTAGATCTTCTGGGAAAATACCCAGCAGGGGGATAGCTGGGTTGAATGGGACCTCTAGGCCTAGTTTTCGGAGGAATCTCCAAACTGATTTCCACAGTGGTTTCACCAGTCTGCATTCCCACCAGCAGTGGAGAAGGGTTCTTATTTCTCCACAGCCTCGCCAGCATTTGTTATTGGTTGATTTCTTAATGCTAGCCATTCTTACTGGGGTAAGGTGGAATCTCAGTGTTGTTTTAATTTGCATTTCTTGAATGACTAATGATGTTGAACATTTTCTCATATATTTATTTGCCATTTGTATCTCCTTGTTTGAGAAGTGTGTATTCATCTCTGCTGAAGGGCAGATTTCTTAAAAATAGTAAGGAGGTGTCTGCGGGTGCTGGACTGAACCCCAGACATCTTCAGGAACCCTGGTGAGCCGCTGCTGCGCCTCCCTGACCAGCATGAAAGGCAGGTAGAGCCCTAGGCATCCTCTGGAGCCTCGGTGGCCACTTCCTGCATCCCTAGCATGTCTGCGAGTGCTGGGCTGAATCCTGGACATCTTTAGGAACCCTGGTGAACCACTCCCCTGCCTCTCCCACTAGTGTGTGAGGCACATGGAGCGCCAGACAACTTCTGGGGCCTCAGGGGGCACTCCCAGAACAACCTGCACCTCCTCTGGGAGCCCATCTGAAATCCGGACAGAGTCAGGAGCCTCGGGGAGTCCACCCTCACCCCTCCCGTGCCAGTGTGGGAAGCAGGCTCTGTCCTGGGCAATATTTGAAGCCTTGGTAACCACAACCTCCATCCCCCCTACTCTTGTGGAAGCCAGGCTAAACCCCAGACAGCTTTAGGAACTCCAGTGAGCCTCCCCCACTCCTCCCCCACATGTCTGGGAGCTAACTGAATGCAAGAAAGTTTGGGGAGCATATGGGACACCACCTTGCCACCACTCACCAGCACAGGAGGCACTGACCACTGGGGATCTTCAGACACTCGTCCTGCCACTCACACACAACCAGGAGAGTGAGGCTGCACTCCAGGGAAACTCTGGATCTTCAAAACTGACAAAATGAAGGAGCAAAGTGCAATCCCAGACTCCACACCACCCAGAACAAGTCCAAGAGACATCAACACAAAAGAGCCTGAAAGTCACACACCTGAAACTTCTGAAATGATAGCAACTAAAGTAAAGAACAACATCAGGCCACAGAAGGCATCAGATCAGAAATAATGTCTCAGGCAAAAAAAGAAATGACAACAATAATGAAAGAATTGTTCAGCATGTCCAAAGATGACACTGATAAGAAAATAGAAGAGCATAGACAACTCATGAAAACCTTGAGTGAACAATATAGAAAAGAGCTAGAATGCATGAAACAGAGTCAAACAGATATCCAGGAAATTAAAAATTCCATTGAAAGCTGGCAAAACTGCCTGAATGAAGCTGAAGATAGACTTTCAGACCTTGAAGACAGCATTAGCCAGAACAATCAGACAAGAGAAAGAAATAAGGGACATATATTGGAAAAGAAGAAATCAAGTTATCATTATTTGCAGGTGCTGTGATCCTTATATAGAAGACCCAAAAGCTCCAACAAAAGACTCCTTAGAATTAGTAACCAAACTCAGCAATGTAGCAGGATACAAAATTTACACACAAAAATCAATAACATTCCTGCAGGCTAATAATAAAATCACCAGAAAAGAAATTAGGAAAACAATACCATTCTCCAAAGCATCAAAAAAATTAAATATTTAGGAACTAACTGATTCAAGGAAGTGAAAAACCTCTTCAATGAAAACTATAGAACTCTGAAAGAAATCAAAAAGGACATAAAAATTGGAAAGATATCCCCTATTCCTGTTTAAGCAAAATCAATATTGTCAAAATGGCCATACTTCCAAAACTGATATATAGATTTAATGCAATTCCAATCAAAATACCAGCATTCCTCACAGAACTAGAGAGAAACAACCTTAAAATTCATACAGAACCAGAAGAGACCCAGAATAGCAAAGGCAATTCTGGGTAATAAGAGCAAAGCAGGGGGCATCACAATCTTGGACTTTAAATTAGATTAGAAAGCCACAGACATGTGGCTCAATGGAATAGAACAGAGGGTGCAAAAAGAAAAGAAAGGAAAGGAAAGGAAAGGAAAGGAAAGGAAAGGAAAAGAAAAAAGAAAAGAAAAGAAAAGAGACACGTTTAGCCATGTGATCTTTGGGTCAAAAACATACTCTGGACGAAAGGCAGCTTCATTAGCAAATGGTACTGGAAAAACTGGCTATACACATGCAGAAGACAGAAGCTTGATCCATATCTCTCATTACCCACTAACCTAAAATCAAAATGGATCAAAGATCTGAATACTAAAACAGAACTAATCTGCTGGAAGATAAAATAGATTAAACTGTTGAAGACATAAACATAGGCACGAACTTTCTGAAGAGAACCCCAGTTAGACAAGAAATAACATCAAGAATCAACTAATGGGTTCATATCAAAATATAAATCTTTGTACAGCAAAGGACACAACAAACACAATGAAGAGATGACCTGCAGAATGGGGAAAAAAATTTAACTATTCCTCAGAGAACTAATGTAGAGAATATGTAATCAACTCAAAAAATTAGAACTTCCAAAATGAAAGACCCAATCAAAAATAGACAAGTGAAATTAATACAATTCTCTGAAGAAAAAATAGGAATCGCTCCTAAATACATGAAAAAAGTAAACATTACTGGCCATTAGGAAAATGCAAATAAAAGAAGAAAAATACAAATAACACAATGAGATTTGATCTTACTTCAGAAAGAATGACAGTCATCAAGAAATCGAGTAATAACAAATGTTGGTGAAGTGGCAGGAAAAAAAGGAACCCATCTACCCTGGTGGTGAGAATATAAATTAGTGCACTATGGAAATCTGTATAGAGATTCCTCAAAAAGGTAAAGTAGAAATGCCATTCAACCTAGCTATTCTCCTTCTAGCTGTCTTCCCAAAAGAACTGAAGATCTCATATTACAGAAACTAAGAGACCTATATACATCTTATGTACTTCAAATCACCTCCAGATTACTTGTTAATAAAATGTAAGTGCTATATAAATACTTGTTGCACTCTATTGTATAGAGAATAATGATAAGAAAAGAGTGTACATTTTCTTAATCCATTTGTCTGCCTCCAAGATTTAGCTATTATGAGTTGTACTAGTATAAGCATTGGTATACATGTATTACTTTGTTACAGAATAGTATTCCATTGTGTATAAGTACAGTATTGATGCCATTTTTCCAAGTACTGTATTTTTGACCCACAATTGGTTGAATCCACAAATAGATATGAAGAGCTGACTGCATTTCTAATTTGACTGAACTTTCTTAGGATTATTGGCTTTTGTTGAGTTTACGGTCAACAAAAGCCCCAACTGTTTCACACATGTGGCCATTAAACCCACGTTTCATCTATTCTGTTCTTGTACAGTTGGTTTTGGGGAATGATGTATAGGCTGTTTTGTTGCTTCTTGTCTTTACCTTGTTAAAATTGGCTCATTATTTCAGCTAGTAAAATTCCTTCACATCTGACTCTATCTTCTAACATATTAGTTATTCTTTTCAGCTTCAATTCACGTGGGCATTCAATCAATATTCACAAAAGCCCCCAGCTTTGTATTCCTATTGTAATTTCATGTCATATCTTACATAATTTGACATTTGATTCTAGATTGTCTTCTTCATTTTCTAATTATTTTATATAAATCTGCCTTTTATTATTTTCTAATCACTGTATACAAATCTTATTTCTGAATACTTTATATAAATCTCATTTCTGCATTACTATTTCAAACTCTTCTATAGAACACAGCATGTCTTCTACTTACTCTATCTTACCAGACATAGATTAGGCACTCACATTCTTCTTGCCTTGCTTTGACTTAAAACCTCACTTTTGGTATTTTTAGAGCATAGACCACAACTGACCTCCATCTCAAACTTTTTTAAGTGCTTTCTTTTAAATCTTTACAGATGCATTTGTGGGAAAGGCTTTACCTATCTAAACATTACACAATAACTTGAAAATCAATTACCTGATATAGTACAAATAAAAACCACAGTGCCGTGTTGTGGACATCACTAGATTATGTGTGCTGATCACAAGATCATTTTCAGTTCTAGAATAGAAGGGTATGATTTTTTGGAACTTTTTCTAGTAAATAAAAACAATGTATAACCAGCACACAAGACATAATTGCTTCTACTTTAGGTCTTATAATATTCTATAAATAGTCCCATCTTTGTGGCTGTTATAAATCTCACAGACATTCTATTATTTAAAATTGTGCTTTAGTTTTGTCAATCTATACTAGTACAAAGGACACACATGTACCTGGACTGCAGGTGCAGACTGAGAATGGGGCTTTTATACTGAGGTAAAAAGCATCCAACTGTGCATTACCCTTAACTTACACAGCGTATCACCAAAACAATCCATTACCCACTTGTCAACTAACATTAAGATTTTATTATGGTTAACAGTAAACTCTCACTATATTAAGATGTGGTAAATTGCTCCTATACTTACAATCCAAGGCCCTTTATATTGTGCTTAAATCCGGTAAAGCCTATGACTTACACAAACCTAAAACTCCTCAAAAATAATATAACAAAATGAATATAATGAGCTTCAGGGCTTATAAGCTCTTCAAAAGCATAGCTTATGCCCCCGGAACTACATTTTTGGTGCTGAGGATTGAGCCAGGGCCTCACACATATAAAGTAAATGCTATTCCACTGAACTGCACCTTAAACCCTAAGCTACATTATTTAATATTGTCTCATGCAAAGTACTGAAGATACCTCAATGGGTAATAGCAATTTAAAAATCTGTACCTAGACAATTTAGAAAATAAAACAAAGAAATTACCTATAGTTAGTATTGTTATCTCAAAGTGATGTTGTCATATGTCTAAGCTAATGAATCTGTAACTTAAAACCAAACACCTAAAAATAAAATGTGTCCCTCCAAAGAAAAAAGAGCTAACCTGAAGAAAGTGATCATAGTGAAAGTCCATATATATAATCAGTTCAGATAATGAAAAGGCACTCACAGATCTTAATCACTATTATTTTTCAATTACACATAGTAGCAAGGACAGAAATCACATATGAGCAAATAGAATTTATATGTGAGAGGAAATAGCGGGTATAATGAGCACCTGCTATGCATTTGACACTATGCTGGGTATCAGAACAAATAAAAGTGAGATACAGGTCCTGTCCTGAAGGGGGTGGCAGGCAGTCAGGGGCTAAGATATGCATGCGAATAACTAGAATATAAGGCAGAATATAAGTACCTACAGACAAATAGAGGTGTTAAAATCTTGGAGGAAAGGCAAGACAAGAGCATTTCCTTAAGAACCTAAAATTAACATTAGAAGTTAGGCTTTTTGATTTCATGGAAAAAAGTAAAACAAAATTTTGTAACAAAATAATAGGAGAATAACAACAGTAAATACATGGAGTATTGTTATCTTTAAAGCAGTTACTCAGACTATAAGAAAAAGCTAGGCTTTTAAAAGGGGAATTTCAAAGAATTAAGGATGCAGAGAAGAAGTAATTTGCAATGGAGAAGCATGAGTAATAGTAACAAGGTAGAAAAGCATAGATCATGGTTAGAAGCAGCAGGTACTCCAGTTCAGGACAAATATATCATTCAATTGTTCCCATTTATGGAGACTTTCACTTTTCTCAGTTTCAGTTACACACAGCCAACTGCAGTCAAAAATATTAAATATAAAATTCAAAAAATGAACAATTCATAAGTTAAATTATGTTCCATTCTTTGTACTGTGATGAAATCTAATGCCATCCCAGTCCATTCTACCAGGGACAGAACTCATCCTCTTGTCCAGCATGTCCTTGTTGAATATGCTCCTCACCCATTACTCACTTAGTATCCATCTAAGTTATCAGATTATCACAATATCAGTGTTCAAGGGATTCTTATCTCACTTAGCAATCACCCTGTAATGGTTTGTCTCTAGATGTCCCCCCAAAGCCTCATGCAGTCATAGGGCTTTTCAGAGGTGGCTGAGTCTAGACTGTGTGATCAGTTGGTGGTGCAATGCTGGAATTAAGGGTGTGAGTACTACACCCACCCTAGGGTGGGTAGCCTGCGTATAACACAAGAGACAGAGTCTTGTTTCTTGCTTGTTGCTTTTGCTGTCTTCTGCCACCATGAACTGTCGCCCAACTGCCGCTTTCCACCCTCCCTCGGAGTAAGCTGATTACAGACTGAAAACTCTATAACCTGTGAGCTAAATAAACCTTTCCCCCTTCAACTTTGGGTGTTGGGTATTTTTTCTCAGCAATGAGAGAAAAGTAAATGAGACAAGCCCCAAACTACAAGAGTAGTGATGCTGGCAATACATCTATGTGCATGAGAACTCATGAAATGAAAAGGTGAAAGCTGTCAACTTTATCAAAGATATCTATGTATAGGAAAAAATATTGCATATGCGGAGTTCAGTATGACCTGTGGTTTTCGGCTTACTCTGGGGGGAAGGAGACTTGGCATTTACCCCAAGGAAAGGGATGACTAGCGTACAAGAAAATAAAATAGGATTAATTTATTTATAGATTTTGGAGGGCCTAAGTACTATGGAATTTGATTTTTACTTATGAAGAGCCACTGAAGATTACTGAGCAAGAGATAATGATCAGTTAGATTATTCCAGTAATCCTGGGGTAATGAGAGCTTAGACCAGGTACAGACAGATGAAGAGACCACTGGCAACAAATATGTGTGCAAGTAGAATTGACCAGATCTGACTGCTACAGTCTTAGAGAGCTGGATATAATCAAAAGCAGTACAAAAGTAGATCTGAAGTATGAGAAAGATCAAGGCTAGAGATACAGATTTGAGAATGAAGAGTTGAAGCTAAGAAAACAACAGATAGATAATTAAGAAGAGGATAAAGAAAAAATTTTAAAAGTGGGTTAGTGAATAAGTACATTCAACAGATGTTTATTGAAAATTTACCATGTACCAAGCATGGCCCCAGGTACTGGGAATAAAATGGTGAAACAAAAACAGGCATGGTACATGACCATCTCCACAGTTTATTTGATACAAAGAGAATGAGCCAGTAACAAAAGTGAGAAAAGAGTAGTCAGAGCAACAGGATTAATAGTAGTAGAGTCACAGAAGTGAAAGAGTGAGTTTTCAGAAAGTGGTTGACACTATGATACATTTTTGCACAGCAGAGAGGTCAGGGGAGAAGGAGGACTAAGGAAAGATCATTAGATTTGGCCATTAAAAGGATACAAGTGGCCGGGTGTTGGGGCACACTCCTATACCCTACAAATGACTCTTGTTTACCCTTCTTTATGGCAGTAGTACTCCATTGTGTATAAATACCACATGTTCTTGTCCATTCATCTGTTGATGGACATATAGGCCACTTCCATGACTTAGCTATTGTGAATTGTGCTGCCACAAACATAATTATGTATGTATCACTGTAATATGATGTCTAATTCTTTCAAGAGGATACTTGGAAGGGGAATAGCTGGGTCAAATGGAATTTGTACTTTTAGTTTTGGGGGGAATTTCCATGCTGATTTCCACGGTGGCTATTTTAGTTTATATTCCCACTAACAGTGTAGAAGGATTTCCTTTTCACTGCAGCCTTGCTAGGATTTGTTATTATTTGATTTCTTGATGGCAGCTGTTCTTTCTGGAATACAGTGGAATCTCAGTGTTGTTTTAATTAGAATTTCTGTAATGGCCTGAGACGTTGAACATTTTTTCATGTATTTACTGGCCATTTGTACTATTCATTTCAGTTGCCCGTTTTTGATAGGGTCTTTTATTTTGTAGGGGTCTGATTTTTTTACAGTTTTTATATATTCTAGATATTAGTCCTCTGTCTGAGAAGTATCTAGCAAAAATTTTCCCCATTTTGCAGGTCTTTACTCTGTTGTTGTTTCCTTTGCTGTGCAGAAGCTTTTCAATTTGATATAATTTATTATATAACAACTGTTGCCAGTTGTTGACTCTTGATATTATTTCTTGTCAAATTGGGGTTTTGTTCAGAAAGTCCTTGCCTATGCCTATGTCTTTGAGAGTTTCACCTATTTTATCTTTCAGCATATTGAATGTTTCTATTTTAATATACTTTGAACCATTTTGAATTTACTTTAGAACGTGGTGAGAGATATGGCTCTAGCTTCAATCTTCATCATGTGGAAAGCTAGTTTTCCCAGCATCATTGTTAAAGACTCCATCTTTCCTCCTGTTTATGTTTATGGCCATTTTGTCAAAGATCAGATGGCTGAATGTGTCAGCAGTTGTTTCTGCACAATTTATTCTGTTCCAATGATCCACATGTCTATTTTTGTGTGAGTACCATGCTGCTTTTATCACTGTAACTTGGTAATATAATTTCAAATCTGGAGTTGTGAAGTCTCTAGCTTTGCCTTGGTTACTCAGTATTGCTTTTGCTGTTCTGGGTTTCTTCTGATTTCACATGAATTTTAGGATTATTTTCTCTAGTTATGTTAGAAAATCTTGTCAGTGCTACTTTTATAATCTCTCCAGAACCTGATGACTTCTCACTACTCACACAGCCTCCACACTGGCACATAGTACCATCATCTTTTGCCTGAGTTCAATGGCCTCTTCAATGGCCTCTTACTGAGTCTCCCTGCTCTACACTTTCACCGCAGTCTGATCAGTCAGTCTAGGCCAGAGTGATTTCATTAAAATGCAAGTCATACCATGCTACTCCTCTGCAAAACCCTTTAATGGCTCCCCATTTCCCTTAGCATTAAACCCATAAATCTCTAATGATATTAATGTCTTTTTTTATATGAGCTGTTTTTCACATACTCTTCTGACAGTATCTCCTATTTTCTCTAACATTTTCTTTATGTGAGCCATACTGGTCTCATTACCATTCTTCCAATACCCCAGGACCTTGGCACTTGCTATTCCCTCTGCCTGCAATTCCCTTTATCCAGATATCCAAATAGCCAGATTCCACATTTCTTCAGATGTCTACTAAAGCCAAAACCCAAAACAACAACCATAACAATAAAAAACCCTTACAAATGAAGCCTCCCCTGACCACCTTATTTAAAGTTTGAACCATTCATATCCTCTCAAAACATTTATGATCACCCTTTCTCACCGCCCTAGCACTTACAACTGTTTACCACACTGGGTGTCAATAAACTATGTCCTTAGTGCAAACTCTGTTTCACCCTCTATTCATACAATACACAAAGAATAGCTCTACATTTTTAGATGATTGACATAAATGAAAAGAAGAATAATACTTTATGACATATTCAAATCATGTGAAATTTAAATTTCAGTATTTCTAAATATAGTTTATTGGAATATATTGTGTCCATTTGTTTACATTTTGCCCATGGATGCCTTCACAGTACAATAGCAAGATGAGTAGTTGCCAACAGAAACCATGGAGCTTGCAAAGCCTAAAATATTTATTGTGTGGATTTTTACAAAAAAATCTGCCAACCTTATAATATACCATAATACCTACTTATTTTTTATTGTCTATCTTTACTAGTACAATATAAATACCTTGGGAGCAGGAGTTTTTATTTGTTTGTTATTATATCCCCAATGGCAAAACAGTAGTTAGTAGTTAACCTGTCAATACATATTTTTTATTTAGTAGTTGATAGTCAAGAAATATTTTTGAATGAATGAGTACTGAAAATTAGAAAGCTTGGCAATGAAAGGAAAGACAGAGAGGTAAAATTTGAGGAGGATGCCAAGGTCCTAATTAAAGAAAACTCTGGGCTAAGGGTGGAGCTTAGTGGCAGAACATTTGACTAGCATTTGGGAAGCCTTGTGTTCAAGCCCCAGCACTACAAAAGTGTACCTTGAAACATAAATAATTGTAGTGACGGAAAGAATCAGTAGAGAAAGAATAAGGAGCTAGGATTGAGATCTGTGGAATAAGGCCACTAGAGAAAGGTCTTCCTTTTAGAGGTAGAAGAAAGCATGGATAGAGAGGACAGAAACTGATGTTCATGCCAGTGGCTACAAGCGCAGCAAAACACACAGAAAGATCTTTTGATAAAACAAAGGAGAAGATAGGGGGCTTAAGAAGAGAGAAATGTTTTGGAGTAACAACTATAGGTGAAATGATAGTAAGTTAACAGGAGTCAGGATTTTCAAAAAGAGTAAGCACCATGAAAAAGCAGAAAATTTTAGCTGATCTAGTAAATATGATATCATAAAGTTTCCCAGTAATGTTCAAGCAGCTTACAGGAAAGACTGAGAAAAGCTTGCAATAAAAATTTTTTTTTTATTTTAAAGAATAAAAGAAGGATAACATAATAATAGGGGGGACTTAGCAAATTACACACAAAATGGTAGGAAATTATCAATGGTTATCGTTTTACATATTATTATCTACAAAATAGTTTCTCAGGAAAACAAATAGACAAATAATAGTGAGTTAGAGACAAA
>NW_004955475.1:10224006-10273308 GCF_000276665.1 Chinchilla lanigera
GATAGGAACATTACAAATAACACAGTTATTGATAGGAAAATATCAATGGCTGCTGTAATACGTGGTGGTATCTTCAAAGTGGTTTCTCAGGAAGACAGAGATAAGCTTGCAATAAAAATTAACGAAGATCCTGAGAAAGCACTTTGAAGATATCAATATGCAATACAACAAGCATCGTTAATTTCCTACCACTTTGTTTGTAACTCTGTATTGTTTGTACTGTTCTTTTGCTATTTTGTAAATGGTTGTCTATTTGTTAATGTTTTTCTTCTTTTATTTTTAAAATAAAAAAATTAACGAAGATTAGATACTGGCACAGGAAGAATAGCAAAACGTGATGTGTGCGAGTGTGTGTGTGTAATTTTAATTTTAAAAGCAAAGTACATGCATAGGGAGCCATACCATAATTAAAATTTCAGAAGATTCAACTAGATACAGTCTTCCTAGACTTAAACCAGTACTTGTGTGTGTATGTTTACTTGTGCATATTACTGCATAAGAGAATATTGCTCAAATGTCTACAAGTATCCAACAAATGTCTAGCAGTCAACTATCATTCTGAAATAATTAATGCTACCATGTACAGAAATACGATGAATTAGGTAAAAAAAACTCTGTGTGTCATCTTCTTTTCAGGTCTTAAAGTAAACAGTAGACAACTATATTTCTGACATAGTTAAATACTAGATTGTGAAGAAATATTATGAATTAAACAACATTTCAACTTCTCCTCTAGGGCTATAAATTTATAACATATACATTAAATAGAAATGTACTTTTGAAAGAAAATCTGAAGTATTTAGGAGAGCAAACAATCCTTCAAAGTAAACAAACCTCTAAAGAAAAGTCTACATCACTACCATTAATCATTTATTTCCCCAGTCCTATAATTAAAACTTGAAAGGTAGCAAAACCTTTCTTATTTCATTGAGTCCACACTTGTCCTTTTACTATTTTGCTCTTCCAAGAGCCATTACCCCCATTATATACACAATGTACCCAAAGGAAGAAATGTCCTAATTACTATTGGAAGCAGAATAGCTGTGCCTTTTGAAAAGATTTTATGTCATTTATCTTCCAGAGTTTTTCTGAGATCTCCCTAAGAAAGAATCAATTCCTAAGAAAGAATCAAAACAGAGATCTTCCTGAGAAAGAATCAATTGCAAAATATCTTCCAGAATGGCTAGAAAGACAAGTGATAATAACCCCAAAGTGAAAGAATGATTGATTCATCCAAGTATTTGCTCTCAATGAATGCTTAAGATAAATGTAGACTTTAAAATTTAGTCGCTTCAAAGAATAATATTGAACATGGTTAGTGGCAGACAACTCTTTAGGAGCTCCAATGATATACTACATTGGAGAACAGGAGTCAAAAAATAAACTTGTAAGTAATGGAATTAGGAGTTTTCAAAATTCTCTATCTCTTTGGGAAGTTCCACTTAATGTTTACAGTGTGCAACTAAGGAAAATGTCAATTTGACCTTGTTCTTTATGAAGGAACTCACACATCCTAAAGAGCCAAAAAGTCACAATACGCTTTGCCACTCCACGTAAGAACATTTGCTACCTCTTAAAGTAGATAAGTGAATGAAAGAACCTTATCAACTTGTTTCAAAGTCAGGTGACCGGAAGCCATGTTCCTCTTCAGCTTAGCCAAGTCCATATCTGCTTGATGAGTTCCATAAAATTTGAGAGAATAAAAGTACCAGTGTAGGGTATCAGTTTAATTTTGTCCCTAAAGTTTAAAAAGAAAAAAAAAAACCAAAATTACAAAGGTGTCTCTACAAACAGACTCTAAGTTTTCCCAGTTACCTTTAGAAATAAAAATAGTGTTGGTTTCTTTTTTTAGGCAACCAAAATGTAACACCCTTTCTATTAAGTTTCAATCATGTTTTATTCTTTGTATTTTCCATTAGAAATTAATGGAAAATTAATACATTAGAAATTTGAGTGCCTGGAGGTGTAGCTCAGAGACAACATCTAATATGTCACAGATGAAATTAAAGAAGAAATAAGACAGTTTTCACAATTAAATGATAATGCTAATACAACATACTGGAACATATGGGACACAATGAAAACAGTTCTATGAGGAAATTTTAGGGCAGTGAATTCCTACATCAAAAAACCAGAGCAAGCTCAAATAAATAACCTAATCATGAATCTCAAGGTTCAAGAGAAAGAAGAGCAAGTTAAACCCAAAGTGCCTATGAGGGAAGAAATTATAAAGACCACTAACTTCTGTTAATTGAATTCAGACTAAGAAAAAAAATGATCAATGAATGGAAGAGTTTGTTCTTTGAAAACTGAATCAAGGACATATAAAAATTCTAAATAACTCAATATCAGTCAATGAAATTGAAGAAGTAATTTTAAAAATACCAACAAAGAAAAGCCCAAGTCATGCTGGATTCACTGTATAAGTTCTACAAG
The DNA here is from genome assembly GCF_000276665.1 of Chinchilla lanigera. Lineage (NCBI taxonomy): Eukaryota > Metazoa > Chordata > Mammalia > Rodentia > Chinchillidae > Chinchilla > Chinchilla lanigera. The sequence continues at coordinate 10,226,443 of NW_004955475.1, forward strand.
AAATTTAGAGAAGATCTAATGCCAATACTCCTCAAACTCTTTAGTGAAATTGAAAGGGAAGCAATACTCTCAAACTCATTCCTGGAAGCAAGCATTACCCTGATACACAAACCAGAGAAGAATCCAGCCAAAAAAGAGAATTGCAGGCCCAGTCTGCTTAATGAGTATACATACAGAAATCCTCAATAAGATACTGGCAAACAGAATGCAGCAAATCATCAAGAAGTTTATACACCATTACCATGTTGGATTCATCCCAGGGATACAAGGGTGTTTCAACGTATGCACGTCAATAAACGTAATGCACCATATCAACAGAGCCAATGACAAAAGCCACATGACCATTTCATAAACACAGAAAAAGCATCTAACAAACTCCAGCACCCATTTATGATAAAATCCCTACAGAAAGTTGGAGAAGATGGTCTTTATCTCAATCTGATAAAAGCCATCTATGACAAAACAACACCCAGCATCACACCTAATAGCCAAAATCTGAAAGATTTCTCTCTAAAATCAGGAACAAGACAAGGATGTCCACTATCACCATTCCTATTCCATATAGTTCTGGAAACAGTTAGACCAATTAGACAAGAGAAAGAAATAAAAGGAATAAAGATAGAAAAGGAAGAAGTTGAACTATTACTATTTGCAGATGACATGATACTCTGCATATAAGATCCCAAAAGCTTCACCATTGTTCGTAAAATTCATTCTTCAATTTTAGAGAACAAAAACTCATCCCAGATATCTTTCAAGGAGGGAATGTCTTTCCCTTGCATCATTTGGAGGTCTTCCACCAAGATTACTGGATGGAGGCAAGAGTAGGCTTTTGTTTCATAGATTCTGGATTGGGACTCCTCTATGTAACAATTTTTTTATGCTTCAAATTTTGTTATGGATTTGCCCATTGCTTATAATTGCTTATGCTTTGTCTCTTATATAGTTTTGTTGAAATGTTGATAAATCTTAAATCTTAAAACACAGGAAGGTTATAAGGTTATGATATTTCTTTAATGGGACATTTTATTCCTGCTTTGTTCTTGTATATATTGCATTTGAACTAGTTGCTAAATTTATTGGTATTCCTTGCTTGACTTTATTTAGACAATAGCACTAGGGAGGGTAATGTTAGAACACCCCCTAGTATATGTTAATATAAACTTCTGTAAAATAGGTCTTTTTAAATCTAGCTCAGACTTAGAAAATATACGTGACTAGGGACTCCTTCCACCAACTAAAGAACATTAGGTCGATCACCATTCTTAAGACTTGGAGGACAAGTTTCATTGGGACAAACTGGCTCTGATTCTCCTCTGCCCTCTAGAGGAAATGTCAAGCCTGTTCTGCTTCAATTTCCTTTCTATGGCCTTACTCCTAATCTTTTGCTATCTCTTTGTACTTTCCTTTTTAGAGGCATGTAAAATTAGAAAGCAAAGAACTCTAGACTGTTGCAACTAAGTGAAGCCCATAGAAAATGAGCATTTGCTAAAGCCTAAGACAGGTAAGTCATCTTAGAAGAGGAATATACACCCTGTCTCTGGGTCAGATGAGACATCAGAATTTTTCCTGTCCAGGAGAACACACATAAAAGCCATGTCCCAGCTTAGTCTTCTGGGCAAGTCTCCCTTGTGAGGCTGAACCTGAGACACAGTGGAAAAAACCGACTTCTGGGTGACACCAGAAGGAGTTATCTCCAAAGCAGCACACTTATGGGACCAAAACACATTTAGTCTAAGGGAAGATCTCTGACATTTCCTCTTCTTTCTAGTTATCATTTATGTGTATAAGAAAAATGACAATAAGTTGGGGACTTTAAAACCTTTACTATAAATTATAAAGTGCTAGGTAGTGATCTTATTCAGGCTTTTAACTATCCCTCATAGAACTTTGACAAACCGTGGTTACTCTGCCAGCTAGTTAAACGCTCTTAGAGCAGCTGCCACTCTTAAGGCAGAGGACAGGTTTCCCCAGCGTCTCTTTGGTGAATCACCATTGAAGCCAATGGCTGATGGAATGTTGATCACAGAGACAGCTGCATTCCTTTCTGGAAACTGATCTCTGGTTGTGTGGGCCCAAAGAAACTGAGAATAACATGCGTCATGGCCAGGGCTACTCTCTGGAAGATACCCAAAGGTTCCTCACTGGAAACTGGCTCGTGACCACTGAAAAATCTCCCTGTACCTATTGTACTTATCTCTCTATTAGTAAACTAGAAATTCTCCCTAAGCTTTTCAGGTAAATCACTTAACTATCCCTCCCTTTGGAAATTAGGGTGAGGCAGCTTGCAACAATTTACATTTCATAGCAGCTAGCAGGGGCACGATTCACATTTGTGCCTTACTTATGCTAAGAATAAGAGATCTTAGTCAGCCTTAACTAATGTGCCTTTACCAACATATAAAATGTGATTGCTAGAAGATAAATATGAGTTTAACCTGTGAGCTTCAAAATTTAAATAAAACATAGTCTTGCCCTGTTGCTAGGAAAGGTTGCCTAGGTGATTAGATGGAGAACACAAGTATCTGGAGACTTCTTTTCCCTAGTGCACAGGGCATAATTCCTCCAGTCAGTTGTTAGCTCTATCTATCTCTAGAGGTGATCTCCTTTTAGCCTGAGAAGTGCTCTATTTCCAACTCATCTTCTATATATGCCCTCTTCCAAAAGAATAAAAATCAATAGTTTATTACAAAGTTATGCTTCCTTCTTTAGACAGTCCTATCACCAGACCAGTTGCAACTTATGGTTATAAATGTCCAGTAGGAGTAAGTACACAGTTCATGAGCTTCCTGGGAGGATAAAACTGCTCACTGGTTCAAGGGTGGGTAGGCTGGTTAAGTTTTGTCTTCCGATCTGTCCAGATGGCATCCACCTGATCTGGACTGGAACATACTCAAGGAACACCTCTGAGGGTATAAAAATCAATTAGAAATAAAGAAGGATGCCCAAACTCTTTCCATTTTGATATGGGATGCTCACAGTCAAAGTCACTGGAAGATGTTTGCTCTTACTCCTTTAGAGAGACTCCCTAGATGCAGAATGGGATGCAAAAGCAAATATTAATTATGATGCTATTTTACAACTAGAAAGATACTGTAAAAAGGAAGGAAATGGTCAGACATGCCTTGTATTCAGATTTTCTTTGCATTTAGAAGTAGTCCTTATTTAGTTTCAAAATGTAGATGTGAGCCACAGGAAAACCAGACACATCAGACTCTTAAGACATTCACTATCCCGGAGCTTGAGACTGCTCCTCCCCAATCTTTGGAGCCTGAGGACAAGACAGCCTTAATGAAAGCTTCACCCACCATTACTGAATCTAAGGTTTCCCCTACTTGCCCTTCTAGTCTAGAGGATGGGGCTTCTAAACCAGCTGTAATCCAGGCCTCTACAGGGCTATACCCATCCTTAGCTGAGTTTATGCAAGCTCCTCAAGGACAGTATCCTTTACAAGAAGTAAATGGACAATTTGGAACTTCCAGAGTTCGTGTACCTTTTTCCTTCAGTGATCTAAAACAGACAAAGTTAGATCTTGGAAAATTTTTAGATGACCTTGATAAGTACATTGAACTCTTTAGAGGCCTCACTCAGACCTATGAGCTAGATTGGAAAGATGTAATGTTACTCTTAAATCGAACATTAACTTCTAATGAGAGACAAGCAGCACTACAAGCTGCTATTACATTTGTGGATAAACATATTGTCAAATTCTAAACAACCAGAAGATAGACAGCCAGGGGAGCTACCAGTTCCCACTGGAGTCCAAGCAGTCCCTACCCAAGACTCCTGTGGCCTAACAGCCAGACAAAAGACTGGAGCAAGAGACATTTTCAAGTGTGTTTTCTTGAAGGTCTGAAGAAGGACTAAAACCAAGCCCTGTAGTGATGTTAAATTTTCAGCTATCTATCAGGAAAAGATAAAACCCCTCTACTTTCTTAGAACATTTACTAGAGGCACTGGTAAAACATATGCCCATAGTTCCCGATTCAAAAGAAGGATAGGGGGCTGGGGATTTAGCTCAGTGGCACAGCACCTGCCTGGCAAGCGCACGGTCATGAGTTCAATTCCTGGTACTGGAAAAAAAAAAAAAAAAAAAAAAAAACCAAACAATCAATAGAAGGATAGATTTTGCTTAAAGACATGTTTATTACCCAGTCAACCCCAGATATTAAAAAAGAGCTACAAAAGATAGCTTTTGCTCCAGATATCTCACTTGATACTTTAGTAAAAACTTCCTCCTTAGTATTGTATAATAAGGACTGAGACAAAACTAGGGACAGAAAACAAAGAGATCAAAAGGTGGCTGTTTTTGCTGTGGCCTCAAAAAATAAAAAACCAGACCCTAAGTCTGATTCTCTGGGCTCCAAGAAGAGCTCAACGACTAAGTTCATCTGTTACCGTTGTCAAAAGCCAGGTCACCTTAAGAGGGATTGCCTTAAGAGGCCTCCCAAGCCATACCCTAACTGCCAAGGTAGCTTCTGGAAAGGAGATTGCACTCTGAGGTGGAGCCCCAGAGCTCAGACTCATCTCCCCAGGTGGTCCAGAAAGACTAAAGGGCCCTGGACTGCCTCCTCCCTCTGGTTGAACGGTCATCTCTGCCTATCATCTCCACAGAGAGGCCCTGAGCAATCATGACTAGAGGAAAAAACCCAGCAGACTGCTTGACATTGGCACGGGTCTCTGTCCTTCTCCAACCCTGACCTTCCTTCCAGTCATCATACTTCAATAAAAATAGTCACTAAAATAATCTCGCTTATGCTGTAACTGGGATAACTTTCTCTTCACCCATTCCTTTCAATTATGCCTAAAAACCCAGCTCTCATCCTGGAGAAATTTTATCCTGTCTAAATACTGTAATATATATTCAAGTTGCAACTAATCAAAATGACCCTGAGACTGGTTTTTACAAATATAATCCATATTGTTGTTCATGTACAAAAACTTGGGGTTTTTCTTTGGTCAAAATAAGGTGTTAATCTGGTTTTCATAAGTCATCAAAATTTACAAATGATTATAACTAAAGCTAGAAGGACTTATGACAAAATGTTAGACTCCATTAGTAAAGGAGTCTAGGAGCTGGGGGTTTAGCTCAGCGGCAAAAGCACCTGCCTGGCAAGCGCAAGGTCATGAGTTCGGTTCCCGGTACCGGAGAAAAACCAAAAAAAAAAAAAAAAAAAAAAAAAAAAAAAGGAGTCTAAGAGCCAGTGGGTTACAATAGTCATCTCTTAAAAATAGTTTCTAAACTTACTGTCAGCTCTAATGCTCATGTTTTGAGTATACATGCTGTAATTTCTCAGAGAATTTGTTCTTTCCTAGAGGATCCCAGACCCCAGGTAATCATATAGATAAAACCTATAACAAATGTGTTAGATTGCTTTTAGATTCCTTTTACTGGGATCCACCAGATCTTGTCTAGAGAGAGGGTTATATGACACATATCAAGGCCTTAAATAACTATACTCGGTGGGTCTTAAGCAGCTGGCTTCTTTCTCTCTCTCTCTCCTAAATAAAAAGTCAAATTAATACAACAGGCCATCCTCCAAAAGCAGATGACATTAGACATCCTAACATTAGCCCAGGGGATACTTGTGCAATTGTAAAAACTAAATGTTGTGTGTACATTCCTGATTCTTCCACTATCTTGATAGCTGTTCAAGATATTAGATGACAAATCAATAATATGTTAGACTTAGAAATTCCCTGGATCTTATCCTTATCCTCTTTGTGGGAAGCCATTACTGGCTCCTCTTGGTGAAAATCTTTGTCACTGTATTTATAATTATCCCATTGATCTTATTATTTGACCCTTGCATACCTAATTGTTTCTTTGGTTTTGTCTCCTCCAGACTTAAAGCTACAGGCCTACCCACAATAAAAACGCTTGATGTCTATCAAGGGCCTTTAGATAGAAACTGTGGAGAGTACCTCTGACTGCTGATCAATACCTATGACCCCTTTCAGCATAAAGAAGCCAGAGCAGTCACTGTCCATTATTCCTCTATGGCAGTTCAGGTTTCTTCTTCAGAGGGGGGAATACTGCAGGTAGCTGAGTTAGACAGAAATATTATAGGCAGCCAGAGAGGGCTAGGCCCTAAAAGGATCCAGTATGGAAGACAAGATACCTTGTAACTGTGGGAGAGGCAGGCACTCCCACTGTGGACCAGACCTCAAGACAAAAAATGAAACAAATGCTCTCACATACTTCCCTAGGGGTGGACATCAGGGACTGATATTCTAAATAGGTGTCAATCACCTTGAAAAAGCCAGGAAGAATCACTAATCCAACCCCTTAAGGGAAAAGCCCTTGTTCTGTATTTATGTCTGCTTGCTACACGACTCACTTCCCCATTTGATCCCAATTTAATGAGTTTTACCTGAACTACTATATTTGTAATCTTACTGGCTGAACATAGTTTTGTCCCACCTCATGCACACCTTGTGAGTTCCCATGTTTCCTACCTTGGACCTGCCTGACCTCTTGGTTTTGCTGTATGAAAGTCCCTAGAAAAGACAGATTCCTTGGCAACCCAGTCAGGCCCCCTTCTGTCCCTCTCTTGGACAGAAGCTTTCTTTCCCTCAATAAATATATTCTGCCCTTAAAAAAAAAGAAGCTTCATATTTTTCAATTAAGGAAAGAGTCATTATGACCTCCTATAAGGTACTATATTCTCTTTCTTTGTCTTGGGTTTAATTTACTTGTTTCTTAAACTTTGTTCATTTTATTTAACTTCTCTTCCTTTTCCCTTCACGTCTAACTCTACTACAAAATATTCTATAATGTATCCTTTTTATTTTAAATGTAAAAGAATGAAAACATATTAACAAACAGACAATAATTTACAAAGTAGCACAAGAATAGTACAAGCAATACTGAGTTACAGACAAGGTGACAGGGAATTTACAACAGCTGTTGTATTAGGTATTGATAACTTTAAAGTGGTTACTCAGGAAAACAAATAGAGACATGCAAGATTGATCAAATAATTAATCATTAACTGTTCTTTTCAATAAAGTGATATAAGTCAGTAGTACAACTATGTTAGCTATCCTCTATAATGTTTCTTGAAAACAGCTTTATCAGGTATAATTGGCAGGCAGAAAGCTACTCACATTTAAATTGTGCAATTAGACATACGTATTCATAAGTGAAACCATGATCACAATCAAGGAATAAGCATAGCCATGACAAATAAGAGTTTCTTTTGAAACTCCTGTACTCTCATCCTCAAGCAATTATGAATCTACTTTCTGTAGCAATTGATTCATTTTCATTTTAATTTTTTGTATTTTATATATTGAATCATCTAATGTATATCCCTGGTTTTTGTCTGGTCTATTTCAGTTATGAAAAGTGTTTTAAAATTTACCCCTGTTATTGCATTTATCAATAGTTCATGTCTTTTTATTGCTCAGTAGCACTTCATTACACAGTTGTACCCATTTGTCTGTCTATTCACTTTTTGAAAGACATTTGTCTTGTTTCCAGCCTTTCAGCTATTAGAAATAAAGCTTTTTATGTGCAAGTCTTATATGCAAATCTTCTTATGGATAAATATTTCCTTTTCTCTTGAGTATGTACATAAGAATGGAATGGCTGGATCACATGGTGAGGACATGTTTTAGAAAATTGCTAAGATATTTTCCAAACTGTTTCTGGTATTTCACATTCCCACCATGAAAGTTCCAGTTCTTCAACATGACCACCAAAATTTGGCCATGGATGGTTCAAAACCTAACAACAACAACAACAAAAAAATGAAACTGTACATTATTAAACAATAACTCCCCATTTCTTCCTCCCCAGACCTTGGCAGTAACCATTCTACTCTGTATCTTTATGAATTTGACTATTATAGTGTGAGGCCCCAGACCACAGGCCACTAACAGAACATCTGGTATCTTGAGCAACATACGTGCACCCCCTGGGTTTCAGGATAAAGGTTGCAAAAAGATAAGTTTCACGTTCCCAGAAGAGGTCTTTGCTAAGTTTCTGTTTCCCCGAAATGACCACAAGAAGACCCCCACCCAAGGACTCAATCCTGATTGGACTATAACCCAGCCTCATGATTGGCCTATAACCAACCCCATGTTTTAACCAATCATGTAAAAGGTCAAGCTCTTTTAACCAACGCAATTGGCTTTTGTAACCCAGCTTGCTAATTCCCCCAAACCCTATATAAACTCTGCCCAAAAGCTCCCGGGGGTCGCTCTCCTGCGTGAGAGGCGGACCCTATGCTGGCATAGAAATAAAACCCCTTGCTGTTGCATGAGAGACCGTCTCTTAGAGGTTCTTTCCATCCCGCCGTGAGAGCCGAGCCTTACAATAGCACCTTCTATAAGGGGAATTGTACACAAATGTCTCTTGTAACTGACATTTCACTTAGCACAATGTCCTCAAGGTTTACCTACTACCATATTTCCTTTATCCATTTGTCTGTTGATGGGCATGTAGACTGCATCAGTAATTTATCTTTTGTGAGTTGTACCGCTATAAATGGTTATACACATGTATTGCTGTAAATGATGACTTTAGCTCTTTTGAGAAGATACCAAGAAAAGGTATAGCTAGGTCAAATGGAATTTATATTTTTAGTTTTTTGAGGACTATATATATATACTAATAGCGGTTGTACTATGGTAGCAATGTAGAAGGTTCCTTTTTCCCTACATCCTTGCCAGCATGTATTATTTTTCAAGTCCTTGACAATAGCCACTCTTGCTTTTACATTTTTTTTTTTTTTTTTTTTTTTTTTTTTTTTTTTTTTGGTTTTTCTCCGGTACCGGGAACCGAACTCACGACCTTGCGCTTGCCAGGCAGGCGCTTTTGCCGCTGAGCTAAATCCCCAGCCCCTTGCTTTTACATTTTTAAACAATATTTTTGCAAGATACAGAATTCTAAGTTGATAGGCTTTTTCTTCCAGTAGTTTGAAGACGTTGTTCCACCGGGTTCTTGTTTGCCTTTATGTTCTCCTTACTTTTTTTCCCTGTATGTAGGATGTAATTTTTCTCTGGCTGCTTTTAAGTTACTCTACTTGCTACTGATTTTGAGCAATCTGATTGTTATATAGATTGGTGTACTTTTGTGTTTCTTGTGTTTTGGGTTTGTTAAGGGTCTTTCTTCAGTGAGTTTAATGTTTTTATTAAACTTTGAATGTTTTCAGTCATTTTTCTTCAAATACATATCATCTCTCTTTTCATTTGGTAATTCCCATTACCCACATATTTGGCTACCTGAGATTACTGATGTTTTTTAATAGTTTAAGGACTTTTTTCTGTTTATTTCATTTTGGATTGCTTCTTTGTTGTGACTTCAAGTTCACCAATCTTTTCTTCTGCTATTAATATTATTCAATATTTATTTCATGTTAAAAGTCATAGTTTTTATCTCTAGAAGTTTGATTTTGATCTTTTTATATTTTTCATGCCTCCAACACTGTGAATGTATGGAGTAAATTTATGAGAATTATTTTAATGTCCCTTTGTTAATACTAACGTCTATGTCAGTTCTAGGGTCAATTTCAATTGATTGCTTATTCTCTTCATTAAGGGTTGTGTCTTCCTGCCTCTTTGAATGCTTTGAAATTTTTACTGAATGTCAAATATCGAGAAATTTACCTTGTTGGGTGCTTGTTGGGTCTGTGCAAGTATTCATCTCTGCTCAGGCAAGCAATGAAGTTCCTCTGTATCAATCTGATTCTTTCACAACATAGTTGTATGACTTTTAGTTGAGTCAGGAGCAGGCCTCCATGTGGAACTAATTATTCCCTATGACAGAGGAAAAACCGTTCTGAGTTCTCTATGTGAATCTCCATGTATTAAAGATTTTCTAGTCTGAATGTTAAGAATAGGCTCTATTCCCAGACCTATGTGTCTGCCAGGTACTGTTCCCTGCAGTATTTTGGGGTGGCTATTCCCCTGACTCCAGGTAGTTTCATTATACACATATGTTTTGATCAATACTCGGCTAAATACGGGCAGAAGGCCTTCTCTGGTTGCTGGGTTCTCTCAGTGCTACACACCCCTCTTTGGTAATCGGTCCTAATTCTTGGTACCTTGGTCTCCCCAGACACTCAGCTCCACCTCCTCAGATCAGGAGGCCAGCCAGGCTGCACTTCAGTTCCCACTCCTATGCTATAACTTGGAAACTTAACTCAATAGGCCATGAAGTTATAGTGCTCACCTTATTTCCTATCTCCCAGGAATCATTCTCCCTTCCTGATATTCAGTGCCATAAAACCCATTCTTTTAATATTTGGTCTTTACTTTTTGGAGGGAGTATCGTTCAAACAGCAACATAAACGAGTTCCTATTAGTACATATTGGTTGGAAGTAAAACTACATCACATTTTAAAATACACCCTATTGCTATGGTGGCTTTGCTCATGGTAGCCCACCCTGCTTTCTCCAGGCTATACTTTTATCTTATTTTTCCTCTTTTACTTGGCCCAAGCTCTCACTTTGCGGAGCCATTTTCTCCCTCACTCTTCACTTTTAATTTTTCAAATAAATTTTGCCACTGCTTTTTCTTCATTTTGTTCAATTCTTTGTTCAAGAGAAGACCTGGAATCTAACGCCAGAAGGAGAGGGGAGCACCAAAACCAGGTAACATTTGATTGGCAGCCACTTTTAGAAAGAACTATCCAATAACATTTTTCCATGGCCAGCCATGAGAATCAAAAACCAGGAGATTCCAATAATATTTCAGTGTAGCCAGCCAGGAGTAAAGCTCAGGTACCAGAGTAAAGGCCCATGTTAGGCACAATTTTAGTTTCTGTGAGGCTTTTTTCTTCCTTCTTTCCCTCTATATCCTAAGCCAGGAATCAGGGGACTCTTCTCAAGGCACCAGGGAGGGGATTCCCGGCCTGGCCATGTGGGTAGAGGAAGGGAATGTCGGCTTTTGTTTTTCTTTCTAGCTGGTTGTACTCACTCCATGGGTCCTTGTCCTCTTGTGTGTTTGTTATACTTTGCTGCTCTTTTTGGAAATTAACCTGCAATCCACTTTTCCCAATTTTGTAAATGGGCTTTTTTTCTCTCTTTGTGTTGTATGTTTGCTACATCCCCCTCTTTAAAAAAAAATAAACCTGATCTCTGCTTACCCCAGTTTTATAAATGATTTTCTTCTTGGTTTGTGTTTTGCCCCGACCTGGGCCTTACTCTTGCTTGAAGTAATGTTGGGATTAAGGGTGAGATGCTAGGATTAAGTGTGCCCCACCTGGGTGTGGGAGATACCGATAAATAGGTTCAGCGTCTGCAGGGACCCAAGCAGCTAGATATGGGCTTATGTAAGCTGCCAACATCTTTTTCTTTTTTCTTTTTTCTTTCTTTCTTTTTTTTTTTTTACTAACTGACCTTACAGGGTAAGCCTCTGATTTTGGAGAACAAGAGGGAGAGAACTCTTTTTTATTGTTATTTTAACCAGCACAGCAGATCTTCCCCATATGAAAGAGAAAATTTTGTCTGTTTTAAAAGAAAATGCCCAAAAGGCTTTTGCCAAGGTGGGACAATGGCCCGGATGGCCCGTTTAAACTGGGGTTAACTGATTTGATTCCTCCCTGTTTTAAATCCCACCTGGGGCTATGGATTTCTTCCTTGTTCAAATGCAGATAATTTAAAACCCTATGCCGGACAACCTGAGCAGCACAAATCCCATTCTAAGTCTCTGTTTGTTTGTTTGTTTTTACTACTAGCGTTAATGCAAGACACAGCTTTCCCAGGTGGCTCCATTCTAGTTAAATAGAGTCATCAAGGGACTTGAAATAGCAGCTGAGCCACCAAGGGGCTCAGAATACAAGTAGAGTCGTCAATAGACTCAAAGTGCAAGTCGGGCCATCAAGGTGTTCAACTAAGTGGGTAAGGGAACTTTGCTTGGGAGGTTCTGCCTTTACTTCATGGAAGTTAAAGGACTAGGTAAGGCCAACAAGTGGCTTTGCCCTCTTCTCTGTAATGAGTTAACGAGTCCAAATATGGGGACAAAAGTCCCCAAGGGGCTTTCTTCTACACTTAATGATGCTGGCATCAAGCAGAGACATCTGTCTAGTCTATGTTAGGGTCTCACGAGGGACACTTTGTACAACCCTCCTTCTGCATGGGATGTCATCTTAAGGGGTCAAGACCTAGTTGTCTCCTTCTCTCTATAGGCTCCAAGCCAAGCCAATAAGAAACCTCGTAGATCTCACTGCCACGTGGATTTCACTGGCTGCACCACTAGGCCACATTCTTGATCAGTGGCAAAGGTTTGATATTGACAATTTAAAACAGAAACACCTTATCTACTATAGTGGATTGATAACTGGTGGTCAATTTATAGCCCCCAGCTGAACTGAGTAAGTGTGGTGCTGGGTGTGGGAGGCCCACCTGGGGATTGTTGCCAGCAGCATAAGAGGCAGAACTGGAGAAGGAGAAGGAGGCTATTGGGAGCTGAGAGGCTGTTGGGAGCTGGTAGAACCTGTAAGGAGCTGTTGGTTCTGTTGGAGGAGCTGTCATGCTGGCTTTCCTCATGAACTTGACTGTTTTCAACCTCCAAGGAGCTTGGGACCTTCTTGGCAGTGAGAATAGCTTCAGTTCACTTTGGGGAGGCTCTGGTCCTCACTTGAGCATCACTTTCTGGCTCCGGAGGGGAAGATGGTGCACTTCCAGTCTCTTGAGAAGCTTGCTGCACTGGCTTTCCTGATGGGAACTCAGCTGTCTTCACCGAAGGAGGAGCTCGCAACCTCACTGTTGCTGAGGATGGCTATGGTACTTTTCAGGGGAGCTCTGGTTCTTACTTTGCATGCCACTTCCTGGCTCCAGTGCAGCTCTCTCAGCCTGGTAGCACAGAGCCTTCATCCTGTTGGCACAGACTTCCTAGATTCCACCACTGACCTTTGGGCATTCCCAGTGCAGATCCGTGAAACAGGCCTGCATGAGATGTTGTCATGGGCTCTGGGCCTCCAGTTGGGTTCGTGGAAGGCATTGTTATGGGCTCTAGGTCTTCAACTGGACTCATACAGGACATTTCTGTGGGATCCGGGCCCTCGGATAGATTCCTTGGTCTTAGTGTGTGGACAGATTTCCTGCACTCTCTTGTGTATCATTCTTTGGGTGAGTATTATAAATAACCCTATAAAATATGTGTCCTGTACGATATTGTGTTCCCTTGCAAAAATATCCCCCAAACCAACACATCTACTATTGGAATATGGTTTGGGTTTGGTACAAATTGGGAAGTGCTGAGAGATGAGAATGGACGGGATAGTACTTTAAACTATGAGACTATTCTCCAGTGACAGTGTTTCTGCTTAAAATATATAAGGTGGGATGAAATCCCTCATGTACAGGTTTTTGTGACTCTGTCACAGCAAAGGCTCAAAAACTGGGAGGGTAGCCCTATCCTGGAACCCCACTTATCTCTCAGTGGGAGGTGGGTCTCTCTGTTTTGTCTGAGATACTGAGAGGTCTCTTCTGCTTCCTCCTTATAGTCCCCAGGCTAATAAATCGGGCCCTTTTTCAGTCACAAATGTAAAGGAGGTGAGGAACTATGCAGATGAATAGTGTGGTTTGAAAAGGGTAAAAACCACCCTAAAATGTTATTCCCCCTTCAACAGAATCAAACTGGGACTAGTCATGGACTAGAAATGATGTCCAATATGCTCGCTGCTCTTACCATGGCAACGAAGAGGTGCATTAACGAGTTTGTTAACTATGATAAAGTGAGTGGGGTGATACAGGGCACAGATGAAATCCCAGCTGTCTTCCATAACCAATTAGTAGAAGTCTTTTATAAATATACTAATGCAGATTCATCATCCAGAGAGGGAGAAACACTAGTGGGAAATCATTTCATCTGTCAGTCAACTTCATATATTTGGCATAAGCTATAAAAACCTCAGATAGACACCTATGGCCCAATTGCTGGGCATGGCCTTTTCTGTGTTTAAAAATTGGGACCCAGAGGAGGGACAAAAAAGGAAGGCTAGGATCATGCTTTAAACCCACCAAAATTATCTAAGGGAAAGCCCAAGGACAGTTGAGGTTCCTGCTTTAATTGCAAGAAGATGGCAAACTGGTTCATGACCTCACCAAGCCACTGCCTGGGCCTTGCTCTAAGTGTGAGATAGCTGATGTGATGATTGACCCACGGCACTGGAGGTTTGACTCTCCCAATTCCCAGAGAGGGGTTAGGCCAGTCAAAACTCTCATTTACTGAAGAGGCCAGGGGAACCTGCAATGCCTCTGTCCACGGACATCATCATCTCTGAGGAACCCTGAGTAATCTTAGACATCATGGATGAGCTAATTTGACTGCTTATTAATTCAGTCAATAAGAGGCTCATTCTGCTTTGATTTTCTTCTCTGGAAAACTCTTCTCTAGTTATAGCCATAGTTGGGGTCAGGGGGGCCTATAGTCAAGACATTCTCTACTCCTTCTCTGACATGTCACTTTGAAGGCCAAATTCTTAAGCATGAGTTTCTAATTGTCCCACAGTGTCCTACTCCCTTGCTAGGAAGAGACTTACTAGCAAAATTGGGAGCAATTCTCAAATTCCAGCTAAGGTCAAAATGGATTTTACTTGTTGAGACTACACCAGACCTCCCTGATTAAATTAGCCAACAAGTGGATCCTGTCACATGATATAATAAAATACCTGGTAGAACAAATTCTACTATGCTAGTAGCTCTAAGACTTAAAGACCCCAGCTGATTTCCTCACCAAAAGCAGTATCTAGTCAATGAAGAGGCATGTAAAGGCTTCCACCCTCTCATAGACTAGTTTCTCAAATATGACCTGCTGAAGTCTTGTCACTCCCCCTTGCAATACTCCCATTCTCACTGCAGTAAAGCTCTCAGGAGAATATTGGATGGTACAAGACCTCTGCTTCATCAAAAAGGCTGTCATTTCAATCCACCCTCTAGTGGCAGAACCGTATATAATTCTCTCCCAAGCTCCAGGGGATACTAATTGGTGTTCAGTTTTAGATTTAAAAGATGCATTCTTCTGCATCTTCCTACAATCAGACTCCCAATTTCTGTTTGTCTTTGAGTGGGAAAATCCCATTCAAGAGAAAAGAGCAATATACTTGCACAGTTCTCCCATTGGGATTTAGAGGCTGTTCTCATGTTTTTGCTCAGGCACTAGTAAGGAAATTAAATCTTATACAGGGAACAATACTACAGTATGTAGATGATATTCTAGTTTGTAGCCTAACTCAGAATCTATCTAACTATACTCTGTACAGACTCTCAACTTTCTAGCTAAGAAAAGATATGAAGTCTCCAAAGAAAAAGGCTCAGATATCCCTCCAAAAAGGTCACTATCTGGGACACATTCTAATACTTGGTGAATAACAGCTGTCTATGGACTAGATCCAGGCTATCTACAAGCTTGGACCTCCTGCCCAACAACAGCTTTGCTCCTTCTGGGGATTGCCAACTTTTGTGAGATCCGCCTACCTAATTTTGGACTAATGGCAAAGCCTTTATATGAGGTTGTCAAAGGCCGAGTCTGTGCCTCTAGAATGGACAAAAGTGATTGACAATGCCTTTAGAGAAATAAACCATGCCCTTACTCAGGCTCCAGCACTGAGAATACCTGACTTAAGAAAACTTTTCTTTCTCCATGTATCAGAAAAGAGAGGCATTGCTTTGGGTGTCTTGACCCAAGGCTAAGACATGAACCCTGCCCAGTGGCATACTTTTCAAAAAAGTTAGATGGAGTGGTTGGGGATGGCCACCCTGCCTGACAGCAGTAGCAGCTACAGCTGTACTATCAGAGGAAGTTAACTTTGGGACGGATACTAGAAGTCCTAACTCTCCATCAAGTCAGAGCTATTCTGGAGACAAAAGGATACTTGTGGTTAACAGGGGAATAGCTCACTAAGTATCAGACCATGTTCTTAGACACCCATGAGGATATTATAAAAATTTTCACTACTATTAACTTTGCTTCTTTGATACCTACAGGCCCAGAAGTTAACCACTGTTGTGAACAAGTGATCTCCCAGACCTATGCAACCACAGGACATCAGTGGCCTGCTCTTCCAAAACACTGAGGAGGTATGGTTCACTGATGGAAGTAGCCTTGTCAACCGTCCACAAAGAACAGCAACAAATTGCACAACTCCTTGAAGCAGTTATTCTTCCCAAGCAGGTCAAATCATGTACTGTGAAGGGCACCAAAGAAGTATGCCTGACACCTTATTGGGAAATCAATAGGCTGATAGGGCAGCAGGAAGGGCACCCTTATTTCCAGTTCCTGGGGAGCCATTCTGGTCTTCCCTCAAGAGACATACTGACAAGCTATAAAAAAATCTTATGTGGGAAGTGGGTCTCAATCTTTTGGAAATGAAAAGAGAGCCAACCAGACCCTAAGCAAACTCTGGCAAAACTTTACAAAGAAGCTAAGTTTAAGCACATTTGAGATACTATACAGGAGGGTATTTCTATCTTCGGATATAATACTAGACCCAGAGACCATGAGGCTCTTACAATAGCTCATTAATCTGAGCCAAGTACAACACGCTCTCCGAATGGGAACAGGGTGCTCCCAGCCTCTGGCCCACCACCTACTGTCCATCCTGGAGGCCAAGTATTACTAAGAACTTGGAAAGGGAGGAAAAATGCTGACCAATAAAAGCCAGAATGGAAGGCCTCTTCTCAGTGATCCTTGCTACACCCACTGGAGTAAAGGTAGCACACATAGATAATTGGGTTTACCTTTCTAGAATAGACAGTCCCATCTGAACTGTCTGAAAAACAAGATTACTTAAAAGGAGAAAGGTACTCCTGTGAGCTGATGGAAGATTTGAGATTTCTCTTCAAAAAGCCAATGCTCCAGTGCTACTACAGAAAGAGTGGAAATCTGCCCTTCTTCTCATATTTGGGCTAGTAGTGAAGCTCAGTGGTCATTAACTCCTTTCACATTCTTTTCTGGCAGGTTGTTCTTTCTTTAACCCAGCCAGTGAGCCAGAGCACACAAAGATAGATGGAGAGCACATAATCCCCAGTAGGTACTGTCTGAAGTCCCTTCCAGGTTGAAGAAGCTATAGAAGAGAGAGAGACTGTCACTCTCTCAGCAACCCATAAAGAATTATGGGAATTTGTGTCCCTCAGGGGAAAATGGCATAAGAGAGTAGGGCATGGCAAAGCTGGCTGAAGAAGAGGCATGACCTGTTAATCACAAGACCTCAGAACATGTGCACAAAACAGTTTCCAGAGCCCTGCATATGGGCTTATTTCAAGAACTTGAGCAGCTTTTCGATAGGATGGCCTAGATCTGATGTCAGCCTAAGGGGTAGGATATCTCAGCACTGCCTCTCAGAACCCATATGTAGAAGTTCTTGCAGATTTCCTTGAGATTTGGACAGTATAAGTGGACACAGACACAAAGAAGAGCCTGCCATTGTGGCTTTCCTCCTGATACCCACCACAGTGTATTTTTATCTTGCTTTTTCCTCTTTTACTTGGATCAAGCTTGCTCTGCAAAGCCAGTTTCTCCTTCACTCTTCACTTATACTTTTTGAGATAAACTTGGTCACTGCTTTAAGAAAATATACCCTATTAGTCTGGTTTTCAACCTATATATATGAATATTAAATTCATTAGGTCTTACACAATAAATAAGTAAATCTTATGCTGGAAAAATAAAAGGATGGTGGAGGGAGGGAGAAAAAGAAAGAAATTGAAATGTGCTATGTAGCTGTACCAATCCCCTACAGTGAATGTAATCATTATGTATGGCAAACATGTACTAATAAATAATAAAGGTGGAACAAGATAGCAAAGATAATTGTACTACTAATTTTTATAGCTTTATCAAAAGGAACAGTTAATGTTTAATTGTTTGATTGATCTTACATGCCTATATTTGTTTATCTGAGTAACCAATTTGAAGATAACAATATGTAATACAACAACCATCCTTAACATCCTGTCACCTTGTCTGAAATTCTGTATTGCTTTTATTGTTTTTATGTTGTTTTGTTTATGTCTGTGTGTTTGTTAGTATGTTTTCATTGTTTTATCTTTAAAATAAAAAATAATAAAGGTGGAGAAAAGAAGCTATAAAACAAATAAATAAACCACTTTTTGAAAACAGTATATCCTATTTAATTTATATACAGTCACACAAATGTACTTAAAAATTAAAAGGAAATTTTTTATCCAAATTTTAAGAAACATAAGGTTATGAATTATTCATTTCTTCAATTTCAATTTTTTATTAGTACATATTCACAATACATAATGATAATTTGCTTTGGGGGAGTTGGTACATGTATATAATACATCTGAATTATTTTTTATTCCTTTCTCTCCATCTCTTTGCCCCTTCCCCTTTTGCAAGGACTTTCTGAACAGAACCATAATTGCATAAGAATCAACAAATGGAATCCTTTCAAATTAAAAAGCTTCTGCAGAGCACAAGAAACAACCAAAAGAGTGAAGAGGCAACCTACAGAAGGACAAAACACTTTTGCCAGCTACTCCTTGTACAGAATGCTAATATCAAGAATATATAAGGAACTTAAGAAAAAACTCCCCAAAATAAAATCCTCAATCAAAAAGGGGTAACTGAAATGAACAGACACTACTTAGCCTAAGTACAGATGGCCAATAAATACATAAAAATTATTCAACATTGTTGCCCATTAAAGAAATGCAAATTAAAACAACACTAAGCTTCCATCTTACCCCCAGAAAATATGGCTATCTATCATAAAGAAATAAAGTAATAACAAGTGCTGGCAAGTCTTGGAGGAGGGGGACCCTTCTATTGTAAGGGGGAATAGAAACTAATACAACTACAATGGAAATCAGTATGGAGATTCCTCAAAAAACTAAAAATAAAACTTCCATTTGACCCAGCTCTTCCCCTTCTAGGTATCTTCGCAAAAGCGTTAAAGACATCATATTACAGTGTCATATATATATATATATATATATATATATATATATATGCATAATTCATAATAGCTACATCTTAGAACCAGCCTATATGTATATCAATAGATAGTTATATAAAGACAATATGGTATTTATACACAATGCAGTACTAAGAGTACTTTGCAGGAAATGGATGCATCTTGCAATCAAAATGTTAACTAAAATAAATTATACACACAACCTTAAATATCACACAGTTTCTCTTATATGAAAAACGGAAGTATAAATGAAGATAAAAATAAAAGACAGTTAATAAATATGAAGATAGATCTTTTGAGTGATTGTTCGTTACAATGTTTTTAAAAATACATGTTTAGGTTGAGTATGGTGGCACAGGCCTATGATCCTAGCACTTGGGAGGCTGAGGCAAAGGATCACCATGAATTACTGGTCAGCCTTGGCTACACAGTGAGTTTAAGGTCAGCCTAAACTGCATAGTGAGACCCTGTCTCAAAAAAATACATATAAATAGATTCACAATTTTCTGCAGGAAATCTAGATTGTTTCATAAAATTTTTAAAAATGTTTTAGTTGCACCATGAATTTCTATTTATTTTTTAAAACTTCTTATTTTATCAGTACATGTTTGCAGTTCATGCAGTTTGCAATCATCTTGGGGAGTAATTACATGTACATACTACAGATTGCTTCTTTTCTATTTTTATTCCCTTCACCTTTCCTCCACCTCCCTTCCTTTTCCTCTAATCCCCCTAGCCTATATTTCATTCTTGTTGATATTTTTAATCTTACTTCATGGCCTATAATGTTTATGGTAATTAAAGTTATTAGATTTTTGTATGTAGCAAACCTTTATTATACATATTTACCCTTCCTTTCCTCCTTGTCATTCATGTTTTTTCCCTTGGACAACTTCTCTATTGCAAGAAATCCTTCTCCCTGTCCCGTCTACCATCATTAATTTTTTTAAATTTTAAAGTGAAAAAAATCAATAAAAATGATACAGAATTTCAAAACAAGATGACAGGATATTAACAATGGCTATTATATTGCATATTGTTATCTTCAAAGTAGTTGCTCAGATTATCAGAGATTACCAGAAATAGGCATGCAAAACTGATCAAGCAATGTAAGCATTAACTGTTCCATTCAATGAACTAATAGAAATTAGTAGTAATACAATTAGCTATTTTGTATGTGTTTGTATGTATATATATGTATTCCTTTCCTTGTTTTTCCTTTCCTCCATCCCAGTTCTTTCCATCTGAGCAGCCAATTTCCCCTTCACAATATCTATTGTACCTTTGATATCTTACTTATACTTTCAGTTTCTTACACTACACAGACAATACAATGTTTACACATGTGGGTCTGATTTACTTCGCTTATGAGTATGGTCTCTAATTGCATTCATTTCACTATTTTTTTGTCACTTTTGAAAAAGGGTCTCGCTATGCAGTTCAGGCTGGCCTTGAGCTCACTCTGTAGCCCAGGCTAGTCTCAAACTTGCAATGATCCTCTTGCCTCAGCCTCCTGAGTACTGGGATTACAGGCATGCGCCACCAAGCCTGGCACATCTATTTAAATATAAAAGTCACACATTTATCTTTCTTTACAGCTGAATAGTACTCCATTGTATAAAAATACCACATGGTTTTATCCACTACTCAGTTGACTGGTATTTAGATTGTTTCAAAGATTTAGCTATTACAAATTGTGATGCTATAAACATGGGTGCACATATATCACTGTGATATGATGTTTTCAATTCTTCAGGAAAAAAATACACAAAAGGAGAATAGCTAGGTCAAATGGAACCTCTAATCCTAGTTTTTTGAGGAAATTCCACACAGATTTCCACAGTGGTTGCACCAATCTACATTCCCACTAACATTGGAGAAGGGTTCCTTCTTCCCCACAGCCCCGTTAGCATTGGTTGTTGGTTGATTTTTTGATGATAGTCATTCTTTCTGCAGTGAGATAGAATTTCAGTGTTGTTTGAATTTGCATTTCTTGAATGACTAATTAAGTTCAACATTTTTTTACAAATTTATTTGCCATTTGTATTTTTTCATCTCACATGGCCATTTTTGGATTGGGTCTTTGAATTTTGGGGGCCTGATTTTTTAAAAAATTCTTTATATGCATGTAATTTTGATGAATTTTCCTTTATAGGTGATTTGTTTCTTTTCTCTAACAGCTTTTAATATTCTATTCTTGTGCTCAGTTTCTGAGATCTTGATTATTATATGCCTTGGAGTAGATTTATTTTGGTCATGCCTAATTGGAGTTCTATATGGCTCCTGTAACTGTATGTCAAATTCTTTTTTCCATACTTGGGAAGTTTTCTGCCATTAATTCTGTGAAGTTTTTTTTTAAGTCATTTGTGCTGGCTCCTGCTTTTTTATTGACTCCAATCAATCCTATATTATTTTTCTTTGTGTCATTTTGGAGCTGTTGGATTGTATTTTCATAATCTCTTGTTATTTTTAAGAGATCTTTCTTTTCACGATCTCTAGTTGTAATCTTGTCTTCTAGGTCTTAAATTTTGTCTTCACCTTCATTTATGCAACTTTGTAAAATTTGAATGGAATTTTTAATTTCCTGGATATCTTTTTTAATCTGTTTCATACATTCCATTTCTTTCCTATATTGGGCATTCATGGTATCCATCATTTTCCTATGCTCCTCTATTTTTTATCTGTGATACTCTAGACTTGCTGTGTAAGTCCTTCATTATGTTCATCATCTCTTTTTTTTAACTGAGAGGTTATTTCTTATCTGATTTCCTCTATAGTCTTGTGTACCTGGTTTTGAACTTCTCCTGCTATCATTTTGGAAATTTCAGATGTGTGGACTCCATTTTCTTCAATCTTGTCCCTTGGACTTTTCTTGGGTGGGCTGGAGGTTTTGCTTCTGTGCCTTGTCATTTTCTATTTCTTTTATTTTTTCTGTGTTGATGTCTGTGTATTTCTTATAGTAGGTAGATTTATCACTAATATTGAAGCTTCTCTAGCAAATGTCTGCTTTTTAGAGGTGTATTCTAAGTGCAGAAGGTTCTTTACTTATGTGCCTGTCCCAGTATTCTACCTTCCCAATTTATTAAGGATGAGATGTTGCCATCTATTTGGCTCAACCCCCAGCCCTTTGGCACTGGAGTATGGTGATGTCTATAACCCCAGATAGTCACAGCATTATTATAGAAAGGAGAACAACTGATTACAACAAGTATGACATCGTAGCTAAAGTATTACAATTAGCAATAACAATACCATCACACATGATATAGAAACTGACAAAGTATGGTAACTCTTGATTTGGTATTTTTGAGCATAAGGGCAAGATCTACAGTTATATAACAAAACTCAACATAAATTAAGAACATGTATGCAATGAGTTTCCTCCTAGTAGAGTGATTTTACTGTCTAGTGGGGACATTTAAGAGGTATAGGAGACAAAACAGAGATAAAAAGAAATATAGTCAAAGCAAGACTGGAGGACAAAGGATGATCTTACATGCTTTAGGAAGCTATAGCTATAGGAGAGAAAGAATGAAGGAGAAAGAAAAAGATCGCTGAAGCAAATCAGAAAGGTTAGGGACAATGTTCATTCACATGAAGACATCCTAAGATCAAGAGAGGTAGTTGAGGGGCTGGGGATTTAGCTCAGCAGCACAGCACCTGCCTGGCAAGCGCAAGGTCGTGAGTTCAATTCCTGGTACTGGAAAAAAACCAAAAACTAAATAAATAAAAATAAAAAGAGAGGTAGTTGAAGAAAGTGAGAAAGAAGATGAGTAGAATAGAACAGAAATTTATGTATAAACCTGAAAAAGAAAGAAAAAACCCTAAATTTAAAAAACCAGACATTAAAAGGGAAACAATACATACACACAAAGAAAAAAAAATAGAATTCTTCTGTTGTTCACTGTTCTGTGGTAGTGTTCAAATCAGTGTCCCACCAATTCTGCAATAGTGCTTGATTGGATGTGGGGCTGATCTTGGCCTCCAGAATTGGGGTTGTGGCCAGCCTTTAGCCAGCAGCTTTCTGGATGGTCTACCCACTACTAGTTACCCTGTTTTTCTCTACATTGCTGTCCTGATTGTTGTTGCACCCTGAAACAGAGACAACCCAAGGCCATTCCCAGTCCCATGTGCAGTTGACCCCTCTCAGACAGTCTGCTCTGTTCCACACTGCTGGCTCCTCTCATGCTTTGCCCTCCTTATCCTGTGCTGGTGGTCACAAGTCTGTCCCATGCTATGCATTGGTTGTTGCATGTTGGAGGGAGTGCTAGCTTCCTGGCCCAAGGGTGCTAGCACTGTTTCTCACAGGATGGATGGGTGCTTTTTCCCATTCCTTCTCCCCACAATGCAGGTCATAGGTCAGAGGGAGTTGCTGACTTCCTGGCCCAAGGGTTGGTAAATGCTTATCCTGGATTCCAGCAGATAGTCCAAGTCCCTTTCCTGTGAGATGGTAGGGCAGGAGGAATTGCATTGTTTCACTAGCAATCCTCAATGCCATTGCCAGTCCCTAACCTTTTTGTCACTAGAGGTACCAGTTAGCAATTATGGTGCTTGACAGAGAAAGAAAAACAAAAAGAAAGAAAAAGGAACCGGTGGCCCATCACAGAGGGAGCAGTCACTCATCTTTGTGCCAGAGAAATTTGTGGCCAGGCTGCAGTGTCCTCTATGTGCAGGAAATCAAAAGAGGTGAGGGGTCTTATATTCTAGGTCTCTCCTGTGTGGACTGAGTTTGCCACACACCTTTGTGGTCTCTGTGGTTTTTTTGTTTTGCTGAGAGGGACTTCCTAGGAAAGGCAGTTCCCACTCCAATCTGTGAACAGGTTTTTTTAATGCCTTTTGTAATATCTTCTGATTTTTTTAATTGATTCCAATCAATCTTATGTTATTTTTCTCTGCATCATATAGCAGGACTTGGAATAATTTTTTATGGTCTCTTTCTATTTTTTTTTTGTTGTTTTTTGTGGTGTCTTTCTATTTTTGAGAAATCTTTCAGTTGCTGATTGCTAACCACAAACCTGTCTTTTACATCTGACATTCTGTCCTCACATTGGTTGATTCTGCTGCATATACTTTCAATAGAATTTTTAATCTCCTGGACATGTTTGAATGTGTTTCTTGTAGTTCTGTTCTTTCCTATGTTTGACATTCATGCTTTCCATCACTTTCCTAAGCTCCTTTTTTAAAAAGCTGTATTTACTCTAGATTTACTAACCACAACCTTCATTATGGTCATTATTTCTTTAGTTACCTATGAAATTGTTTCTCATTTGTTGTTTTCTAGAGTTTTATTCATCTGCTTTCTTAATTCTGCTGCTACCATTTCAGAAAGTTCAACTGAGTGGCTATTGAGTTCTTCTATCTCAAGGCCACCTGGATTTTCCATGGGTGAGATTGGCGGTCTGGGGTTGCATCTTGCTGCTGTATTTTTTCATTTTCTATTCCTTTTTTTTTTTTTTTTTTGGTACTGGGAATTGAACTCAGGACCTCATTCTTGCCAGACAGGCACTGTGCCACTGAGCTAAATCTCTAGCCCTCATTTTCTATTCCTTTTAAAATTTTTTTCTGTGTTGATCTTGTAAACTGCTTATGATAGGTAGCTTTCTTACTAATATCAAGCCCTTGTAGGAAAAGACTTTTTTAATAGATGTCTTTTAGTTGTAGCTGCATTTTGGCTTTTGAGCCTCTCCCCAAATCCTGACACTCCAATGTATTAAGGATGAGAAGTTGCTATTTGGCCTGGCACTCAGTTGTTTGCTACTGGACTATGGTATTATTTATGACTCCTAATTTCAGTTCTGTCCTACAAGGAAGAACAACTGATCATAATAACTATGTCACCTTGGCTAAAGTAGTACAATCAGTAATAACAACAACATCAAGCACAGTCTAGAAAAATGAGAAACTGTTTTAACTACTAATTTGCCTCTTTTAACCATAGACACAAGATTTATCAGTAGTACAGTCAGTAATAACAACAGCATCAAGCACAGTCTAGAAAAATGACAAACTATTTTAACTACTAATTTCCCTCTTTTAAGCATAGATACAAGATTTATAATTATATAGCAAGATCTAAAACAAATCTGACAGTTATAGAGTGATTTTACCCTTCTGGAAAAATATTTAAAAGGAATAATAGGAAAAAAAAGAGAAATAAAAGAACAGAAAGAGATTACAAACAAAGTTGAAGGACAAAGGAAAATTACCCAAGCTTTAAGAAACTGGTGAAGAAGATAGGAGGGAAAGAAAGAAGGAAAAACAAAAACAAGAAATAAACAAAGCAAAAAAAAGTCCTAAAAACAGTGTTCACACTCATGAAAAACAAAAACAATCAAGAAAAATAATGTAAAACAAAAAATGAAAGCATAGAGAAAAAAAATTTTTTTTCTGTGACTGCAAGCCTACACTTATCTTCTGGATTCTACAGTTTTGTGCAAGTGTCTAATTCAGGGTATGTTTTCATTGTCACTGGTAGAAAAAGGAGGCAGACAGCCTAGATCCATGTGGGATGATCCCAGTAAACCTTCACTAGAATTAGGGTGGAGTGCTGGTTAATCCCAGCATCCATGCAGCAGGAATACTGTAGGGTACCAATTCTGCTGCTTTCAACTCCACAGAAGTTCAGGCTGATCCTGGCTTCTGGTTGTGGGGCTGGTGCCTCAGTTGTTTCACCCTGTAACGCTCTGGATATCTTTTGGAAGCCTGACCTCAGCTCCCTGAACTTGACTGTCTCACATAGTTGTGCCTCACTCAGTCACTTGGATCCCTGACAGGAAGCAAACCCATGAGCTCTGAGTCCTGGGTTCGCTTGGCCCTTCTGCAAAATGTCATCTGTCCAGCCACTCTCTCCAAGGGTGCTTGGACTGGTGTCATTAACCAGCTGTTGCAGTTCACAGCACCCATTGCTCCATTTCTCAAGTGTGTTTCTCCACTGGGCCTCTGGATTAACCTGCCTTTACTGTGTGTCTAGATTTGTGCCTCCTCTCTCATGCTGCAAGCTGGAAATCAAGCAGAAAGTACAATTTGCTACCTCCTTTTTAGTGCATTGAGGCTTGTCTCTTCTCTTGCCCTGTGGGCTTCAATTCTCCCTTCAGATCCTTCCTGGGTCCCAGGGATCTACCTACCTCATTTTCTTTCCCAACTGTCTGGATTCTGAATCTCAGAGAGGCTGATTTGCTGCTGTTTGCTACACCTCCATCTTTCTGGAAGTTTTTCATCATAATTGTTTAGTGTTCTATAAGTGTTCCTTATTTGTATTTTAAACTCTATTTTTTTGAGACAGGGTCTAGCTGTG
Organism: Chinchilla lanigera; assembly: GCF_000276665.1. Taxonomy (NCBI): domain Eukaryota; kingdom Metazoa; phylum Chordata; class Mammalia; order Rodentia; family Chinchillidae; genus Chinchilla; species Chinchilla lanigera. Next base: position 10,252,633 of record NW_004955475.1, read on the forward strand.
TAGTTGAGACTGGCCTTGAACTCACTGTATAGCTCAGGCTGGCCTTGAACTCATTATGCAGCTCAGGCTGGCCTTGAACTCACAGAGATCCTCCAGGCTCAGCCTCCTGAGTGCTGGGATTGCAGGTGTGCACCAGTTTTTAAACTCAGTTTTCAAACTCTTTTCTTATACTTGGTAAACTTTCTTCCTTGATTTCTGTAAGCATACTAGTAAATCCATCTGTCCTATCTTCTAGTTTTCCTCTAAGTCTAATTAGCCATATGTGATAGTTGATTGATTGTATCAATTTGAATAAGAGATACTCAATTAAATTGGTTCAGCAATTCCACATCCTATGGTGTGGAAGACCCACCTTAGAACTGCTTATTGCCTGAATGGTATAAAGGGGCAATAAAGAAGGACAGATCTGCTTGTGTTTCTTTGGAGGAGCTCCAGTCTTCAACTTCACCTTGGACATTATCTCCTGCCTTCCAGCACAGACTCTTCAGCTTCCAATGAAGATTCTTCATCCTTCCAGTGTAGAGTCTTTAGTCTTCCACTGGCCTCCTAGTATGGATTTGCATGGAACACAGCAGTGAGCTCTAGACCTTCAGCTGGATGCTTTGGTCTCCAGTATGCAGACAGAGTCTCTGCGTTCTTCCACATCCGCCTCTGTGGTGGCCACTGTAAACCAATCTTGTAAATTCCTATATACTTGTATAATATGTGTTTTTCTAGTAAACACTAACTGATACACCTTAGATTGGTCTTCTTGTTGTCATCTAGCAGCTGATGGATAGTCTTCTTGTGTGCCACTATGCCCAGCCTGCAATGTGTAAATTCTATACAGTTTTTGTTTCAGGTATTTCTATCAGACATCTTTTTGAGAATTCCATACCCTTGTTGAATCTGTCAGTCAAATTTTTAACTGTTTTGGTTACCTCATCCTGTTTTCTATGTATTTCCCTGAAATTCACCATGGGCACATTGAATAAAAGTGCCATAAACATTTGGTTCATTTTCGTTTTGAGCTCATCTATTTTATTCATCCCTCACCCAAAGTTTTCACAGATTTCTGCTACTTTGTATTTATTTTCTTTCCCTTTGTGATCCTCTGCTCTGCCCTGAAAGAGTTGGGGGGGGGTGAAGATCTTCTATTTTCTTGTCAAGCCATTCTCCTATGTCTTCCTATCTATCTATCTATCTATCTATCTATCTATCTATCTATTTATCTATCTATCATCTATCTATCTCAGAGAGAGAGAGAGACAGAGAGAGAGAGAGAGACAGAGAGAGAGAGACAGAGAGAGAGAGAGAGAGAGAGAGAGAGAAAGAAAGAGACAAGCTGGGTTTTAGCTCGGTGGTACAGTGCCTGCCTGGCAAACATGAGGTCCTGAATTCAATTCCCAGTACTCCCCCAAAAAAGAGAAAGATCTCTGTATATGCATATTTTGTATATATATTTGTATATACAAAACTATATATGGCCCCGTCTTTTTCCTCTCCTTTTTTGCAGGGTTACTACAGGTTCAGGACTAGGAAAGTGAGGAGAGTTTGTGGCTTATATGGAATGCTTTATTAAGATGTTGCCTTCCCATGAATAATTTTCAGCTTTCTATGTGATGTACTAGTATTTACTCTTTTGTTTACTTTAAGTGATTACATCCTTATGTTTTGCCAGAAGAGTTACTTCTGATTATAACAGCATGAACAGATTCAATCTCATAACACTTCTATGTGATAGTCCTTGCAGTTCTCTTCTCCCCCTTTGTCTGTTTTCTATGTACACTATGACAGCTTATTTCTTGTTCTGCAATGAGGTAGGTGAGGTGGATGGGGAGAATGGGAGGCGGTTGGATGAGAAGTGTTAGACACTAACAGAGAGGTTTGAAGGGAAAAATAGTGGTAGATGAGAAGAAAAGGTTGGCATGGGGTCTGATTTTATTGAAGTACTTTTAGTTGAGTTGAAGGGTTAGTATTTAGAGTTTTCAGAGGATATTTTGTGGGGGCAAGAGTGAGATATGAGAGAAAGGTGTCTTACTTTATGTGTGATTATCAGAACTTGCTGATAAGGAGGACAATAAGACTGGTAAGATAGAATAGCCAAAGGCTTAGGGTGGGGAAGACTGAGGAATAATACTAGAGAAGAGAGGAGTGACTTTCAGGGAGCTAAGTACAAGGAATTTAGAACTTAGGAGGTGAAATTTATGTGTTTGGAAAAAGAATAAAGAAGTATGTTAATCATGTTGTCTTGGGGATTTGAGGTGAAGAAACTAGATGGGGGTGCTATGCAAGGAAGAGAACATAGAAACCTATTAAATCAGTGCCAAGTGGAGGAAAAAATACACAAAAGTGACAATCTAATAAACGTGGATACCATAAAAGAATATATTATAACCCCACATTACTAAATAAATTGAGACATACAAAATCTTAAACCTATAGGATGTCCAATGGGAAGATACATTAAATATTCCAGTTAGTGCATATGTGATTTCCAGGTAGCTTCTTTGCTCACACCCCAATAACTCCTCTGAATCTTTTACTGCAGTACTGAAGCTAACTCACACTCAGGACTTCTTTCTGCCAGGATGCAGGCGTTCTTGCAGAGTCTGCTCCAGGCTGAGTTCTTAGGTTAGGAACTCTTGCTGTACCTCTCCTTGGGTGTGATGGTGGAATCAGCAGACTGACTCACTGGCACAGATTTGTCCACTGAACTGTTGACTGTTGAAGGCTGCTCTGGAAGCAATGTCCCGTGTTTTCCTTGCTGCAGGAGATTCTTTTTGTCCCAGTGCAGTTTTCTGGTTCTCCATGACCAAAAAAGTTAGTTTCACTTTGCCTCCCAGCTGGTAGCTAGCCAGGTGCTGTCAGCAGCACTTAGAGGTCTCTATTCTAAGGTGTGATTTTTTTCTTCTGTATCACTTAATCCTATTTTCTTCTCTGTCACTTACCTCATGGTCCCCAGGTAACCTCCACTCACTTTGGCTCCTCTCCAAGCTATTGTTTCCAGACTCTAGCCATTTTGTCCTAGAGAAGCTAAGTTGCTGGAACTCACTGGTCTGCCGTTTTGGGACTCAAATGCCCTCATGACATTTTTTTCTCTTTTTATTTCATTGGTGCATTTTAGATATACATAATGATAATATTGATCATAGGGAATTTATACTTATACATGGTATATCTTGCTTCTTTCTTCCCCAATCTCCTCGCCTCCCTTCAGCCCTTCTTCCCCTTTTTATTTACAAAAGCTTTGTTTCCATTTTTCTTTCTTTTCTTTTTTTCCTTTTCCCTTCTTCCCCTCACCCATTCCTCTTCTCATCTGAATATTTTTTCACATTTCCCAATACCTATTATACATTTTGGTCCTTATTTACCCTTTCAGTTTCTCACGTCAGAGAAGCCATGCAATATTTGATCATGTGTGTCTGATTTCACTTAAGAGTGGGGTCTGATGGAGACCACTACAAAGAAGATCTGAGCAGGACTTAAATTAATCAATTGGCTTTTCATGTTCACTTGTGAATCTGTCCAAGGCCTAGGCTCCTTGTCTGGAAATGGACAGCGAACTCATAGTAAGTGAACTTCTGTGAGTCACTAATCCCTACTAAGGCCTGTAATGGCAGATGAAGCTGGAAAACCTCAAAGGGTAAGACAAGGTCACAACCAAGGACACCTGGATCCGATCTCAACTAGAAAAAGACTATAGCCTCAGGCATCTCAGCGCTGGGTGGATTAACGTAATCCTTAATAAGGATTACGTTAATCCCTTACTTGGAGAAGTCCTTGAGTAATTCTCCCCTTCTTGAGTACTCCTCTCCCTTCTGATAACCAAGTAAATACGGGCCACTCACAGAAGGTCTTGGTCTTAGCCCCTGAGAACCTCAAATTCTGTGAGAGGACTTTGATCCTCCTGGAGCCCTGAAATCATTCCATTTGCCTCTTTCTATTTAACCTTCCCTGTACACTCATTCCAGAGATTGTGGACCTGATTAGCCTGCAATAACTAAGGGATATTATTAACCTGATAATGGTCTCAAGGTGCATCTAGTTAGTTAGAAATGTCTCAAGATTATCCTTCTTTGTAGCAGAGTAGTACATCATTGTATAAAGAAACCCAAATCTTCTTTATCTATTCATTGGTTGATGAGTATTTAAGCTGTTTCCAAGATTTAGCTATTACAAACTTTGCCACTATAAACATGCATGTGCATGCATGATTGCAGTCTAATGCTTTTAATTATTTTGCCAAGAAGGGGACTACCTAGTTTTTTAAGGAATCTTCACTCTGATTTCCACAGTAGTTGCCCCAGTCTGTACTCCAACCAACCATACAAAAGTGTTCCTTTTCCTACTCATCCCCCCACCCCAGCATTTGTACTTGGTTGATTTTTTGATAATAGCCATTTTTTTCTGGAGTAAATGGAATCTCAGCATTGTTTTAACTGCATTTCTTGAATGACCAGTAATGCTGAGCATTTTTTCATATATTTATTTGCTGGCTCTACTTCTTCATCTGAGAAGCATCTATTCATTTTACATGCCCATCTTTAACTGAGTCCTTAAATTTGAGGGATCTGATTTTTTGGGGTTCTTTATATATTTTAGATAGTAATCTTTTGCCTGAGGAACAGCTGGTAAAAATATTTTCTCACACTGTGGGCTGTCTCTTCATTCTGTTGGTAGTTTCTCTTGTTGTGCCAAAGCTTTTTAATAAGTTGTTGATTCTTTGTGATAGTTCCTGTGAAATCGGGGTTTTCTTCATAAAGCCTTTGCCTACAGCAATGTCTTCAAGAGTTCTACCTAGTTTATCTTCCAGCAGATTTAGTGTTTCTGTTTTAATATTTACATCTTTGATCCATTTCAATTTTAGTTTAGTGCATAGGGAAAGATAAGACCTCCACATTGAAAACTACAGTACTCTTAAAAAGGAGGTTGAAAAGGATATCAGAAAATGGAAAGATAGCCCTTGGTTTTGGGTAGGAAAAACTAATATAGTGAAAATAGCCATACTTCCAAAGCTGTCATACAGGTTTAATGCAATCCCAAACAAAATTACAATAGCACAGTTCACAGAATTAGAGAAAGCAATCCTAAAATTCATTCTGAACCAGAACAGACCTAGAATAGAAAAAGCAATTTTGAGCAACAAAATCAAGGCAGAGGGATCACAATCCCTGACTTGAAATTATAATACAAAGCTACTGTGATAAAATTAGCATGATACTGGCAAAAAAAAAAAAAACTAAAAACAAATGTGAGGATGAATGGGACAAACTAGAAGATGCAGAAACAACTTCAGACATACTTAGCCACCTTATCTTTGGCAAAGGAGCCAAACACCTTCAAAGTAAGAGAGATAAATGGTCCTGGGAAAACTGGCTTTCCACCCGCCAAAGATTAAAACTCTTCAAAAAATTTTCCCCTCATATTGAAATAAATTGTATTCCAGACCTGGGCATGTGCTTTGGTGGCAAAGTGCTTGCCTCACATGTACAAAGCTTGGGTTTGATCTCCAACATTGCAGTAAATGAATAAATAATTGCATTGTGTATCTTGACTTCAGTAATGTCATTTCCCTGTGAAGTAAGTTCCCAATGGAGAGAAATCATGTCTTCCTGTTTTTGAATAAACTTTTGTACACTGTCTATAATACCCTAGACTCAACATTTTGTCAATAAATGGTATTTTTAAAAGGAGAAACTACTTAGATATTTGATATTCTGAGTTTTACAGTGAACACACTGTTTTACTTATTGTAGTGAGGAAAAGATATAAAAAATGAAAGTAGATTATTCCCAAACCTTAAAACTTCCTGCAGCTTTTGTCCACAGAACGCTGTGAAACAAACCTACTAATTCTGTTGTCAGTTGACTTCCTGTTTGGTGACCTGAAAAAACAAAACAATAGCCCCCAAGCTCTGAAAGCAAAAATCTAAATCAATTACATTAAAGAAGGTTACCTTTACTCAGATCTCATAATCTTTAAGAAATGGCTATAAACACAATCTAATTCAGACAGGTTTTCATCAGTTTTAGGTTTACCACCCAAACTGATTATATAATACAATCAGTTTGCTTGAATCACAGTAATTCTCCCATCAGGCTGTGAGAGATTTGCAGCCTAGTCTCTTTTTAACTTATTTTCCGTGTTCCAAATTAGATCATCATCTGGTGTCTTAATAAGTTTATTGTGAATGAGCAGACAGCAATGCCAGAAATCATTAATAAGAAGTGTTTATACTATTATGTACTAAATATGTCAGGTTGTGTTCACACAAAAGGCCAATTATACCTTAAAGCCATTGTAAAATTCTTTAAGATTGTACTTACAGACATACTTTATTAGTTTACATTGTAACTTGTGTCTGATTATTTCTGGTCTAGACATTTACTGAGGTTAAATACATTAGCACATTAAGGTACAGTTTAAACCATAATAGAATTTTTTATCCTCTTGTGCCCTTTTGGCACACAGCATTAATTTCCACAAAAGTCTTGATTAGAGCACTAAGAATCTTTCACCCTCTAGGAAAGTCAGCAAATGTAGTTTGTTCTAAGTTAAAAAAAAAACTCATGAGAGCAAACAGGTACTTCATGTATCTACTTAAAATATTATACCACTTTGATGATATGCATATAATTAGATACCACAATAAAATTTTGTCAATAAGTCAAATTTCAAAGATACTAGCTCGCCCAAAGTCGCACAGCTGATTTGACATCAAAATGAAAACATGAAATTAGGCTTCTAACCTCACAATTTTCTGCTACACATGAGCTTTAAGCTCAGACATCTCTCTATACTTTTAGGATGTTTTTTTTTTTTACTTAGTTTCTCATTTTAGCTTGCGAAATTTGTGAAATCTCGACAGATAAGGCATCACTGCTAACGACCAATAGGAAAAAAAAAAGGGAAGTGGGAGAAATCTGTTGACCTGAATATTTTGATATTGTTCTGATATATATCTTAGAATTAAAGACAGATTACCGCCTTTCTAAAACACCTCTAGAAATCTTACTGACCCACAGTGATTTCTTCAATCTTCTCCTTGGCAAGCAGGTCTTCCTTTCTTTGTAAAAACACGTCAACATAGAGCAATAGAGCTTTTCCAATATTTTCTGATGACTTAAAATGTTTGCAGATAATCTTCAGGAAATAAAACCCAACAGATTCCCTATTCAAAGAAACACAATTTTAGGCAATATTAACAGAATCCATGTTTTTTATCAATAGAACTAAAATCTATTTCAGTGTGAGCAAAACAAGCCAAATAAAAGTATATCTCAGCTTAGATAATGTCATTACATGTCTAAATAATTTGTCAATAACTAATCATTTAATTTACTTTCAGTTTAATTAAGCTATAATCATTTTCATGAACACCTACAGTCAGATAATCACTTCTCTCTTAATCTCTTAATCTTCCCCCTCAAACCCCTTAGAACTGATGCCAGGTTTTAAAAGTTGATAACTGCAACCCATTCAAGTTCCATGCCCTTCCCTGAGAAATGTACTAGTTCTCTCCATTAACAACTCTTTTGATGTTTGATTACACAAATAATATGCTAGTACCTTTTGAATACTTAAAAATTCAAATGGTTCAGGTTGAAGGACTTAATTTTGTTAAAAGGCCAACACTCCTAAGATAATCCACAGATGCAATTCAATTTCTATTAAAATATTAATAATTTTTTAAAGAAATAAATATATCCTAAAATTTATATGGGGTCTCAAAGGCTCCCACTAGCCAAAAAATCTTGAAAATGAAGAACAAAGTTGGGGGACATCATACTTCTTTACTTCAAATTATACTGCAAAGCTACAGTAATAAAAATACAGTGATACCTTGGATCAGGAACACATATGTTTGCAAACAATTGGATTTACAAACAGAAGGATTTGGAAAAATTTTATTTTTGCTTGCAAACTGCATCAGGTGACAGTCATGACCATGGCCATATTTCCTACACAAACACATCACGGCCAAAGTTGCAGTACAAATTAAGTTTGTGAACTGAAGTATCACTGTAGTGTGGTACTGGCATAAATACAAACACGTAGATCAATGGAACAGAACTGAGAGCCCAGAAAAAAAATCATTCATATATGATCAACTTAACTTTCAACAAAAGCACCCAGACCACATGTTGTGGCTTGTGTCTAAATGTCCCCCAAAGCCTCATGCAGTCATAAGTGAGACATTTTCAGAAGTGGCTGCATCTAGAATGTGTGACACTGGTATTGCTTCATGGAGTGATGCTAGGCTCAAGGGCACTAGGATTAAGGGTGAGTGCTACCTGCCCTAAGTAGCCTCGATAAGATATAAGGGATAGAAAAAACTGTGACCATCTCTTGCTTGCTTTGCTACCTTCTGCCCACCATACACAGTTTTTCCTCTGTGATGCCTGTCTGCCCTGCCATGCTGCCTTGGAGCCAGGCGATTATGGACTGAAATCCGTACAAACTATGTGCTAAATAAACCATTCATCCTTTAACTTGTGGATTTTGGATATTTTGTGTCAGCAACAAGAAAAGTAACTAAGATGCTATATAACCAAGAAAGGACAGTGTTTTCAATAAATGGTGTTTGAAAAGCATGATACGTAAAAATCAACCCAACATGCACTAAAGAATTAAACATAATACCTGAAGCCAGAAAACTCCTAGAAGAATAAATTAGGGAGCAAGTTCCTTGATACTGGTCTTATAAATGATTTTTTGGATAACACACCAAAATTACAGGTGAAAAAAGCAAAAATAAGCAGGACTACATGAAACTAAAAAGTTTCTGCAGAACAAAATAAATAATTAACAAATTGTAAAGACAACATTCAAAATGGGAGAAAATATTTGTGAACCACATATTCTGTAAAAAGTTAATATCTAAATTACATACAACCATATGATTACATGTGTATCTGTATTACGTACTATATCTGTACTATACTATCTATAGTATGCTGTATATACTATATCTACAATATATGTGTGTGTGTGTGTGTGTGTGTGTGTGTGTATAATTTAAAATGGGCAGAAGACCAGAGTAGATACTTATTCAATGAAGGTGTACAAATGGATGATAGGTGTCTTAGTTACTTTTCTCTCACTGCTGAGACAAAATATTAGATACCCAAAGTTAAAGGGGGAAAGGTTTATTGCCATGTCTAGTGCAGCCTTTTAAACTCTGGAGGGAGGATGGTGGAAGATGAAGAAATGAAGACAAGAGTCAAGATGCAGAAAGCTGAGGTCAGGTGGAGCCCCTCTTCTGATGGGAGAAAAGACTGTCCAACAACTGCAGTGTGTTTATTTATACAATCAGCAGAAGACTGTTTATGGAGAATCCAATGGAAGGGCAAGATCCAGAACAGGAAGAACGTCCAACCTTCTGCAAAACATCGTGCCTAGGTGGTTACATAAGAAATAAGAGGGGAAGTATCTACATTATCTCAGGGGAAGGCCAAGTCACTTTGTGTGTCAGCTTTCTGAGCTGTGCACACTTCTCATGGGGCCTTGCCAAACTAATGAGAAACAGTGGTCTTGTCCCAAGGTAGGGACAGCTTCTCTCCCAACAGTTTATTTAGCTCACAATTTGTAGAGTTTCAGCCCATAATCAGCTGGCTCCAAGGCAAGGTGGCACATAACAGAGGGGCAACCGTTCATGGCAATAGAAGACAGCAAAGGCAAAGACAGAGAGAGAGAGAGAGAGAGAGAGAGAGAGAGAGAGAGAGAGAGAAACTCTTTTGGTCCCTTATATTGTATGCAGGTTACCTGCCCTCACACCCTGAATCTCAGCAATGAGCCATGAATCAGTCACAAACTCTAAATTCAGCTGCCTCCAAAAAGCCCACCCCCCCATGACTACATGAGGCTTTGGGGGATATCAACAAGAGATATATGATATAACAACATTGCTAATTGTCAAAAGATACAAATCAAATCACAATAAAGTAGCACTTCATACATACAAATATCTGTTATTAAAAAGTTAAGAGATAAGTGTTGGCAAGGATGTGGGGTAAACAGGACTCTTATGTACTGTTAGTAAGACAGTAAATTGGTACAGCCACTATGGAAGACAATTTGAAATTTCCTCAAAATATTAAAAATAGAACTACCGTGTGATCTAGCAATCCTACTTCAGAGTATATATCCAAAGAAAATAAAGGAATCATCTCAAAGAGATATCTCCACTCTCCTGTTTACTGCAATATTATTTACAATAGCCAGTGTATGAAAACAACCTAAGCATCCATCAATAGATGAATGGATAAAATGTATGTGTGAATTACATAAATAGGCACACACAATAACATATTATTCAGCCTTAAATGGGAGGACAGGAAGGAACCTGGAGAAGGTTTGGTTACTTGAAGTAAGCCAGACACAGAAAGATGAATACTTTCACTCATATGTGAAATCTAAAAAAGTCAAGCCAACAGAAACAGTAAAGACTGTTGGTTAACATGGTGGTGGTGACAAGAGTATGGTGAATGCTTTTTAAAGGGTATAGACTCTCAATTATAAAATGAATAAGTTCTAGTTCTAATATTCACAAATATTTTCTCCCAAGTTCTAAAGTTACAACAATAATATATACTTGAAATTTGCTGACAGTGGATCTTAAATCTTCTCACCACAAAAAAGTAAGTCTGAGATAATAGATATGTCAATTAACTTTATTGTGGTAATATTTCACAGTGTATACATAGATCAAACATTATATTGTTGCCTTGAACATATAGAATTTTGTCAATTATACAACCCAATAAAGATGAAAAGATCTTGTTTACAAAATACTGAGATTCCTATTTCAATACTAAAATCCTCAATTTTTAAAAATAAGCAAAAGATTTGAACAGACACTTTTTTAAAAGGATGTACAGGAATGACAAGCATATAAAATGCTTAGCATTATTTGAAAAATGCAAATTAAGGCCACAATGAAATATCTCTTCATCTATTAAATTTTTAAAGATGGACTATACTCAGTGCAGGCTAGGACCTGAGAAAACTGGATTCTCATACATTGCTGGACGGAGTGTGAAATAAAGTGCTATACTACTTTGGACGTTTGGTTAATTTCTTGAAAAGGTAAATGTATACCTAACCATCCAAACTAGCCAGGTCATTTCTAGATTTTTACCAAGGAAAATGAAAGCACATGTCCATAAAAGTATACGTACTTGAATATTCATAGTGGTTTTATTTGTAGTAGCAAAACTGGAAACAACCAAAATGTCCATCAACATATAAATCAGTAAACAAATTGTAGCTTATTTAATCAATAGAATATTATTCAACAATAAAAAAAATGAACTATAGATACATGCAACAATATGGGTAGATCCAAGGGAATTATGTTGAGTTGAACAACCAGACTAAAAAGAATAATGCTGCATGATTTTATTTCCATGAAATTCTATAAATTTAAGCTAACGTACAGTATGTTCAGTTATCAAGGGCTGTCTGATGAAGGAGAGATGGAGGGATTTATAAAAGATGGAAGGGAACTTTCATCAGTACTGGCAATAATAAATATGTTCATTATTCTGACTGTGGAAATGGATCCTTAATTGTATATTTTGTGTGCATCAAATACATTGAATTGTACTCTAAATATATGCATCAAACTAATATTAATTATATCTCAGTAAAGCTGTTTGTACTTCTTTAAGTAATTACTAGAAGTAGGTGGGAAGGTCAGCTAGAAAATAGTCATTATGAACTGAGTGTCATGTTCTGTAGAGAAACTTGTGTGTAGCTATTTCTCTAAAGCAATGTTGCATCACTAAGGAATATGCCAAATGCTCATTTCCAGATTATATCAGAGTTTCTGGCCCCTGAAGTTAGTTCCATAGGAAATGAAGCATATGTCTACCAAATACAGCAAGTTGTCGGAATTCATTCTGTATTAGAAATAGAGTATAAATGATTCCCTTAAGGGACTAAGAACTAATATTGTTATAATGGTAATAGGCATATAGACATCATTGAGATTCTGGTTTGGTAATAATGGCCATTTCCTGCTTCAAAGTATAAATTCTCTACACATAAAGTCACCTTTTCATTGAATGCTAAATTTAGTCTATGTCTGAAGAGTCTGGCTATGGTGAAACTATTTGTTTTTACAGTTGCAAAACCCATTCCAATATGCAGCTGGTTGATCTGCTATAACAATGTCCTCCAAATCTTTAATTTTGCCATAGTAATGTGTATAAATGGTTGTGGGTATTATATGTCCATCTGATTTATGATTTCTAGACTTTAGCTCACAAATTAGTAGCTAAACAAGAACCTTGTAATTCTAGAATTTAGAGCTACAAGAATCCTTGAAGTTTACATATTCAAACCTCCTCCACTCTACCTTCTACTATCCCCTTATATGAAGATGCAATGGAGGCCTTGTATTATTTTTCCATTGCTGCTGTGAAAATGTACTGCAAACTTAATGACTTAAAACAACAATCACTTATTTCAGAATTCTGTAAGTCAGCAATCCATAGTTCAACTGAGAATTGTGCTTAGGGTCTTATAAATCCAAAGTATGGGTACCAGCCATCCTAGGCTCTTATCTATAGTAGCTCCTGTAGAGAATCCACATCTATGTTCATTCAGGTTACTGGAAGAATTTCATTCTATGAGGTTGTAACCGAGGTCCCATTTCCTTGCTGGTTGTCAACTTGAAATTGTCCTCAACTCTTACAGGCCACCAGCTCATTGCTCATTATACCTTCAGAGCCAACAGTGGTGGGTTGGTTACTTCTTGTTCTTTGAATCATTCTGACTTGCCCTTCTGCATTCCTCTGCTGTTGAGGGCTCATGTGATTAAATTACATAATCTAGGATAATATATATATTTTAAATCCAACTGATCTGCAAAGCTGGATTACATTACATCCTCAAAGTCCCTTTTGCTAGTTAAGGCAACATATTTACAGTCCAAGAGATTAAGGTGTGGGAGCTCTTTAAAGGCCATTTTCTCCTTATCACAGGCCTCAAAGCCAAATGGTTTTTCTGAGATCCTGTGGTCATTTTGTTAGTAGCAAGAACACATTCCAATATACCATACATTGCCTCTTGGTCACATATACTCACTGCTCATGTTAGTGTTTGGCACTTTAATGCCTGTAAATGGACTCAGTGTTCATGAAATTGTCTTGCAATTTACCTTTAGCTATAGCTCAAAAGTGATGCTGATGAGCCCTCTAAAGAAGCTAAATGGAGTATTTCAATCATGTCCGAGATTACTACTCTTATAAAAAATAGTGAATGAATTCTATTCTGTAGAGATACAGCTCAACTTGGAATAAAGTACTATATTTTCCAAAACTTTCAGAAATGATATTTCAAGTCTATTGATAGCTTATTCTCTGCCAGGAATTTTACATGAATTAATTTATCAAATCCTCATGTGACACCAAGAGGTACATACTATGAATAAATAGTGAGCAGAAGCATATACAGTTTAAACTATTTACCTGAGGCTAAGCACTTGCAAGGTGGAGGAATAAGGACCTGAACCAATGTACTGTAATCTGATTCTAGACTCCACATTAACCATTATTCTAAATTAGATGAACTTGTTTAAAGCAGCAGAGTTAACCGGGCACGGTGGCACATACTTGTAATCCCAGCCACTTGGAATCTGAGGCAGGAGGATAGCAAGCTTGAAGACAGTCTGGGCTACTTGTCAGGACTCTGTCTCAAAATGAAAAATAAAATAAAACAAAACAAAATAAAATGTGCTGGGAATGTAGCTCAGTAGAAAGGCCTGAGTACAATCTCCAGTACCTTAAAACAATAACACCCCCCAAAATTAGCATATTGAGTTCATTTATGTACTAAATACAAAAATGAACATTGAATAAATGTAAGAACAGCCAGGGATTGTCTGCCTGTAACTCCAGCCACTCCAGAAGCTGAGTAAGGCAGGAAGATCATAAATTTGAAACCAGTCTGGGCAATTTAGCAAAGCCCTGTCTTAAAATAAAAAGTCACAGTGATAGAATACCCTGAATACAATCCTTAGTACCATAAAAATAGGATGGGAGACAAGAAAGAATAAATCCATAGCAATGCTGAAGAATAGGAAAATATACGATGTGGTTGAGATACACAGTGAATGCTTAATTTTTAAAATACTTTAGTAAAGCCTAAGACACATTATCATTAATCTCCTTCAAAATACTCCTCTTTTCTTCGAACACACTTATTCAATAATCCCTGCCACTTTCTGAAGCAGTTCTGGAAATCCTCTTTCATGCGTGTGTCTTTAGTTGTGCTGTTGTGGCTGCCTCCATGTCTGGAATCAATTCAAAATGTTGAACTTTTATGGGCTTTTTGGCTTTGGGGAAGCCAGAAGTTGCACATCACCAAGTCCACTGAGGAAGGTGAATGAATACACATCATAATGTTTTTACAAGCCTGGCTTTCTGTGGAATGACACGCTGCAGCAGCATTCACCATACTTACACACTCATGAAAAAAGACTTCCAAAACTGCTTCCAAAAGTGGCAAGAACAATGGAATAAGTGTGTGCAAATGGAGGGACAATATTGTGAGGGGAATCCTGTTAATGTGTCTTTTACTATAATAAATTTTTAAAATTTAAACATTCATAGTATATTTTCCTCATACCTCAATTATTGCCAGTGGTCAGAAACCTTGAAGGATTTCTGGAAGTAAAAGCAAATGGAATCAGACTAATGAAAAATCAAAGAAGACAATGCTGAAACCCAATCGAAACAAAAGAAGAGGACTGTTGAATAAATAGCTACCTTCCCCTCAAATAGCCTAGGAAAACCCACAAAGTCCAAAATTAACGGGGGATAGGAAGAATACAGTCATAGAGGAACTGCAGAAACTAATCTAATTCCTTGTTATGTGCCTAAAGAATAGAGGCTACAGATATCTGACCCTGGGCTCTGCCATTAAACAATTTTCTAAGTGATATAAGGGATCAGTTATGGTGGCCTTCTAGCTTGAGTATAAGAGAGGTAGGGAGATTGCAGACAAAGGGAAAGGGGTAAGGAAGAGGAAAAAAATCAATCAGCATTGTCTACGTTACTTTTCTCTTGTTGCTGAGACAAAATACCTGATGCCCAGAACTAAAGAAGGAAAGGTTTATTTAGCTCACAGTTTGTGGAGGTTTCAGTTCATATCGTTTGGCTCCAAGGCAGAGTGCAACACTTCATGGCAGCAGAAGACAGCAAAAGCAACAGCAAAAGGGGGGAGAAAGCCTCTTTTCTCTTTTATATTGTATGTCAGCTATCCACCCATGCCCACACCATCTCCATGCCCTCCTCTTCCACAAGCTGAGGATGTTTACAATGTAAGGAACCCGGATCTCTGCTGAATCGCTTAGTTAACCTTCTAAACTTCTCAAGTTGATACAGTGAACAACATCCTAGAGTGGTAAGGGCATAAATGTCCTTTTCACCCCAGGATGTAGAACTGCTGAGTTACTTAGTTAAGCTTCTAGACTCCTCAAGTTGACACAATGTATCAACCATAATAAGCATAGTAGTGAAAAATCCTCATCTAGTAAGAGAGCACATTTTCTATTTCCCATATCAAAGTAGAGGTGGAGGTTGGTGCCCCCAGCTAGTGTCCCATGGTAAGAGCTAATTTCTAGATATGTCCTCCCAATGAATTATGTTTCTTAGTATTTGATCTCTTGTGCAGTGCTTTCCCCTTGAATATGAACCGGCTCAGTGACTTGCTTTTAAGAGTGTATGACTTCTAATGCTAAGGCATAAGAAAGCTGGCAGTTTCTGCCTGGTCGCTTGGAACTCTGGGTGAAGCTAACCATCATGTAAGCAAATCTGACTTCTCTTGAGGACATCATGTTGTGAGGAACTCTAAGCTAGCCACATAATAAATAGATGCCTGGGTAACCTCCAGCCATATCAGCCATTCCCAGCCTAACCAAGAGGCCTATAAGTGAACAAAACATTAGATGTTCAGCCCATCCAGGCCTTTGAGTCTGAAGTTTTTTTTTAAAGGTATTAATTATGTCATTAAGGGATCATGATGTTGACATAAATTTACTGAGGTAAAAATGTGTCTACCAAACTCTGTTAAGTGAAACAGCAGGTTACAAAACAGTGTAAATGGCATTGCCATGTTTCCCCTTTCGTTAAATCATACATAACTCTAGGACAATATCAAAGTAAGAAACGATATTGGTACAAGGTGTGTATACAGTTCTGTGTTAGTTTGTCACATATTTAGATTGATTTAACCACTGATGTAATCAAAATACAGAACTAGGGGCTGGGGATTTAGCTCAGCGGCAAAGCACCTGCCTGGCAAGTGCAAGGTCGTGAGTTCGGTTCCCGGTACCGGAGAAAAACCAAAAAAAAAAAAAAAAAAAAAAAAAAACAAGAATCAAAATACAGAACTGTCCCATCACCACAAAAATATGCTTCATGATAGTCATTTATTTTCCTTCCATCACCATTCTTCTCTCTGCCATCATTAATCCTTGGCAACTAATAATGTGTTTTCCATTTCTACAATTTTGTTATGTCAAGAATGTCACTTAAATGGATGCATACAGTATGTGAGCTTTGGGGAATGGCTATGTTCACTCAGCATCCCCATCAAATTTTAGCGCCTCTATAGGGTGACAGACTGGGAGAATACTTGCAATACATATAACAGATAAAGGTTATTCTAACACTGTACATATATTAAAACATTTAGTCCTCATAATAATCTTATGAGGTCAATACTTTAATATCTCCATTTTAAAGACAAGGAAACTGAGGCATATAAAGCTAAAAATATGCCTGAAGTCACACAGATACTTGATAGTGGATTCAAATTCAAGCAGTATATTCATAATCAAGGATTCAAATTCAAGCAGTATATTCATAACCACAACATTCAAAAAATAATCAAAAAGCTAATGCTTAATGAATACATAACAGTGGGCCATACCTTCTATACTTTTTATGTCTGATTATATGTAATCCTGACAATAACCCTACAGTCAGTATCATCACTCATGTTACAGATGAAGAAAAGAACAGATGAGGAAAGTGAAGGCCAAACAGCCTGCCAGATAGTAAAGACAATGTTGGAATTCAAAAACCAGGCCTTTTGATCCTACAGCTCATGCTCCCTCTTTAGCAAGGTACTACTTCCACCCTACGTTACTTTAAACTACAAAGTGAACTTTCTCAATTGTACCCTTTCTTTAGCCTTCTGAATCCTTCCCTCCATACAGGATTCGTTTCCTCTGACTTCAGACACACATGGATCTCCCCACTGGTGGTAGTGAGGTTTGATTTTCCTAGTTGATCCCTCTACCATTTTATCCTTTTATCCCAATTCATCACCAAAATATCTACGATGGTGACTTACAATAACTACTCCACTTCCTAACATCCCATTATCCCTTACATTTTCCTGTCTGTCCCATATTTTCCTCTAAAAAGTCACTAGAGTTGCTTCTTGGCATCCATGGCAGTTGGTTCTAGGACCTCCTGCCGATTTCATCATCTGAAGATGTTCAAGTCCCTTACATAAAATGACACGGTACTTGTATATATCCAACATGAAGCCTTTTACATGCTCTAACTAATCTTTAATTATGTATAAGACCTAATATCATGTAAATAGCTTTTATTCTCTATTGTTTAGGGAATAATAACAAGAAAAGCAAATCTGTACATGTTCAGTAAATTTTTTCAAACATTTTTGGTACTTTTGGTTGAAGCCACAGATGTCATGTATACGAAGGGCCAACTGTATAGCACTGAGATTAAGAGTACAGGATCTGAAGCTGTCTAGCCTGGGTGCAGATACTTGCTCCACTACTTACCAGCTCTGTAAACTAAGGCAAACTACTTACCTCTCCGTCTGTGTAGTGTGGAAGATGTTAACAGTACCTACCTCTTTGAATGGTTAAATAATACATTAAGCTAAAACCTTGCAACAGTGCCTGGTACAAAATAAACATTCAATATATGATAATTTTATAAAAATAATAGAAGTTACTACTAAGTCCAATATTCAAAATCATTTTTTTCTCAATCTTTATTCTTCTTTACTGCTCAAATACATTCAGTACATACATTCTATATTTCCTGCCAGCCTTTCCAGGACACTGCATGATCTTGTGTCACTTGCACTTGTCTACCTCCTTCACCTGCCTGCCTCTCTGTCCCTACTACACTCCCATAACCAGTTACAAGACCTTTGATTCTTCAATTATAGTGCCTTTCACTTCCACCATATCCTTCCATTTCCTATTCTAGAATCTCTGGCTTTATTGTGAAAATTTAAAAAATAAAATTAGAAAAGGTAGGTCTTGAAGATAGTGAAAAGTTGGTAAATGACTTACTAAGATGGCTGAAAACAATTGCTGTTAATTCTTATCATTTTGTTCTGAAACTATCATTTTTATTGTTTTTGCTTTGTCTTGTTTTTGTCTATGTTGTTGGTATTTTGCTATTATTCTTTTTTAATTATTCTCTTTAAAATAAAAAGAACTAAAAATAGAAATTATATTTGCCCCAGCTACTCCCCTCCTAGGTACCATCCCAAAAGAGTTAAAGACATCATATTACACTGTTACATGTATACACATGTTTATAGCACCATAATTCATAATTTCTAAATGTTGGAGGCAACCTATATGTCCATGAACAGATGAGTGGATAAAGAAAATGTGGTATTTATATACAATGAAGTACTAAGAGTCCTTTTCAGGAAAATGGATACACCTTCAGACCAAAATATTAACTAAAATAAAACAGATACACAAGCTTAAATATCACATGGTTTTTCTTATGTGAGAAACCCAAAATACAAGCAAAGAGCAAAATAAAAAATAACAGGAGGTAGGGAGATAGATCCTTCTCAAAGGGGAAAGGGATCAACAGACAGAGGGAAGAAAGAGAGGGAAAGTGGACAAAAAATGAATTAAGATGTGTTACGTACATATACCAACTCCCTACAAGGAATGTAAACATTATGTACTACTAACAGGTACTAATAAATAAAATGATCTGAAAAAGAAATATTGGATGCTCTACCAATACATTTTATGGATATTTGACTTGAAACGGGAGAGGAGATGAAAGACCCAGTGTGATAACTCTTACAAATAATCAGCTTAGATAGTGGCTGTCCATGGGAATATCTGTATGAACATCATTAACTAAAATCTCAGGGGACATTGGATAGTTGCTTTATTTCTTAGTAGCAAGTGAGAATCTTTTAGTTATACACTGGAAAGAGAGTTCTTGACGAATTATTTTTTTAAAATTTTAAATATAATACATGTAGATATTAGTAAAGAAAATATTTCAAAGCACTCTTCTTTTTTCTATGAAAAAATTAAACAAAATAGTCGAGAACATACTCTTAAGTGAAATAAGTCACACAAGTTTAAATATCGCATGGTTTCTCATAGGAGAAACTCAAAATATGTACACATATAAATAAAGAGTAAAATAGAAGACAGTGAAATAAGTAGGGAGCAGTTCAAATAATTCCTGAAATTATTCTTTTTCTAAAATATTTCTATATATGGTAATTTGTTTTATTTATACTACTAATTTCTCTTAGTTCATTGAAAAGAAAGTTTTGTGCTATTAACTATTTGTTTTTTTTTGTATGAAGAGTCATTTTTCTCTGTGACTTGTACTCTGAGCAACATTTTGTCCATTCTTTTACACAATGTATTAACTATTGTTATTCTCTAATTATTTTGTTATGAAATTATTATTGAGATCAGGTACTCAGTATTGTACCTATCTCATTTTTTGTACAGTTAGCATGATATTTCTGCAACTCACTTCAAGTACTTATTATTATATTATCAAAAGAATGAGTTTCACTTAAAATTTTTCTGCATTCCTAAGTATGATTCATCTATATTTTAGGATCAAACATTTTTAGAGTCATGTCCATTTTTATAATGTTAATTGACAGAAAAATAGTTGTAACATGAAATTTTCTCTTAAAAGAATTTTCAGGAATTCATTTAATGTGTAGAATTGAGAAAGATCAGAAATATTTTGTTATGATATTCAACAACGTGTTCAAAAACAATTACATTAATAAAATATCAGGCCTTATGCAACAGGAAGGCTGGGAAGAAAGTGGTCAAACAGAAAGACTTTCACTTCTTTAATTTAATGAGCTGAAACAAATTACTTTTCCTCTATTTCCAGATTCTGACTTCCACCAATTCCGACCTTGATTTCACAAGCCAAATGTGCTCTCCTGCGTTCGTGGTTTTAGTGTACCAATAACAATCTGGTCTCCTATATTCTTGTTTTGTATTTTTATTTGGTGCATTGATTTTTCTAGATCACTGTCTCTAGGTTTTTTATTCTCTCTTGGTAGCTTCATTCTAATTCAAAATCACTTTGATTATTTGATTTGATATTTTTCTCACTGTAATGCACAGGAACTGATTAATCTTACCTAATCTGTAATCAAAGAAAGGCCCTTAGCCCTTTTGCCAATAATGATATAAAGTGATATCTATTAATATTACAACTAGGAAAAATTATGTATCATATATCAACAAAGTGTTGAAGAGAAGAAAAAATTAATGGGATAATAAGATTAGATGTTTTTTGGGGCTGGGGATTTAGCTCAGCGGCAAAGCGCCTGCCTGGCAAGCGCAAGGTTGTGAGTTCGGTTCCCAGTACTGGAGAAAAACCAAAAAAAAAA
>NW_004955475.1:10273881-10275155 GCF_000276665.1 Chinchilla lanigera
AGAGAGAGAGAGAGAGAGAGAGAGAGAGAGAGAGAGAAACAGTAACAACCCAGGAGGACTTCTCTGAGAAAAAGACATGACATTACTTTATTCCATCACTTGCAAGTTTACAAAAGTGATAAAGTAAAAGAGTAAGTAGATAAAATTAGACAATTCCAGAAAAAAATGATTCACAATAACAGAATGTCAGGCCATACACCTGCTTTCCTTCAAGCCAAACCATAAGGTCTTCCCTTAAATAGCACCTTGTATTACTATGATTTCTTAAGTGTATAACCTAGATTTATCTGCTCTGTAAAAGAAGAAGCCTGGTCGTAAAAGGTGAAATTTTTAAAAAGATCACTTAAGAGACAAGACATATCCATCCATTGTACACACTGCAAATTTTATGTACTAGATATCTAGACTACATTAACTTATTGTCCATTGCTGAAATGTATTCTAACAGCTACTATTCTGCACACTCAGCTTTTGTTGCTATAAAATATACCTATATTTTTGCTATGAAATTATTAAAAGAATTATCCATTATATAATACAATTTCCTATATTACCTAGAAATATGTACTATAATGAGTGTACCATTATGGCACAAATATGTACAAATATGTACCACAAATGCATGAAGTAGATGTAAGAAAAATCAACTGCCAAACATATAATCAAACTATAATATTTACTAAATGATAGCACAACCATGCTAATATAGCACAAATACATAAGAAAATATAAGCTACATTTTAAACTTGAAATCTAAAATTATAAATACTTAATTTAGCACATTTTCATTTTGAAAATGATTATTCCAATTTTTTATTTTAAAGAGAAAAAATAAAAATAACTATAAAACAGTTTCAAAGCAGGCTAGTAAGAGAGTAACAACAATTGGCCCATTGTGTATTGTTGTCTACATAGTAGTTATTCAGAGTACAAAGTATATGCATGAAATATTACCCAAACAATATTTTTTTATTTTAAATATAAAAGAACAAAAACATATTAACAAACACACATACATTTATAAAATAACACAAGAACAATACAAACAAGAAAAGGTGATAGGAAATCAATGGTTGCTATATTACATATTGATTTCTTCAAAGTGGTTACTCAGGAAAACAAATATAGACACATAAGATTGATCAAATGATTATTTTTTTCAAATTTTTTTTATTTTATAAATAAAAGGAGGAAAATATTAACAGACAGTCGACATTTTACAAAATAGCAAAGGAACAGTACAGACAGTACTGAGTTACAAACAGAGTGGTAGG
>NW_004955475.1:10275735-10291322 GCF_000276665.1 Chinchilla lanigera
GACCTCTAGACCTAGTTTTCTGAGGAATCTCCAAACTGATTTCCACAGTGGTTTCACCAGTCTGCATTCCCACCAGCAGTGGAGAAGAGTTCCTATTTCTCCACAGCCTCGCCAGCATCAAATGATTAATCTTTAACTGTTCCTTTCAGTAAAGCAATAGAAGTCAGTAGTACAACTATGTTAGCTATCCTGTACATACATATATACATAATTTTCCTCTTCTGCATTTACTCTTTTCCCTCATTCCCAAACAATATTAACATGGACGTTTCTTTTCAATGAACTAAGAGAAACTAGCTGTATTATTATCTTAACTATCTTGCATATACATATTTTTTTCTTTTCCTTTCCTTCCTTTCCCTTTTCCTCATCACAGTTTCTCTTTTTTAAGAGAAGAAGAAAAGTAGAAATAAAATAAAACAAGAGATTCAAATCAGGCTAATAGGAGACTAACAATAATTAATACATTGTGTATTATTATCTTCAAAGTAGTTATTCAGAGTACAAGACATACACATGAAATAATGTCCAGACAACATTAGTACAAATCTTTCTTTTTCAATGAACTAAGAGAAACTAGCTATATAAGTATCTTAACTATCTTGTGTGTGTGTGTGTGTGTGTGTGTGTGTGTGTGTATTTCCCTATTCTCTTCCTTCCTTTCCTCTTTCCCCCATTAGTTGCTCTTTACTTTTAAACAGTTTCTTCCCAATTCACAATATTTATTTTACATTTTGGATCTTATTCACTTGTTCAGCTTTTCACGCTAGTGAGACAATTTGATGTTTACACATATGGGCCTGATTTATTTCACTTTTGAGTATGGTCTCAAGATGCATCCATTTACCTACAAAAGTCTCAAGTTGATCCTTCTTTCTGGCTGAGTAGTACTCCACTGTATAAAAATACCACATCTTTTTTATCCATTCCCTGGTTGACGGGCATTTGGGTGTTTCCAAGTTTTAGCTATTGCAAATTGTACTGTATAAACATGGGTGCACATATATCACTGTGGTACAATGTTTTTAATTCTTCTGGGAAGACACCCAGAAGGGAAACAGCTGGGTGGAATGAGACCTCTAATCCTAGGTTTTTAGGGAATCTACACACTGATTTCCACAGTGGTTGCCCCAGTCTACACTCCCACCAACAGCAAAGGATTCCTTTTTCCCCACAGCCCCACAAGCATTTATTACTGGTTGATTTCTTGATGGCAGCCATTCTTTCCGGAGTGAGATGGAATCTCACTGTTGTTTTAATTTGCATCTCTTGAATGGCCAGTGATGTTGAACACTTTTTCATATATTTATTTGTAATTTGTATTTCTTCATCACAGAAGTATGTATTCATCTCAGATGCCCATTCTTTGATTGGGTTGTTGAATTTGGAGGGTCTGATTTTTTTCAATTTTTCATATGTTTTAGATATAAGTCCTCTGTCTGAGGGAAAATAGGCTATAATTTTTTTCCTACTTTGTGGGTTTTCTTTTTACTCTGTTGGTGATTTTGTTTGATGTGCACAAGTTTTTTTTAATTTTAAAAATTAAATTAAAAAAATTTTTAATTTTTTTAATTTTAAAAATTAAAAAAAATAACAATGAAGACAAAATCAAAACACACAAAAAAACAAAAATGATACATGACCTCAAAACAAAATGATAGGAATTAACAATGGTTGTTACGTTACATACTGTTATCTTCAACGAAGTTGCTCAGTCCACCAGACATAAGAATGTAAGATTGATCAAACAATAAAAAAAAAAAAACCACTGGAAATAATGCAGAGCTTCACCATACAAGATGGTAGGAGTTCAACAATGGTTCTTATACTGCATATTATTGTTTTCAGATCAGTCGTTCTGATTACCAAATTCAAGCATGTAATAAGGTAAGAACCCATTTGTTGATTCTTTGTAGTATTTCCCTTGTGGTCTGGGTTTTGTTCATGAAGTCTTCACCTATATCTATGTTTTTAAGATTATTATTTTCTCTTTCAGTAGATTTAGTGTTTCTGTTTTGATATTTGCATCTTTGATCATTTTGACATTAGTTTAGTGCATGGTGATAGGTACAAGTCTTGTTTTAGTCTTTGGCATATGGAAAGCCAATTTTTCCAGCACCATTTACTAAAGAGGCTATCTTTCTTCCAGTGGATGTGTTTGACTCCTTTGTCAAAGATAAAGTGGTTGAGTGTGTTTACAGTTGCATCTGCATCATCTATTCTGTTTCACTGAACCTGAGATCTATTTTTGTGCCAATACCATGCTGATTTTATCCCAGTAGCTTTGTAGTATAATTTCGGGTCAGGGATTGTGAGATCCCCTGACTTGCCTTTGTTACTCAGGATTGCTTTTAGTATTCTAGGTCTCTTCTGCTTCCAAATAAATTTTAGGAATGCTTTCTCTAAGGCTGTGAGGTATGCTAATGGTATTTTGATTGGGATTGCATTAAATTTGTATAACAGTTTTGGGCGTATGGCCATTTTCATGATGTTGGTTCTTCCTATCCATAAGCAAGTGATATCTTTCCATTTTCTGATATCCTCTTAGATCTCCTTTTTCAGAGTACTATAATTTTCAATGTATAGATCTATTACACTCTTTGTTAGATTGGTTTCCAAGTATTTCATTTTTTGGATGCTATTGTAAAGGGTGTGGTTTCCCTAATTTCTCTCTGTGTGAATTTGTTGCTTAGGTAGAGGAATGCTATTGATTTTTGAGTGTTGACTTTGTATACAGCTACAGTACTTCTTCCTTTCCTACTCCTATTCTTTGTATTTCTTGCTGTTGTCTAATTGCTCTGGCTAATGTTTCCAGAACTGTATTGAATAGGAATGGTGATAATGGCCATCTTTATCTTGTTTCTGATTTTTGAGTGAAAGCTTTCAGTTTTGGACCATTTAGTGTGATGCTGGCTGTTGGTTTGTCATAGATGGCTTTTATTAGATTGAGATAAAGACCATCTGTTCCAATTTTCTGTAGGATTTTTATCATGAATGTGTGTTGGACTTTGTCAGAAGCTTTTTCTGCATCTACTGAGATGATCATGTGGTTTTTTTTTTTTTTGGTTCTTTTAATATAGTATATCACATTTATTGACTTACATATGCTGAGCCACCACTGCATCCCTGGGATGAATCCTACTTGGTCATGGTGTATAATCTTCTTGATGATTTGTTGCATTCTGCTTGCCAGTATCTTATTGAGGATTTTTGCATCTATGTTCATTAGGGAGATTGGCCTGTACTTCTCTTTTTTGGTAGGATTTTTCTCTGGCTTTGGAATCAGGGTAATGCTTGCTTCCAGGAATGGTTTTGGAAGTATTGCTTCCCTTTCAATTCCCTTAAAGAGCTTCAGCATTAGTGGCATTAGTTCCTCTAAATTTCTTGTAGAATTCAACAGTGAATCCATTACTGCTTGGATTTTTCTTTGTTGGTAGTTTTTAAACTACATTTTCAATTTCATTGGCTGATATAGGGTTATTTAGAATTTTTATATCTTCTTGATTTAGTTCTGGCAATTTGATTGTGTCCGGGAATCTGTGCATTTCTTCTGTTTTCCTTCTTATTAGAAAATAGGTTCTCGTAGTGAGTATTGGCTATCTTCCGGATTTCTGTAGGATCCATTGTGATTTCCCCCTTTTCATTACTAATTGCTGGAATTTATGTTTTTTCTTTCCTCTTTTTGATGAAGTCAGCTAATGTGTTGGGGACCACAAATTCACAAGGGCTAATTTTGCACACTTCCCTGAGGTATAAATGCATGCATGGGATTATCAGTATCACCCTTTTGAGATTTCCTACTAACTCTTTTAAGAATAAGCCATCCTCTCCCACCCACTAAGACTAAACTAAGACCACTGAGATTAAAAAACACTCTAGGACAAGATGCTTTTAAGCATGGGATCATTTACACCCTCTTGACTCATCTCATAATTATCTGTTACCCACTGAGTCATGGACCTCTGAGTCCTCTGCCAACTTTGAATCTTCTGCTAGCCCCTCCTATCATTGTATACGCCCAATAAATAGTGGCTGGCTTGGACTGTCTTTGTCTCTGCCCATCCTGGAGCACTGACCTCCCAACCCCTCTTCATGTATTACTGAATTTACCTGTGTTTCTTATTTCAACATTTCACTGTACTCCTCACACAGACAGTTTGGGATCTTGGTCAGGTCCCTGATACTAATGATTTATCAATTTTATTTTTTCTTTTGAAGAACCAACTTTTTGATTCATGGATTCTTTGTATTGTTTTATTAGTCTCAATTGCATTAATTTCTGCTCTTTATAATTTTCTCCTTCATACCAGTTTTGGGTTTGATTTGTTTTTCTTTTTCTAGAAATTTGATGTTCAACATTAGGTTGTTTATTTGCACTCATTCTGTTTTGCTGATGGGAGTTCATCACTATAAATTTCTCTCATTGGACTTATTGCATCCCATAAGTTTCAGTATGTTGTATAGACATTATTGTTAAATTGCATATACTCTTTAATTTTGTCTTTAATTTCCTCTGTGATCCATTGGTTGTTCAGAAGGGTGTTGTTTAAGTTCCATGTGTGAATGTAGTTTTTGTGATTTCTTTTGCTGTTGATTTCCAGTTTCACTGTGGTATGGTCAGGTAGTATGCACGGGATGATTTCAGTTCCTCTACATTTACCTAAGCATGTGGTATATTTTGGAGAACATCGCATGTGGAGCTGAGAAAAATGTGTATTCTGATGTCTTAGAGTGGAACACCCTGTAGACATCTACCAAGTCAATTTGTTCACAAGCTTGGTTTAATTCTGATATTTCTTTGTTGATTTTTTTGTCTAGTTGATCTATCTATTTGTGAGAATGGACATTAAGGTCCCCCCACTACAATTGTGTTAGTGCTTATTTGGTTTGTCATGTCTGTTAATATTTGTTTTATGTAAGTGGGTGCACCAGTGTTTGGGGCAGATATATTTATAATTGTTATTGCTTCTTTTTTAGAGTTTTCTCTTAACAAGTATGTAGTGACCTTCTTTGTCTCTTTTGACTACTTTTGGCTTAAAGTTTGCATTACATGCAAATAGAATAGCTACCCCTGCTTTTTTTCTGGGTTCCTGTGTCATAGAGAATTGTTTTCATTCCTTTGACTTTTAGTCTATGACTTTCTTTTTGTGTCAAATGTGCTTCTTAAATGCAGCATATTGCTGGCTCTTGTTTCTTGATCCAGTGTACCAGTCTGTTTCTTTTGATTGGTGATGGTTATAAGTGTTATGTATTGGATAATTTTTTCATGTTATTTTTCTGTTCTTGGTTTCTTGTCTTTCTCCTCTGTTTAATTGCTTGCCCTGCCTAGTGGCTTCTTTCCATTAATGTTCTTGTGTTTGAGGTCTTCATTATCTCTTTCTAATATATCCTTCAGAGCATTCTGCAGGGCTGGCTTGGTGGTCATAAATTTCTTCAGTTGTTCTTTGTCATGGAAGTATCTTATTTCTCCATGAATTTTGAAAGACAGTTTTATAGGATACATCAATCTGGGTTGAAGAATGTTATCTTTTAGGTCTTGAAATACCTCATACAAGCTCTTCTTGATTTGAGAGTTTGTCTTGAGAAGTCTGCTGTGATTCTGATGGGCTTTCTTTTATAGGTGATTTGTTTTTTTCCCTAGCTGCTGTTAATATTTTGTTCGTGTGTTAAATTTCTGGAATCTTGATTATTATATGCCTTGGTGTAATTTTAATTTTGGTCATGGCTATTTAAAGTTCTATACGCTTCATGTATTTGTACATCAAATTCTTCATCATGCTTGGGAAATTTTCTGCGATTATTTCTGTGAAGAGGTTTTTTATGTGTTTTGCACTGTCTCCAGCTTTCTCACTGACTCCAATCAATCTTATGTGGTTCTTCTTTGTTTCATCTTGTAGCTGTTGGATTGATATTTCATGGTGTCTTGTTATTTTAAAAATCTTTTTCTTTTCCCAGTCACTAGTCACAGTCATGTCTTCTAGATCTGATATTCTATCCTCACCTTCACTCACTCTGGGGTATACTTTCAGTGCAGCTTTTAATCACCTGGATTGCTGTTTGGATCTGTTTTATTGATTCCATTTCTTTTCTATGTTGGGCATTCATGGTTTACATTGTTTTCCTTAGCTCCTCTAATTTTTATCTGTGTCTGCTTTGATGTCTTTCATTTTGATCATCATTTCTTTTAGCATCTTAAAAATTATTTTTTCTATGGCCTCTTCCATTTGGTTTTTCACTTCTGCTGCTATCATTTTGGAGAGTTCCAGTGGCTGGCTTCTGATTTTTTCTATCTCTTTGGGCTCTGGACTTGTCCTGAATGGGCTGGGCATTTGGGGTTGCATTTTGCTTCTTAGTCTTGTCATTTGCTACTTCCTGTTTCCATTTTACTTTGTTTTCTGTGTTGATGCTTGTAGATTTCTTATGTTAGATTACTTTACTCCTGGTCTCATAGCTTTCCTAGGAAATGTCTGTTACTCAGGAAGTCTTCTAGATGTAAGTGGTTCTTGATCTTTAAATGTATCCCAAGAACCTACATTCCTAGTATATTAAGAATGTAGGGGCTGGGAATTTAGCTCAGCGGCAAAAGCGCTTGCCTGGTAAGTGCAAGGTCGTGAGTTTGGTTCCTGGTACCGGAGAAAAACCAAAAAAAAAAAAAAAAAAAAAAAAGAATGTGAAGTTGCTATGTACTTGACTCAGGTCCTATTCCTTTGGTACTTGACTATGGTGATGGTTATGACCCCTTGCAATTGCAGTATTGTCATACAGGAGAGAAAAATTGATTATAACAAGAATGACATTTTGGTTGAAGTGGTACAATTAGCAATAACAATAAACTCAAGCACAGTCTAGCTAGTGACAAACTGTGGTCACTATTAGCTTGATATCTTTAGCCATAGGAGCAAGTTGTACATTTATATATAATTCACCTGTTATGGTTTGTGTCGAGATGTCCACACAAAACCTCATACAGTCTTTGGGTGGGCTTCTAGATTTTATGATTGATTCATGATCTAATGCTGGGATTATAGGTATAAGTGCTGTACCCACCCTAGGATGGGTAGTCTGCATACATTATAAGGGAGGGAAAGAGGCTTGGTTTCTGCTGCTCCTCCCTTTTTATTCTTGCTGCCTTTGCTATTTTCTGCTGCCATGAGCTGTTGCCCTCTGCCATGAGCCACTTTGTCTTGGAGCCAGCTGAGTATGGACTGAAATCTCCACAAATAGCGAGCTAAGTAAATTTTCTTTCCTTAATTCTGGGCATTAGGTATTTTGTCCCAGCAACAAGAGAAAAGTAAGCAAGACAGAATTTGGTACCAGAGAATTGGGGTTGTTGCTGTCATTATACCTGACCATGTGGTTCAAGATCTTTTGGGAATGGCTTGTGGGTAGAGTTTGGAAAGGTTCAGAGATGTCGCCTGAAAGAGTAGAGCTGGAACACCTTAGGCTGTTCTGTATGGAAGATTCTGGTCAGAGAACAGAAGACCAGAAGGCTGATAGAAATCCTGACAGTAAAGAAGAGGCTCAGGAGGTTACTGTTGGGAAGAAGGACTCATTGGCTGTTGGACTCCAGACAATGTGTGTTATGGCTTGGCAAAAAGTTTATTGGCCTTTTGCCAGAGATTTTGCCCAAGACTACGTTTAAGGCGACGGACTCAATAATCTGGCAGAAGAAATTTCAAGTCAGTCTAATAGTGAGGCAGTGGCATGGCTATTGTTGGAGAGTTTTAGCCAGATTTCTGTTGAGAGTCAAGAGCAGAGAGCCCAGCAGAATGATTTAAAATGTTGTGAGTTTGGCCAGAAGGGAAACTCCAGTAAAGCTATGGACCACAAAGATAGAACAGAGATCTTGATTGCTGAGAAGCAACAGGAGAATACAAAAGATGGCCTGAAGGCATCACAAGAAGCAGCAAGTCTCCACCCTTTGCATTCTCAAAACTGCAAAAGTGAAAAACTTTGCTTTGAGGAGGAACCCACAGGGCACAATATTTCTGAATTGTGGCAGCCACATTATGTTCCAGAACAGCAGCCCTGACCACATCAGGTTCCAGAATGGCAGCAGCATAGATAATTTGTACCTCAGTGTGTGTGTGTGTGTGTGTGTGTGTGTGTGTGTGTGTGTGTGTGTATACATAGGAATCTGTCCATTTTTTCAAAATTTGTGGAATGTAATCTTTGAAGTAGTTACTATCTTCTGGAATTTGACAGTATCTTGTGATTTCACCCTCTTTACTTCTAACTGCATTGATGCGAATTTTTTTCTCTTTTTCTTGGTGAGTCTTGCTTATCTATTTTATCTATTCCTTTTTTGGGTGTCTCTTTTTTAAAGATAATAAACAACAATAAAAAGGATACAGAATTTCAAATCAAGATGATAGGAAATTAACAATGGTTATTATATTGCATATTGTTATATTCAAAGTAGTTTCTCAAATTAAAAACCAACTAATAATAAATGCTGGGGGAGCTGTGGGTAAAAAGGAACCCTTCTCCACTATTGGTGGGAGTGTAGACTGGTGAAACCATTGTGGAAATCAGTTTGGAGATTCCTCACAAAACTAGGATTAGAAGTCCCATTTGACCCATCTATTCCCCATCTGGGTATCTTCCCAGAAGAATTAAAAATATCATACCACGGTGATGTTTGTGTACCCATGTTTATAGCAGATCAATCTGTAACAGCTGAATGTTGGATACAAACCAAATGCCCATCAACAGAGGAATGGGTAAAAAAGATGTGGTATTTTTATATAATGGAGTACTACTCAGCTATAAAGGAAAATGAACACATGGCTTTTATAGGTAAATGGATGCAATTAGAGACCATACTCATCAGACTTGCATGTGTAAACATCATATTGTCTCCCTAGTGTATTTTATTTTTCATAAGGTTATTTATTTGGTTTTGGTCTGTTTTCCTCATGTGAGCACTGATTGCAATGAATTTTCCTCTTAAAAATGCTTTCATAGTGCCCCAGAGTTTTTATTCAGTTGTTGCCCTTATAATTAACTTCCAGAAATTTTTAATTTCTTCTTTGATTATTTCTGTGACCCACTGGTTGTTTAGGAGTATGCTGTTAATT
Organism: Chinchilla lanigera; assembly: GCF_000276665.1. Taxonomy (NCBI): domain Eukaryota; kingdom Metazoa; phylum Chordata; class Mammalia; order Rodentia; family Chinchillidae; genus Chinchilla; species Chinchilla lanigera. The sequence goes on from NW_004955475.1 coordinate 10,284,816, forward strand.
TTCCAGAAGCTTTGCCTTTTCCAAAATTTCTTCTGTCATGGTTGTTTATTTTGATTGCACAGTTGCCAGATAGTATGTATGGGATGAGTTCAGTTTTTTTATATTTACTTCAACTGGCTTTATGGACTAGTATGTGATCTATTTTGAGAAAAGGACCGTATGCTGCTGAAAAGAATATATACTTTGTTGTAGAGGGGTGGAATACTCTGTAAAAATCTCTTAAGTACATATGTTTGAGGGTGTGGTTCAGCTCTGAAATTTCTTTATTGTTTTTTTTGCAAAATATTTACTTTAATAGTCATTTTGACTTTGAGGAAGAGCCAGAAATTGCACCATGGAAGAGCAGGTGAGTAAGACACATGAGGACATACCATAATGTGTTTTACCACCCCGCCTTTCCACTGGATAGCAGTAAGCAGCAGCAGCATTCACTGTATTTTTAATCACATCTGATGAAGACACTCACAAAAGAAGGCTTGCAGAAATTTTAAAACATTCCCTGTATGTATTTTCATCACCCTTTATATTCCAACAAAGCAGTATTCTCTGTTGAAGCCATAAAAGAATAATCAGTATACATATATAATTGTTCCATCCATAAGTTTCATTTTTCACCTTGTAGGACAAAGTGCTTCCTGGTGAGTGATATAATTGATACACAAATTTTATAACCAGAAAAACATCCCTGGGGAAAAGAAGGAATTGGGATATATTATGTACATGTACCAACTCCACACAAGGAATGTAAACACTATCTACTACACATATGTACTAATAAAGTAAAAGAAAATTGGATGAAAACAATAAAAATCAACTAAATAGTGTTTTTGAAAGATAAATGTAAAATAGAGAATATAAAAACATTGGAAATAGATAAAAAAACACTACTGCGTCAGACTTAAGTTTCAAATAAAGTCTTATGGTAACACTAATTGCAGAACTGTCCTCTGTAGTCACGCTTACATTCTTTTGGACCATCCACTTTAAATTTAAGACACAGGCACTACATTCAAAAGTTCTATTATATCAAAATTCTCATTGATACCACAAGTAAATATCTCACTGGGCCATAGTATTTATGGGTGTGCAATAGAAAGCAGCACAAATTATCCTCTTCCAGTAATTTGCCTAATGAATTCACAGCCATATCTTCAAAGTGCTAAACAATAGCATTTCTGATAAATTTGCATTTTAAGCTTCAGAACACACTGTGTGTCTTACTCAACCATCTTTTGTAAACTTGTTTTAGTAAAAGAGGTAGTGCCTTTCTCTAATAGCTAGTAATGTTGAACATTTGCTCGTGTATTTATTAGCCATTTGTACTTCTGTGATGTGTCTGTTCATTTCATTTGTCCATTTTTGATTGAGTCTTTTATTTTGGGGGTTCTAATTTTTGAGTTTTTTATATATTCTAGATATTAGTTCTCTGTCTGAGGAATACCTGCTAAAAATGTTTCCCATTCTGTAGATTGTCTCTTCACTCTGTTGGTTGTCACTTTTGCTGTGCAGAAACTGTAATTTGATAAAGTCCCACTTGTTGATTATTGGTACTATTTCGCCTGCTGCTGGAATTCTATTCAAAAAGTCCTTGCCTATGAGTATAACTTCAAGAGTTTTACTTTTTTATGTTTTAGCAGATTGTTTCTGTCTTAACATTTAGATCCTTGATCTTTTTATTTTTGTTTAGTGCATGATGAGAGATACAGGTCTAGCTTTAATCTTCTCCATGTCAATAGCCAGTTTCTCCAGCACCACTTATAAAAGAGGCTTTCTTTCCTTCAGTGTGTGTTTTTCGCTTCTTTGTCAAAGGTCAGATAGCTGAATGTACCTGAGTTTTTTTTTTTCTGAAGCCAATATTCTATAAAATAAAAACAAATGATGGTGAAGCTAGGGTTGGAAAAACAAACCTTTCTACAATGTTGGTAGGAATGTAAACTATTACAACTACTATGGAAATCCATATTGAGATTCCTCAAGAAAACTAAAACTAGAAATTCTATTCAACCCAGCTATTCTCTTCCTAGGTATCTTCCCAAAAGAGTGAAAAACATCATAATACAGTGATACATATACACCCACATTTATAGCAGCACAATTTATAGTAGCTGAATCTTGCAAGCAGCCTATGTCCATCAACACATGAAGAAAGAAAATGTGGTATTTACATAGAGTACTATTCTGCCAGAAAGAAGAGTAATTTTGAGTCAGTTGTAGGAAAATTGAGACCATAATGTCACGTGAAATAAATCACATACAAGCTTGAATATCACATATCCATACAGTATAAATATAAAAGCATAACTAAAGAGAAGAATGAAGGACAATAATAAGAGAGAGGGAAAAAGATTGTTCTCAAATAGGAAAGGGATCAACAGATGGAAGGAGGGAGAGGAAAGGGATGAAAAATAATTAAGATGTGTTATACATTTGTAACAACTTCCCAGTAGGAATGTAATCATTATGAACTGAAAACATGTACTAATAAAAACTAAAAACAAAAAAGTAACTCAACTACAACACATCTAAAAAAGAGTTAATGCCTGCACAATCGTTTCCTTTAATATATAATTATATAACTGCATTTTGCAATACAATTCCTAGTTTTCTTCACTTTCCAAAATGAATACAGTCAAAAGTTCATTCATTTTCTTGAATTAAGTTTGTCATTACATACCTTTTCTCTATAATGGTCACAATTTTTATTATACTTTGTTTTATAATGAGCTTCTAAGTTAACTTTATTTGACATAAATATACTTTGTTTGCATATAGAACACACACAAATCTTTTCTACTTCTCTCACAAAGAATCCTGTTCTTTTCCATTTTCTTGAAATATCTCTATAAGACTAGCTTCCATTCTCCACTCTGCATAAAGATTTGAGTCCCAGAAATATCTCATTTTCTCTTATACCTGCTATAAGAAACAAACATATGACAACCTTACACTCAGGATATGGGATAACACAAGGGATTGTTGAGACTATGACAAACTGGAGAGCACGTGTCCCACGTCCAAAGGTGGCAACTGCCACGTAGTTCCACTGGTTGCTGTTTGTATTTCCAGACTTTTTGATTTTTTGAGAAACTAGAAAACCTAATGTTTATGGTAATCTTAATGTTTATTCACAGTAACTATGTTAGCCATGTGTTCGACATGTTTATCCCCCTCCCTTTGCAGGGTTTTGATTTTTATTTCAATTTTAAAAGCTTTATTTCACAAGAATAAGTGAAGCTTCAAATTTATTATGGAGACAGGTTATAAACATCCAAAACTTAAAAACTAAAAATTAAATCTCAGGAACTTTTTTGTGAGCAAGATGGAGAAAGTCAGCCTGTCTGGCTATATAAATAGGTGGATTTATGTCAGGTTCAATGATTGTACCCCAAAAACATTGATTAATCAGATAATGCTAACCTGAAGATTAGTCTATGCTGTCATGAGCATTCTGGCCTCAATTTTGCATGATTTATTAAATTAGATCAGGACTCAGTGAGTTACGGCCTGCCATTGAGTTTCTTATTTCTGCAAATAAAACTTTATTGAAGGACTAGACACAGTGGCACATGCCTATAGTCCCGGCACTCTAGAGGCTTAGCTGGGAGGATTGCTATACTGTACAGTTGCAAGTTCAGAATATTTAGAACATGAAATATATATGGCATTATTTAGATCACATGTGCAGTATTGTGTTCAGTGCCAATCGTCAAGTTTAACGAAGCAGTGGCCATATCACGAGCAATGCTAGAATGAATAGGGGAAGAGCTATCAAATTAAAGATTTAGATGTTACCATATGACAGACTGAGCAGCCTTAGAAATTACTGGAAAATATGTAGCAATTCTATGTAAGGAAGAATTTTATGTTCCAGCTTTATAAAAAATGTTGCGGGCTCCCCTTTTCCATAGATAGTCTAGAAGAGAGAGAATCATTTCTCATCAAAGAAGTCATGGAAACTTCATGTGCCAGGTAGGTGAATGGTCCACAACAAGTGTTGGCAAACTATAACCTATAAGTCAAATCTAACCAGCCACTTGTTCTTGAAAAAAAGTTTTATTGGAACACAACCATACTCATTCATTTATATATTGTGTCTGGCTCCTTTTACGCTACAACAGCAGAGCTGAGTAGTTGTAATAGACACTTTACAGCTTGCAAAGCCTAAAAGTTTACTACCTGGTCTTTATAGAGAATGTCTGCTGACCTCTGACCTACAATAGCTGTTCTCAGAAACGCCTGCAGAACTAATAAAGAATACAGAGACCTGGGCTTGTCGAAGTAAGATAGGACCTGAGTTCTATAGTTCTGTCTGATTCCCTATTGATTACTACTATCATCATCATTTTTATTTCCCAGCACTAGAGATTGAACCCAGGGTCCAGGAATGGTAGATAAAAATTCTATCATTGAGCTACACGCTGAGCTCTGCTTAATACTGCAATAAGTTTATTGAGATATAATTCACACATCATATAATTTATCCATTTAAAGTATATAGTTCAATGCTTTTGAATATATTTTCAGTTATGCAGCCATCATTCAAATGTACAACAATCTCACAACACCAAAAAGGAAACTCCATACTCCTTAGCAGTCGTTCTTTTCTCCCCAACTTCTACAGTCCCACTTTTTAATCTATAAATTTGCCTATGATGGACATACAATATAGATAAAATCTCACAATATGTGGGTATTTTGTGACTGGCTTCTTCCACTTAGCATGTTTTCAAAATTTACCCATGTTGTAACATATATCTCCACTTTTCTTTTTATTGACAGATACCATTCCATGGTGTGAGTATAGAGTATACAGTACAGTAATCCTGCCACCTAAGCCTCTAGAGCGCTGAGACTACAGGTATGTGTCACTGTGTCCACACTTTGCTTGTCCACTTATCAGGTGGTAGACACATAGATTGACTCCACATATTGACTGTTAAGAATGATGCAGCTATGAAGAAGTTTTTGTATGCAGACATGCTTAGAATTCTCTCGGGTGCATGCACAGGAATAGCATTGCTTAGCTCTTTACTTTGGATGTGGTTTCTCCCTCCAAGTTTCCTGTGTTGTAGAAACGGTCCCCAGAGTGGTAGTGTTGAGATGGTATGGAATCTTTAAAAGGTGGGGCCTAGTGGGAGGTCTCTGGGTCGCTGGGGGATGCTGTCTTCTTAAGAGAGTGCCAGTTTCCAAGAGGGACTTTTCATGACAGTGAATTGTTGTAAAAGCATAAGCCCGATCCCTCAGTCTTTCCCTGGCTTCCTATATTTGGATCTGATCACTTGCCCGCCTGCTCCACCATTTCCCTCCCCTGTGATGTGATACAGTCAAGAAGGAAAACCAGTTCTGTACCTTTCATGATCCATCAGCAGTTTAGCAATGTTCAGATAAAAGTCCAGAGACAGACCAAGGTGTAGTATTTGCATGACAGCTAACAAAGTAAAAAAAATATGAAATAATTACATCAGCTTTTAGGAAGTTTAGCTACTTTTCAATTGTTTCCCTCCATTAAAAATCTACTTATTAAATATTTGCCATATGTTTTGGCTCAGAAAATTATAGAAAAAATTTAAATACTAATATCCGATGCTAAAAAGTAGCAATACAGGCATTGTATATGGATGGCAAAATAACTTGGTGCAACCAGACGATACTGAAAAACAATTTTCAGTTGTGTATGGTAAGAACACTGTGGTTAAGAGCTTGGAATCCCAAGTCAGGCAGACCTAAGTTTGAAACCATTTGCCTTGGTACCTACATTGGTATAGGCAAGTTACTCAGCTTTTCTGCACCTTAATTTTGCTGCCTATAAGATCAAAAACATACCACCAATCTCTGAGTACTATTGATGGGATTACATGAGATAATTTCATCTACGGCAATTATATAGGAATGCACCTAGCACTTAGAAAACATTCACCAAATGATAGCTACTGTCATAATTATTCCTTTTACTTCAGAAATTACATTTCTGAAAAGATGTCTGAAATAAATATGGTAAAAAGTTATGAACAAAGAGGTTAAAAGCAGGGTACATTATGACAAAAGAAAAAAATATACTCTGAATATCCACTGTGGAGTAGCCTCAAACTATTATGCAACAATTAAAATTGATGAGGATAAAATAACATGGAAAAAATGAATATGCACGAATATAACAATGTTTCTAGGACTAGTAAATAAAAATTTAACAAGGTTATATGTATTATATGGTTACAATTCTGTAAAATATACATAACAAAAAATACTGAAAAGTCACATTGCTAAATGATTGTGTCTAGATTCAACGATTTCTTTTCAGCAAATATTTAATGTGTATGCTCGCTGTGTCAGGTACTGTCTTAGTGTTGGGAACCCGAAAGTGAAAAAAACACACAAAATTCCCTGATATTACTGAGAATGGTGAAGCATGCCTGTGATCCTGGGTACTCTGGAGGCTAAAGCAGGAGGATCATAAGTTCAAGGTCACCCTGGACAATTTAATAACTTTTTTTTTTTTTTTTTTTTTTT
>NW_004955475.1:10291995-10301862 GCF_000276665.1 Chinchilla lanigera
GTGGTATCTTAGAAGTGGTTTCTCAGGAGACAGAGATACGCAAGAAGGATCTAGCAAGTAGTTACAGCCTAAGGGTTGTGAAACATAGCAGATTACCTCCTCACCAATGACTCCTTTCACTGAGGTGTGACGGCTGGAAGGAAGGCCAGGACTGAAAAGAAGGACCGAGAGACTTGCACCTGTGTCTAGCAACAGGCTATTTTCTTGTTCCTCCATAGTCATGATTACCTGGGGCTCCTCCATGGAGATGACAGTCTGGCCAGAGGGAGGAGGCAGAGTATGCCCTGGGCCCCTTCATTCCTGTTGGACCAGCTGGTAGGATGGGTCTGAGTTCTGCAGCTTCTTCTTCAGAGGGCAGACCGATCTCCAGTGGTCAGCTTTGCATTCAGGACATGGCCGAGGGGGCTTCTTAGGGCAGTTCCTCTTGAGGTGGCCTGACTTTTAATAGTGGTAGCAGATGAATGCAGTCATCAAGTTCTTCTTGGGGCCCTGGGAATCAGACTTAGGGTCTGTTTCTCTTAGTGCTGCAGCAAAAGCTGCTGCTTTTTCTCAGTCTCTTTGTGTTCTCTCCTTGGCCTCCTCGTCACAGTTATAGAATACTGAGGAGGCAATTCTTACTAACATCTCAAATGAGCCATCTGGGGCAAAAGCCATTTTTTGTAGCTTTTTGTCTCCAGCCTCCCATCGCATTGGGACCCCACAACCAGTTAGTGTCCTCTCCCCAACCGTCAGCACAGGCAGCAGGAATCTCATTGCAGACCTGCCTGGACTTCCACACACTCCTCCACCACAGCCTGTACTGTCAGGGGAAGAATGGCTTCCAGGGGATCTCCCCAGGTATTGCACAAGGTCCTCCTGGTTTACAGCTTCCAAATGGCTCTCATGACACCAGTGCACTAGACCTCTGACACTTCAGGCTTAGTCTGGACTCTCATGTTCTCTGAGTCTTTGTTCAGCAGCTGCTCCTTAACTGACTCTGGACCTTTCTGGTTCTCAACGGCAGGAGCAAGAGTGCCCCATCGTGCGGCATGTATTCCCAGGGGTTTCTGCATGTCGGAATTATTCATGCACGTCCACGGGCAGGCCTGCACAGGCAGTGCGTGGTGGACCAATTGTGTCATTGCTTCTCTGTGCCATGATAGTTCTGAATTGTGTGGCGGCGGCTGGCCTGAGGGCCGGCGCACACCAGCACAGGCTGCCGTGGGCGCCTGCGAGGCTGGGGGCCAGCCCGAAGGCTGGCGCTCCCTGCCTCACAGCTTCCCAGGCACCGGGGGCCCTCCTCCCTGGCCAAGTATGGGTATTTTTAGTACATTCCAAACATTTCTTTGATGAGCATATAATATCTTTTCATAGTAAAAAGTTTAGTATTTTTAACTTTTGCTTCTTCTGTCATTTAAAAAACAGTAAAACTCTAATGCCAGTAATTAGGTTAGTCATTCAAAGAATAAAGCACTTTTGCTAGTAAATAAATGCACAGACTTGAGCTGGGAATATAGCTCAGTGGTGGAGTACTTATCTAGGAAGTGCAAGGCTCTAGGTTCCATCCTAGCATCTTAATAATGAAAAAAACCTACACAATGAAATTTTATGCATTCTTTCAAAAATTAAAGTCAATAAAAGTCAATTGCACTGTCTTAAAATATAAAAAATCTTGCATTTCAGGCAAGTCTCCTAATTTGAGATTAAACTTTGTTATTCTGAGTAGCGAGAGTGTCTTGTCTGAGTACAATAAAAACAACCTAGGGATAAAGAATAATTTCACTTTAAACTCTAGCCTAAAACTAATCATCTTAAACTTGGTAACTCTGATAATGTCTGGTTTTTCTACACTGTATGTTTTAGTAAGCCTATTCCTTTAATAGGTTATTTGGTTTGTTTATTCTCCTAATGCAAAAAAGGGGAATTGTCTCCCTGGTTCCTAACAATTTTCAACCTATGTATGCTGAGGTGATATTCTCAACCTAAAAATGAAGAGTCTTCTGAACATTAGAGGCTCTGAGATCTCTTAAGTGATTGGCTAAAATTCTAAATTTTTTGCTAAACAAAAAAGTTTAGCAATACTAAATTAGCACTAGGTTTAGGGCTACTGCCAAATTTGATTATTGTTCTAATTATTACAAATTGTTAATATTTATTGAGTAATCAGTAATTATACTAACTCATATAGTATAAATAATGCAGCTCTTAAGGATTACTGACCTACTCAGGCATTTACACATTAAATGAGTTTAGTGTCATTTCTAAAATTACTAAGCAACATTGCAATACTGCTACAGGCCTGTGGTCATAGATTTTGCCTCATTAACTGTATGTACATGTCAGTACTAATAACAGCTATAATAATCATAAGAAACATGTACTGCCCACCATACACAAACCATATACTAAATGCTTTACATACATTCTCTTATAAGTTTCTCAAAACAGCACAATTAATTAGATATTATTATTATATCTCTTTTTAGTTTTGTTTTTGCAGTACTGAGAAATGAACCCTGAGAAATGAGCTCCATCCCCAGCCCTGTTTTAAATTTCATTTTGAGACAGGGTCTCACGAAGTTGCCCAGCCTAGTCTTAAACACATGATCTTGCTGCCTCAGCTTCCTGAGTAGTTGCGCTTACAGGCATGCAGCACCACTCCTAGCATGATATGTCTTAAAGATGATGAAATAGAAGTATAAGAAAGTTAAGTGAGTGACTAGTCAGATGACAGAAATCTATATACCAGTATGGTAATTTTGTGCTATGTACATTCTAGTCCCCCAGAGAATTATAAAAAAAAAAAAGGGCAATGTTTATGCATATAATTATAAAAAGCATAGTATTAGAAAGGCTTTCTCCATCAATAAATAATCCTTCTTCAGCAACTGCAAGGCTGGGGAAACCCCAGCTTTGTTGAGGATTTATATACCAATGTTCTCCTCAGCACTTCTAACCCCCCACTTCCAAGCCACTCAATAAAATGGCTTGACTCCCTCAAAAAAAAAAAGATAATCTTTCTTTATGGTGGTAAATTCAGAAAGGTTGGGCAGCTGTAATTCTCTTCTGGACTAAAAGAAAACTGATTGCTTTTGTTCGGCTCCATTTCTTTAACCACCGTTTAAATTTGCTGCTATTCTTTCTTCTCTTTCCTCTTGGTTGATAAGCTCTTTCCTATGTGATCAGTTTCTTTCTCAGCTACCACCAAATTACACCTATTGTTAGTGTACTACAAAAGATCTTATCTTCAACAAATTCGTGGTGATATTTCAAAATAGGGTGCTCTTCACACACAGAGATGATACCTTCAAGAAGTTCTTCATTAGTCGCCCTGTTTTTCAAAAGGAGACTCATCTTTAAGAAAAGCCCAGCTGGATTTAAATGTTCCTATTTTAAACAAAGAAGTCGCAATTACATTATAACTGGGATTTGAAAGACAATTTTCACATAATTGCATGCTTTATTCAACCACAGCATGCTGGTTCTGGATCAAAGGATATAAAAATTATAAAAAAAAACATAATAACATCTGGTCTATCTCTTAGGATATTTTCCCATATTTTATTCCATCTAAATAAGATAATATGAGGAAAAGAACATGTAAACATTTCTATGGAGTTCACTTTTTTTTGTCTTTTTGAGACAGGGTCTCTCTATGCAGTTCAGACTGGCCTTGAGCTTACTTTATAGCCCAGGCTGGTCTCAAACTCCCAACGAATGTGCGCCACCACACCCAGCTTTGAGTGATGCACCACCACACCCAGCTTTGAGTGATGAACATTAATGGCAAGATCAATACTTTAACTGTGTAATTCTTAGGCCATATTATTGCTAAGTGAAACCCCAAATTTCAGTTAGGATTTTGTCTTGATAGTTTAATAAACAAGGGTCTTTGAAAATAACAGTTAAATAAAATATTAGGATATGCCTGTCATGTCTACTATTAATAATAATATTCTCAGAATGATGTTTCCAAGCCATTGCTTGCTGGCCCTAAGTCCTCTGTGTTCTCTTACCTGGCTCCACTTTTGCATCTCAGGGTACATCTTTAAATAAGTGGTTAAGATTAAAAGTGCAGCCTAGGCCTACAAAACAGAACTCTTTTCTCTACAATGTCAATTAGCCTCTACATAAACACTATACTCATTGGATCCTCATTCTGCAAATAATTATAGCTATTCATGTGTGAGATGCCTTAAAAATAAAAAGTTAGGGAAAGTAAGCATTGGTATTTAAAAGGCTGGCAAATACAGACAACACTAATACAAAGAATGAACTAATGTTACCAATTTTGACTATTGCATTACCATTGTGTTGATCAACTTTCTGTTACTATAACCAAATATCTGAGATAATCAACTTAATGAGAAGAAAGGTTTGCTTTGCTCATAGTTTTGAAGGTTTAATTTCATGGTTGGTTTACCCTGTTGCTTTGGAGCCAGTGGCAAGGCAGTACATCATGATGAGCACATGGCAGAGACAGCCAGTTCACCTCTTGACCAGGACACAAGAGAGAGATAGAAGGAGGAAGAGACTAGAGTCCCACAGTCCCTTTTAAAGACATATCTCCAATGACCTAAAACTCCCATTAAGTACCACTTCAAAAATTCTACCATTAACCAGTAGTGCCTTGTCCTGTGAAGCAATCCTCTAACACATGTACCTTTCGAGGACACACAGCAAACCATATTAAACAACTTTCCTATAGTGACTACATATACTAATTTCACCTCCCATGTATCTTCAGAACAGATTTTGGCAGGATCTGTTTTCTTAAGTCTACCATTCTCTCATAAGTTTTTCTATTTTTCTCTTATATTTCATAACTCAGCACCTCCAAAGAGTGAACACTTTGGTTCCATTATATTATCATGTCATTGCTTCTACAAACATTTGCACCGCGTTGTCCATTTCCTCTGCCTTCTGAAACTATACCTTCAGAAGTCATAAATGACTAACATCAACATCTTTGTCTTCTTTATAACTTTCCCCACTGATGTTTCTCACTCTTCCCCAGATATTTGTTTGCTTTTTTTTCTTTGTACCAGCAGTTATTGAGAAACAGGCCTCAGGTATAACAAATATGCAAGGTAGTATGTGATGAGTAGTCTGAGGCCCACATGGACCTAAGTAATTATCCATGATCACATGGATAAATATAGACCTGAAATATGAATTCAGGTCTATTTGAATCTAAAGAATATTATCCTTCTACTATAATATATTGCCTCCCTTGAAGCTCAGTCTATCCTGGGCTTGAATGTTATTACACTGGTTTCTTGAAACTTTCAAAGATAATATAACCATTTTTAAAATGTTAAATGTATCATATACATAGACACACACAAGTATAAAAAACAAAGATAGAGTTGGGCATGGTGGAACGCATTTGTAATCCCAATACGCAGGTGGTTGAGGCAGGGTCCCTGCTGTGAATTCAAAGCCTTGGCTACATAGTGAATTTAAGGCCACCCTGGACTACCCACTGAAACCTTGTCTTGAGAAAAGATATACAGTTTACAAAATGCTATAGTTTGGATATGAAATGTCCCCTAAAGGTCCATATGTGAGGAGTGGTAGAGGTGGAGCCTAGTTGCATGAAGTTACATGAGTGGGAAGATAATCTCGAAGAAGATATTTGTACCCTTGTCTCTCTCTCTCTCTTTTCTTCCTCTCCCTCTCCCCTCCTTCTCCATTTCCATGAGGTGAATAGGCCTCCTGTACCACATGATCTCAACATGTACTACCTGCAACAGGCCCAAAAGCAATTGGTCAACTGACCATGGACTGGAATTTCTAAATCTGTGAGTCAAACCTCTCCTTTTCTGAACCTGATTTATCTCAGGTATTTGTTACAGTAATGAGAAGTTAACTAACACAATTTGCATTATGAAAATTTTCCATTTAAATATGTTTTAGTGCCTATTTTCTAATTTAATAAATAAGCAAACTGTGTTTTAACAGGCGAAGTAATCCTTATACATGTCAGACTTTGAGGATAGCTACTATACATAATTCCCGTGAATGAATATATCACAATTTACTTACCTGTTCAACCTTCGTACTATATTTGAGTTCTTTCCAACCCAACTATTATGAATAATCCTAATATGAACATTCTGTGCATTTCTAGTACACAAATGCTAGAGCTTTCTCCACAGTACAACTAAGAGTGAAGTTGCTGAGTGATTAGGTATGCCCAAGTTCAATTTTATCAACTTTATCAAGTAATGTCAAACTGTTACCAGAAATGGCTGTACAATTCTCAAAACACTAAGAATGAAGGGAGCATCCTTAACCTAATCAACAGTACCTGTGAGAAAGACGCAGAGAATAACATACTTAATTGTAAAATGTTGAAAGCTCTACCCTAAAACAAGAAACATGAAAGGTACATTTGTTCTTGCTACTTCTATTCAATATTTTAGTGGATATTCTTGCCAGGCAATTCAGAAACAAAAAATATAAAAGTCATAAAGATTGGAAAAGAATATATAAAAACAATCTATTTGCAGATAATATGAAAACTAAGGAATACATTAAAAACCTATTTTAAAAATAAGTTTAGCAAAGTTGTAGCAAATATCAGTATTTGTGGGTCAGGGATATAGCTCAGTGGCATAAGCACCTGCCTGACAAGGGCAAGGTCCTGAATTTGAGTCCCGGTACAAAAAAAAATTTTTGATTAATAACATGCAAATATCAGTATTTGAAAACTCAGCTATACCTCTATATACTATAGTGAGCAATCCAAAAGTGAAGTTAAGAAAATAATTTAATTCACAAAATCATCAAAAAGAATATAATAGCTAGCAATAATGAAAATGATAAAAGCAAGACTTATATACTGAAAACCTCAAAACATTGTTGAAAGAAATTAAAGAATATCTAAAGAAATGTTCCTGGGCCCAGGGATTTAGCTCAGCGGCAAAGCGCCTGCCTGGCAAGCGCAAGGTCGTGAGTTCGGTTCCTGGTACCGGAGAAAAACCAAAAAACCAAAAAAAAAAAAAAAGAAATGTTCCTGTATTACAAGACTGAGTTTATTAAAATTGCAATAATTCCCAAATTGATCAAAAGAGTCAATAGAAGACCTATTAAATTATCACCTGATTTCTCTACAGAAACCAACAAGCTGACATTAAAATATAAAAATGCAGAGTGTCCAGAAGAGCTAAGACAATCTTAAAAAGAACAAAAGTAGGAGGACTATAATGGTGAGTGTGAATTTTTCTTCATTATGCTTTTGATTTGCATTATCTAATAACTAATCCTTTCATGCACTTACTGGCCATTGGTATATATTGTTTGGAAAAATGTCTGGATCCTTGGCCCATTTTCATTTGAGTTGTTTGTCTTCTCATGGAGTAGTGAGCTCTTTGCATAATATTTTGGATAATAGACACATCAGTTATATGAGTTGCAAATATTTTCTCATATTTCGTTGGAGGGGTCCCATGGAGTTAATGAAGCCAAATTTTACCTATTAAATTTTATGTTACCAATATCTTACCACAATAAAAATAAGAGAAAGCTGAAAAAATCTAGAACCCAGATGGTCTCTTTAAAGAATTCTATCAAATGTTTGAAGAAAAATTAACATCAATTCAGTAATTCTATGGAAGACTTCCAAACTTATTTTATAATGACTTTTTCCTCTGAAAAAAAGCATATATGCATAGCTCAGAGATATTGCATGTTTGGGTCCAGATCTCTGAAATAAAGTGAATATCAGAGTAAAATGAGTTACACAATTCTTTTGGCTTCTCAGTGCATATAAAAACTATCTTTATATTATAATGTCTCCTATTAAGTGAGCAATAGCATTATGTCTTTAAAAATTAATGTATGTACTTTAAAACACATTATCGATGTGTATGGTTGTGCATGTGTATGGTTGTGCATATAATGTGTATGGTTGTATGTGTATGGTTGTGCATATGTATGGTTGTACATATAATACCAGCACACTGGGAGGCTGAAGAAGGAGGATTCCAAGTTCAAGCCCAGCCTGAGTAACTTAGCAAGACCTAATCTCAAAATTAAAAAAAGAAACAAATGGTTGGGAATAAAGCATGCAAAGGCCCTGGATTCAATCCCCAGTACTGAAAAAAATTACATGATTGCTAAAATTGCTAAGAATCACCTGATCTGTTGGAAAAATAGCTTTGATAGACTACAACAACATAAGATTCCCGCAAACATTTAATTTATTAAAAATGTAACATGTGAGAAGGGCAATAAAGTACAGTGAAGGTATGCCTATACAAAAAGAGAAACCTACAGGCCAATATCCTCCACTAGTAAAGATACAAAGATCCTTTAAAATATTAGTAAATAGAATTCAGCAAATCTTAAAACATAATTAAATACCATGACCAAGTGGAGTTATTTCAAGGATGTAATGATAGCTCAACATTGACGATCAATCACTATAATCAACCATTTTAAAAGGCAAAAAAGAGAAATCATATAATCATATCAATTGATAAAGAAAAGGCAGCTGACAAAATCAAACAGACATTCATGATGAAAAACTGTCATCAAGTTAAGAATGGAGTGGAATGTCCTCAACCTCCTAAAGAACATGTAAAAAAAAAACCCCACAGTTAACAATATGCTTAATGGTGAAAGACTGAACTATTTTCTCTTAAAAGCACAAACAGGATCTAGAAATGGGGGAGGGATAAAGAGAATTAAAATATGTCATGTAAGTGTACCAAATCCCCACAATGAATGTATCCATTATCTACTACAAATATGTACTAATAAAAATAAATAAATAAAATAAAGTCACTGGCCAGAAGCTAAAGAGATACCAAACATAATAAATAGTGATACTAAAATCAAACAAACAAAAAAAAAACTGAAACAAAGCACAGATGTCCACTCTTATTTACAATGGTACAAAAAGTGCTGGCCAGTACATTATGGCAATAAAAATACATAGAAGGTATACAAATCAGAAAGGAAGCAATGAAAGGCCTTATCTGAGGGTGGCAAAATCATCTGAAAACCTCAAGACACTGAAAATCATAAGGAACTTACAAAAAATTGTAGACCTAATAAATGAGTTTTACAAACAGGATACATTGTGAATATACATCAATTATATATCTATATAATAAAAAGAACATGTTTAAACTGAAATTTCAATTTTAATATCATTAAAGTGACTAAACATGCTTATGAATAAATAGAATATAGGATTTATCTGATTAAAACTACAAAATGTAATGACATATCAAACTCATGAAATGGAAATATATCATAGTAAACGTAGAAATTCTGAAAATGATACATAGGATTAACATAAGTTTATAAATATCCCAGCATGACTTCTTTTTAGATATAGACAAGACTTATTAAAAATTTATATTAAAAGGCATAGGAACTAGATTAGCTGAAGTATTTTGATAAAGATGACTAAAGTAGTAATAATTACCCTATATTATTTCATGATTCAGTATGTAGTTATAGTAATCAAGATAGTATGGTAGTAGATGATGGAAAGAAATACAGATCAGTGAAAAAGTAAACAGAAATAGACGAACAGAAGCATGGTCAACTAATTTTTGACAAAGATGTAAAAGCAATTCAATGGTGGAATGACAGCATTTTTGATAAAACATGCAGGAGTAATCAGAAATTCATACTTTTTATTTTATTTTCAAAATAAAAGGAGGAAAACATTAACAGACAGATAACCTTTTACAAAATAGCAAAAGAAGAGTACAGACAATAGAGTTACAAACAAAGTGGTAGGAAATTAACAATGCTTGTTGTATTATATATTGATATCTTCAAAGTGGTTTCTCTTGAAAACAGAGACATGTAATATTGATCAATCAAAGACTCATTAACAGTTTCTTTCAGCAAAGAAATAGAAGA
>NW_004955475.1:10306307-10312411 GCF_000276665.1 Chinchilla lanigera
TCTCCTATGTCGATGTCTCCTGGACTTGTTCTGAGTCAGGTGGAGTTCTGGGCTTGTGTTTTAGTTCTTTGTTTTGTCATGTTTGCTACTGGATGGAGAAAGCTCAGTTTCCTTCTTTAGTGGCTGCACAACAAAGACCACTAGTGTCCCTAGTTCTCCTGTTGGTCAGGTTTGCCCCTCAGCGACCCCTGAGAAGCACTACTTAGTCTGAGGTTTTTCGGCAGTTGTTGATTTGTACCTAGTTATCCCAGGTCTCAGATGCGGGCATTGGTGTCAGCTGATGGCAGACCGTCTGATCCAGGCAGTTCGTCTGATCCAGGCAAAATCCAGACACAACTGCAGGGTCAACAGTTTGTGAACCACCTGATTCTGTGTCTCCAGACAGTTCAGGACACATACAGGAACCAGATGCAGGCCTAATGGGCAGCACCCATGCCTGCGACCCCCCAGGGTGTCCAGGTGCAAGTAAAGCATGGACTAGATCTGCAGGACCAGCAGCTCTTGGAGCACTTGCTCACTTGGCGCAGGGCCAGCACAAGGAGTGCCCACACGCGAACCCCAGTGAGAGCAGTCCCCGGGGCTTCTGAGTGAGGAATTCCTTTCTGCTGCAGTTGCACGGAGGGCAGAGACTCAGACTGTAATGGTGGCAGTGTCCTGGGTTGCCCACTGTGCCCCCAGGAAGTAGATGGGAAATACCTGGCTCTCTCCACAAGTTTCAGCTGGGAACCGTGGCATTGGGAGTGGGTCACAGCCCCCCTGGTTCTGCTTCTTAATCAGTTCAGGGCGTGCACAGGAGCCAGACCCGGGCCACTCAAAAAGCAATGGGAGACTGCCCGCTTCTGCAACCCCCTCAGGGGGTCCGGGTGCAAGTAAAGCACGGACTCAATCTGCGGGACCAGCAGGTCCTGGAGCACTCACTCACTCAGCACAGGGCCCATGCAGTAATAATCAGATATTCATAAGCAAAAAAGTAAATTTCCACTGAAACTTCACATCTTAAACAAAACTTGAAAGGATTACAAGTAATTTAAATACAAAATCTATTAAGGGATACATAGGGGCTGGGAAGACAGCTCAGTGGCACAGAGCCTGCCTAGCAAGGGCAAGGTCCTTAGTTCAATTCCCGTTACCAAAAAAAAAAAAAAAAGGAAATGTAGGAAAACATCTTCAGTACCTGTAGCTTGGTGAAAAATTCTTGGACATGTGAGCAATAGCATGATAAAAATGCTTTTAAATCAGTAAAATGAACTTCATCAAAAGCTTAAGAGGACAAAAAGTCTATACTGGGAGGAAATATTTGAAACCATATATGTATCAAAGAACTGTTCTCTAGAATCTTTAACAGAATCTCAAACTTGATAGCAAAAAGTTCAACATCTGAATTATAAGTGGACAAGAGATAGGAAGACATATTATACCAAAAGTGATATAGAAAAATGTTTATCTAAAGATATTGTGATAGTTAACCAGGTGTGACAATTTGAGTAAGAAATGCCCAACTAAATTGGATTGGCACAGTTCTGGGTGTGGCTGAGGGGATTTACTGCAGAGAGAAGACCCATCCTAGGGAAGCTGGGCACCTGAATGGTGTAAAGGGAAATGAAAGCTCACTTCTGTTTCTTCATAGGAGTGCCAGTCTTTGCCTCCACCTTAGACTTTGTCTCCTGGCTTCCAGAGAAGACTCCTCAGCCTCCAGGACAGACCCTTTGGCCTCCTGATACACACTCACATGGGACACTACAGTGAGCTCCAGGCCTTTGACTGGATCCTTCAGATGTTCAGAGCACAGACAAAACATTTGCACTCTTCCACATCTAACTCTGTAAGCAGCCATTGTAAGTCAATCCTATAAATTCTTATGTATCTGTATATCTTATATTAAATCTGTTTCTTTAGTAAACAGTGACTGATACAGGTATTCAAATTATGAATTGAAACCACTGAAACAGACCAGATGCAGTGGCATGTGCCTGTAGTCTCAACTGCTCAGGAGGCTGAGACAGGATAGACAACTCCTTACCCAATATTACTAAAAAACAAAGGTCCAATTAGAAGGAAAAGGGTGAAATCACAATATAAACGGCCCAAATTGAGAAGATTATTAGTAACCAATTAAAAAAAACTGTAGTCTAATAAATTGAAAAGACCAGAAAAAATGGATAGATTCCTAGATGCATATGAATTGCCAAAATGGAGCCAAAAAATATAAAAATCTTCAGTAATACATAATAGATATTGCTGGCAATGAAATTGAGGCAGCAATACAACCTACCAAATAAGAAAAGCCCAAGACCTAATGTATTCCCCACTGAACTCTACAAGAACTTCAGGAAAGACCTAACACCAACACTTCTCCAACTCTTATGAAATTAAAAGAGTACTCCCAAAGTCATTCTTAGAAGCTAGCATTACTTTTCATTCAACCAGAAAAGCACCAACTAAAAAAGATAATTACAGGCCAATCTCTTTAATGAACAGAGATGCAAAAATCATCAACAAGATACTGGTGAACAGAATGCCACAAATCAAAAAGATCACATCATGACCAAGTGGGCTTCATCTCAGGGAGACAATAATGGTTTAACATATGCAAATCAATAAATCCAACACACCAAATAAACAGAAACAAGGATAAAAACCATATTATCATCTCACTAGATGGAGAAAAAGCTTTTGACAAAATTGAACATCATCCTTATTTTATTTTAAAGAAAGTAAGTATAAAAAGGCTTTTTCTTTATCTGATAAAAGCCATTTATGACAAACCTACAGCCAACATCATATTAAATAGGGGAAAACTGAAAGCTTTTCCTCTAAAATCAGGAACAAGACAAGGATGACCACTATCACCACTCTAGTTCAACATAGTACTTGAAACATTAGTAAGATAAAGAAATAGAAAGGATATATTTAGGAAAGGAAGAATGAAATTATAATTATTTACAGATGATGCAATCTTTTGTGTAGAAGACCCAAAAAACTCCACCAAAAGACTCCAGAAATCAATAACCAAATCAGCAACATAACAAGATACAAGATCTACACATGAAAATCAATAGCATTCCTATACACCAATAATGAGCTCACCAAGAAAGAAATTAGGAAAACAAAACTATTCACAATAGCATCAAAGAAAAATTAGATACTTGGGAATTAACTTAATCAAAGCAGTGAAAGAACCCTACAAGAAATTACAGTAGTCTGAAAAAGGAGATCAAAGAGGACATCAGAAAATGGAAAGATGCCCTGTTCTTGAATAGGCAGAACCAACAGTCAAAATGGCCATACTTACAAAAGTGATATATAGGTTTAATTCAATCCAAGTAAAAATAGCAACAGCCTTTCTAAGAGACCTAGATAAAACAATCCTAAAATTCACATGGAACCAGAAGAGACCAAGGATAGCAAAAGCAGTCTTAGCCAATAAGTGCAAAGCAGGAGGCATCAAAATTCCACATTTCAACTTATATTACAGAGACACAGTAATGAAAACAGCATGGTACTGGAACAAAAAGAGACATGTGGATAAAAGAAAGAACAGAAATGCAGAAGTAATCCCAGGTGCATTGAGCCATGTAATAAAACAAGCTAAAAATATACACTGGAGGAAAGATAGCCTCTTTAACAAATAGTGCTGGGAAAACTGGCTATACACATGCAGAAGATTGAATCTAGACCCATACTTCTCATCCTGTAGTAAAATCAAATATATCACAAGTCTAAATATTAAAACAGAAACAACCTGCTAGAAGATATTATAGGTAAAACTGGTTTTTTTGAGACAGGGTCTTTCTATGTAGTTCAAGATGGCATTAAACTCACTATGGTGCCCAGGCGGGCCTCAAACACAAAAGGATCCTTCTGCCTCAGCCTCCCAAGTGCTGGGACTACAGGCATGCACCACCATGCCTCTTGAAGACATAGACATAGGCAAAGACTTTCTGAGCAGAACCCCAATCACACAAGAAACAATATCAAGAATCAACAAATGGGATCATTTCAAAGTAAAAAGCTTCTGCACAGCAAAGGAAACAACCAACAGAGTGAAGACACAAGCTACAGAATGGGGAAAAAGTTTTGCTGGCTGTTACTGAGGCAGAAGACTAATATCCAAAATTACACAACTCAAAACATACATTCCCTAAAATAAAAGACCAAATCAAAACATGGGTAATTGAAGTGAATATACACTTCTCAAAAGGAATACACATGGCCAAAAATACATGAAAAATGTTCAGCACCACTGACCATTCAAGAAATGCAAATTAAAACAATACTGCAGTTCCATCTTACTCAGGAAAGAATGGTTATCATCAAGTCAACAAATACAAACACTGGAGAGGCTGTGAGGAAAAAGAAATCTTTCTTCATGGTTGGTAGGAGTGTAAAGTAGTACAACCGCTATGGAAATCAGTGCGGAGATTTCTCAAAAAACAGAAATTTTAGAAATTCCACTAGGTCTAGCTATTGCCCTTCTAGGTATCTTCACAAAAGAGTTAAAGACACCATATTACAATGATATATGCACACCCATGTTTATACTAGCACAACTCATAGCAGCTCAATCTTGGAAGTAACCTATCAACAGACGACTGGATAAAGAAAATGTGGTGTTTATACACAATAGAGTACTGCAGCGCCATAAAAAAGGATAAACTTGAGTCATTTGTAGAGAAGGGGACATACTTTGACATGATAATATTAAGTGAAATGAATCAGACACACAGGCTTAAATATCACATGGCTTCTCTTATGTGAGAAACCCAAAGTACAGTATAAATAAGTTAGAGAGAAAAATTAAAGATAGGTCTTAGGAAACAGGGAGACACAACTTTTATAAATAGAAGGGGACCAAAAGATAAAGGGAAGTGAGAGGAAGAGGAAGGAAAAGGATGATAAAAAGAACTAAGATGTGTGCCAGTTCCCCTTGATTAATATAGTCATTATGTACTGCAAACATGTTTTAATAAAAATAAAAAATTTTTAGAAGAGAATAAAAATAAAATGCATCATCATATTTGCCTTATTAAGTAAAACACACTAATCCTAATTGAACAGTATTAGCATAACTATGTCTTCCTGAAAGTGAACCAGTGAAGTTTTTAAAATATTTATTATTACTATTTTTTGTTTTTTTTGAGACAGGGTCTCCCTATGTATCCAGGCTGGCCTTGAACTTACTATGTAGCTTAGATTGTCCTCCATCTCATGGCAATCCTCCTGCCTCAGCCTCCAAAATGCTGAGAATACAGGCTTGCACTACCATCCTTGGCTCAAAAGGTTTTTTTTAAACTAAATCTCATCATCTGCCTGTTTTACCATTTTTACCAAAACATATAGTGGAGAGAATCCTTTCTACTTCACACAGAAAAAAGAAAATTCTCAAAAAAATCTAGTATTCAAGGAGATCATTTGTTTTAGTCTTATTTAGGGCTGCTTAACAAAATATCACACACTGGGAGACAAATAAGTAACAAAGCTTCATTTCTCATAGTTCTGGAGGCTGAGAGCTCCAAGATTAAAGCCCCAGCAAATTCAGCATCTGGTCAGGGCCTGCATTCTCAGAGACTAGCCTTCTCACACCATGTATCCTCATGGTAGAAGAGGCAACCAATCCTCCCTTGGTCATCTAATAAGGTCAGTAATGCCATTCCAAAGAGGTCTGCCCTTATGGTCTAGTCACCTCTCAAAGTTCCAAACTAGTATTATTACCTTAAAGGTTAAGATTTCAACATATACATTTGTGAGTTGAGTGACATAACATTGTCTCTATTGTATAACTTCAAGTCTGGGACTGTGATGCTTCCCAATTTGCTTTTGTGAACCAGGATTCCTCTTGCTATTCTGGGTCTCTTCTGACTCCCTATACATTTTAGGATTGTTTTCTCCAACACTGTAAGAAATGGCCCTGGTATTTCAATTGGGATGGCATTAAGTATGCATATTAATTTTTGAAGCATAGTAATTTTGATTATATTGGTACTCTGTATACAGGAACAGAGGATATTTTTCCGTTTTCCAACGTCCTCCTAGATTTTTTACTTTTTTTTTTTTTTTTGGTTTTTCTCCGGTACCGGGAACCGAACTCACGACCTTGCACTTGC
>NW_004955475.1:10312511-10331686 GCF_000276665.1 Chinchilla lanigera
TTTTGGTTTTTCTCCGGTACCGGGAACCGAACTCATGACCTTGCGCTTGCCAGGCAAGCGCTTTTGCCACTGAGCTAAATCCCCAGCCCCCTAGATTTTTTTTCAGTGATATAATTTTCAATGTAAATGTCTTTCACTCCTTAGTTAGGTTAATACCTAAGTATTTAACTACTTTGTTGCTATTGTGAATAGCTTTGTTTTCCTAATTGTTTTTTCACTGAGTTCATTGTTAGTATATAGGAACATGATTGACTGATTGATGACAACTGAGACAGGGTCTTGCTATGTAGTTCAGGCTGGCCTTGAACTCACTTATGTAACCCAGGCCGGCCTTGAACTCACAGAGATCCTCCTGCCTCA
Source organism: Chinchilla lanigera (assembly GCF_000276665.1). Lineage (NCBI taxonomy): Eukaryota > Metazoa > Chordata > Mammalia > Rodentia > Chinchillidae > Chinchilla > Chinchilla lanigera. Next base: position 10,312,872 of record NW_004955475.1, read on the forward strand.
GCCTCTCAAATGCAGGGATTACAGATTTCCCTGCAGCCTTGCCAGTATTTATGTGACATCTTGATGGTAGCCATTCTTTCTGGAGTAAGATGGTTTCTCATTGTTATTTTAATTTGCATTACTCTCATGACCCATGATGATGAGCATTTTCTCATGTGCTACCACACCCAGCATTTGATTTTATTTTTTAAATTAAATTATTTCATTGGTACATTTTAGATATAGATGATTGTACCATCATAAGGAATTTGTACCTAGACATGATATATCTTGATTCTTTTTCTCCCACTTCCCTCCCCTCCTTTCAACCCCTCCTCCCCTCCTTATGTGCAAAAGCTTTGTTTACATTTTTTCTTTCTTTTACCTTTTTTCTTTTCCCTTCCTTCCCTTCCCCCCTCCTTTGCCTAGTTCTTCTTCTGATTTGAACATTTTCTTCCTGTTTTAAAATATCTATTATACATTTTCATCCTTATTTATACTTCCGGTTTCTCTCACCAAAGAAACATTGTGATATTTACACATATGTACCAAATGTGTTTCACTTAAGAGTATGGTCTCAAGGTGCAACCATTTACCTAGAAATGTCTCAAGATTATCCTTCTTTATGGCTGAGTAGTACTCCACAGTATAAAAAACCCCACATCTTTATCTATTCATTGGTTGATCAGCAATTGTGCTGTTTCTAAGATTTAGCTCTTACAAATTGCTTCTATAAAAATGGGTGTGCATACATCACTGTGGTATGATGCCCACAGGCATTTCCCACATGAAGAAGTACAAACAGCAAATAAATATATGAAAAAATGTTCAACATCACTGGGAAAAATGTTTGCCAGCTGTTCCTCAGACAAAAGATTACTACCAAGAACATATAAAAAAAACTAAAAAAAAATCAAACCCCCATGTTTAAAGACCCAATCCAAAAATGGGCATCTCAGATGAATATACACTTCTCAGATGAAGAAGTACAAACAGCAAACAGATATATGAAAAAATGTTCAACATCACTGGTCATTCAAGAGATGCAAATCAAAACAACACTGAGATTCCATCTCACTCCAGAAATAATCACTATTACCAAAAAATCAACCAGTAACAAATGCTGGAGGGTCTGTGGGGACAAAGGAACACTTCTCCACTGGTGGTGGGAGTGCAGCCCTGTGCAACCACTGTCAAAACTAGTGTGGAGATTCCTCAAACAACCAAAAATACAGGTTCCATTTGACACAGATATTCCCTTTCTTGGTATCTGCAGGAATTTTATTCATTTTTGTGTAATTATTTTGTGTCCTGCTATACCGCTGAATTTAGTTAGCAATTCTAGGAGTCTTTTTATTTCTTTCTCTTGCCTGATTGCTCTGGCTAATGTTTCAAGGACTACACTGAAGTGGAGTAATGATAGTGGATATCCTTGGGGTTTTCTTTTACTGATTTTAGAGGGAAGGCTTTCAGCTTCTCTCCATTTAATAAGATATTAGCGGTAGGCTAGTAACAAGTGGCTTTTATCACTTTCGGATTACATCTTTCTACATCTATTTTCTTCAGAATTTTATCATAAATGGATGTTAGATTTTTTACAATGTCTTTACTGCATCCTTTGAGATGATGATGTGATTTTTGTTCTTGCATCTGTTTATGTGATAAAATGCAGTCATTGATTTGCATGGGTAGAACAATCCCTGAATCCCTAAAATGAAGCCTACTTGGTCATGGTGTATGATCCTTTTGATGATTTGATCCATTCTGTTTGCCAGTATCTTGTTAAGGATTTTTGCATCTATGTTCATTAGAGAAATTGGCCTACACTTCTCTTCCTTTGTTGCATTCTTGTCTGGTTTTGTGATCAAGATAATGTTAGCTTTCAAGAATGATTTCAGAAGTATTCCTTTCCTCTTGATTTCATTAAAGAGTCTGAGGAATATTGCTGTTAGATCCTCCCTGAAGTTCATGTAGAATTCAGTATTGTTTGATTAGTCTCTGTGGTAGTCAGGGTTCACAAGGGAAAAGATTTAATACAGGACACATAATTTATAGGATTATTTTATAATGTTGACCCAAAGAATCAAATTCAAAAGAGTACAGGAGATCTGTCCACAAACTAGAGACCCAAAGAATCCAGCTGAAGACCTACAGCCCATGGCATTGTTCTGCATGAGTCCAACTGGAGGCCTAGAGCCCATGACAATGTCTCATGCAAATCTGTATCAAGGTTCTGCCCTGGAAAGGCCCAAAGGTCAGTGGTGGAAGCTAGAAAATCTGCACCAGTGGGATGAAGGATCTGTGCCAGCAGGTTCAGGGATCTGTGCTGGAGATAAGAAGCAAGGCTCATGGTAGGGACCAGAACTCCCCCAAAGAGAAGTACAACCATCCTCAGCAACAGCGAGGACCCAAGCTCCTCTGACAATGAGAACACCTGAGTTCATATGAGGAAAACCAGTGTGAGAAGCTTCTCCAGGAGAATCAACAGCACGCTATCTTTCTCTCTTGTTCCACTTTTTATGCTGTTGGCAACAATCTTCAGGTGGGCCTTCCACACCCAGCATCATGCTGATTCAGTTCAGTTGGGTTTTACAAGTTGACCATTAGTTAATCCACCACAGTCTCCATTTTGTTAATTTTGTACTCTGATCTTTATAATTTACTTCCTTGAACAAGCTCTGGGTTTGGACTGTTCTTTTTCTAAGACCTTGAGATGCATCATTAGGACACTTATTTGAGCTCATTCTATTTTTCTGATGTGGGCATTCACCACTGTCTACTTCTCTCATAAGACTCCTTTGATTGTCTCCCATAAATTCTGGTATACTGTACTGGCATTATCATTTAATTCTAATAACTGTCTTATTTCTTCCTTAATGTTTTCTGTGACACATTGATTATTCAAAAATGTATTGTTTAATTTCCATATGTGTTCATGGTTTCTGTAATTTCTTCTGCTCTTGAATTCTAGTTTCATTGCACTGTGAACTGATATGCATGGTAAAAATTCCAATTATTCTTATATTGGTCTTCTTTGAGTCATCTAGGATCCATTTAATCCATTTTTCATGTTCCCTTGTTGTTTTCAAAGTATCTGTCATTAATTGATGATTTAATTTAGCCCTGTCCTTTAGGTTTGACACTGCCTTCACAGTGGTTACTTCTGCTACCCATCCTTTCTATCATGTTTTTGATCTGGATTTTTGTTTTGAACTTTCTTATGGACTCCAATTCTTTCATTGCACTATGAACTGATATTATGCATGGTAAAATTTTGATTCTTTTGCATTTGGTTCCACATGGTTTGTTTACTAGTATGTAGTCTATATTTGAGAAAGTAACATATGTGGTCATAAAGAATGTGCATTCTCAGCCAGGTGTAGGGGTGCACACCCATAACCCCAGAACAAAGAAGGCTGAGGCAGAAGGAGAACTGTGAGTCTGAGGGCAACATGGGCCACTTAATGAGTTCAAGGCTAGCCTAGACAACATAACAAGACCCTGTCTCAAAAAAATGTACATTCTCTCATTGGGTGGAACATCATGTATATTAAGTCCATTTGTTCAAAGGCTTTGTTCAACTTCAGCTTTCCTATGTTGGGCATTCATGTTTTGCATCTCTTTCTTTAGCTCCACTAGCTGTTTTTCATTACTGTCTTCTTAGGCTCACTGAACATTTGTTTCATTATAGTCATTATGTGATTAGTTATCTCTTCTTTAAATTTACCAAATACCTTAAAGAACTGTTTTAACTCCATTGGCACCCTTTCACACCCATCTGCTGTTTAGTTTATGATTTCCTCTCCCTCAAGTCTCCTTGTACCAATTTTTGGGGATTGACTGTTTTTTGGAGGTATTTTGTTGCCTTGTCTTTTTACATTCTTGGATTTGTGCAGTTTTTTATGCTGAGGTAGGCAAATTTTTAACCCAGTGTTCCCTTGTTTGGGAGCGAGCTATAGTATTGTTTATGACCTCCATCCAATACAGATAGTGGTGTAGAGAGAAAACCAATTGCCAGGCACTACTATGTTACCTTATCAAGGGTAGTAAATTCAGTGTCAGTAGTGGCACCAAATGTCAACTGCATATTGACAAACCCTAGGAACCACTCATGAACAGCTGTTTACCAAAACAAAGAGGGCTGTGATTTTAATGAAGATAATTAGCACCCCCTTTCCATTGAACTATAGTAATTTCAGAGCATTGAGTTCTTCTGGATATTAGCAGCAGTGCCAGAGCTCAAGCATATCATTGGACTTTATGCCTTCTTCTTTGCGGCCTTTCTCTCTGATGATTATTCCCACCAAACCTAGCATCTCATAGCAAACTATAGACCCATGATCTTCCTGATCTGAGCCCAGGCATCACAGAGGATTTTAGGAGATCTTTATTTAGCTGTCACCCCCAAGCCTGTCTCCCAAGGCTGTCTTTCACTCTATGGAAGGATTTAACGTCACTCCTGAAGCAAAACTCTCCTCCTGGGCATTGCTCTCTTCTTTAATCAGATTGGTTTATTGGTTGCAACTCTGTTGCCATGTGCTGTGGAGAACCCAGGGACTGGAGGCAGAGCACACCATTCTCAGGTCCTCCTGACACTGGTGTAGGGCCTGCCATGTGGTGGCATATACTTCCCTTGTCCTCTTGTCATTAGCTCGAGGCCTGGTGGGCAACAGCCTTGCTTGGGGGAAGAGCATGCAATCCCTGGGTCATCCTGGCACCAGCAAAGGGCCAGGTGGGTGGCAACACTATCTGGGTGTATATCATGTGGCTCTCAAGTCTTCCTGGGTCCAGCACAGGGATCCAATCCAAGAATTTATATAGAACCAGAAGAGACCCCGAATGGCCATAGCAATGCTAGGCAGAAAGAGCAAAGCAGGGCACATAATCCTAAATTTCAATTTATACTGCAAAGCTACAATATTAAAAAGAAAACATAGGACTGGCACAAAAACAAGCATATTGACCAATGCAATAGAATTGGATGCAGAAACAATGTCATGTGCCTTCAGCCATCAGATTTTTGACAAAAGAGCCAAGAGCATACGTTGGAGAAAAGATAGCCTCTTTAACTAATGGTGCTGGGAAATCTACCTATCCAGATTCAAAAGAATGAATCTAGAACCATGTCTCTTACCCCGTACTAAAATTAAAACAGAATGGAAACAAACCTACATGTAAAAGCAGAAACATTGAATCCACTGGAAAATAAAATTGGTAAATCTCCTGAAAACAGAAACATATGCAAGGACTTTCTGAACAGAATCCTGATTGTATAATATATAAAACAAAGAATCCACAAAGGGGATTATAGCCAATTAAAAAATCTTCTGTACAACAAAGAAAACAACCAACATAGTGAAGAGACCACAGACAGAATGCAGAAAACATTTTGGAGCTACTCCTCAAACAAAGGACTAATATCTAAATATATAAACAACTAAAAAGAAAAATATACTCGGTAAAATAAAAGACCCAGTCAAAGCATGGACGACTGAAATGGCTATGCACTTCTCAAAAGAAGTACAAGTGGCCAACAGGTTCATGAAAAAAATTTTCAACATCTCTGACCATTAGTAAAATACAAATCATAACAACAATGAGATACCATTTATTCTAATAGCTATGGCAATAATCAAAGACTCAAAAAACAACCGCTAGCAAGGTTGCAGTAGAAAAGAAACCTTCAACATTGTTGGAGGAAAAGTAAACTATGCGACCACTATGGAAATTAATATGGAGAATGCTGAAAAAAATAAAAATTCCATTTGACTTAGCTATACCTCTTCCAGGTCTCTTCTCATAAAAGTAAATGCTATCAAATGATAATGATACATGCATATCCATATTTATAGCACTACAGTTCATGATAAATAGCTTATAGAAGTGGTCTGATGAATTTATATCATAAATGTATATATAATAGAGTCCTACTCATCCATAAAAATAATAAATTTGAGTTATTTATAAGGAAATGAATGAATCTCAAAACCACAATGCTAACTCAAATAAATCATACCAGAAGGCTAAAAATCACATGTTTCCTCTTATATGAAAAATCATGATCTAAAGAGCAAAATAAAAGAGAAATGGTAGGAAATACAGAGATAGAATTTGTGGAATGGGAAGGGGACCTGAGGAAGTGGGCAGAGAGGAGAGTGTCGAGGGAGGGAAGTAAAAATGATCAAGATAGATGTAATTATTATATAGAGTGCCCCCATTTGTATGAAACATCCATAATAAGTAAATTCATAAAGACAGAAAGTAGATTACCAGGGGGTGAGGGGAGGGAGGGCTGGAGAGTTAAAGTTATACTTTCAGTTTCAAGTGATGAAAAAGTATGGGAAATAAGGGGCTGGGGATTTATCTCAGTGGCAAAAGCACCTGCCTGGCATGCGCAAGGTCGTGAGTTTGGTTCCCGGTACCGGAGAAAAACCAAAAAAAAAAGTATGGGAAACAAATGGTGATGTATGACCCTACTTTCTAATATTATGAAATCAATTAATGCTAATGAATTAAATACTTAAAATAAATAAAATGACAAATTTTGTTATATATTTTAACTCAATAAGATAAATTCATTAATATTCTTAAATAACTATTTAAGATAAAAAGAGGCAGAAAAAGTAAAAGACAAAAAGTTACAAATATAAAAGAAAAGAAAAACCAAAACATTAAGCATAAATCCAACAGCATTAATATTAACATTATATATAGATGGATTAAATGATACAATAAAAAAGCAAACATTTTCAAATTAGATTAAAAATAAGATTCAATATACACTATCTACAAAAGACACTGTCTAGATTCAAAGATGTAAAGAGGTACACAGTAAAGGTGCAGAACAAAATATAACAAGTCAACAACAACCATAAGAGATTTACAGTGGCTGTGTTAATATCAGACAAAATAGACTTCAAGGCAAAAAAAAAGTCACTACAGATAAAGAGGGAATATTCAAATGCTAAATGCACAACATATTAGGAAAGTATAACAGTTTTATATGCCCAAAAATACATGAAAGAAAAGCTCACAAAATTGAAGGGGAGAAGTGGAGCATGGTGGCGCATGCCTGTAATCCCAGCACTAAGGAGGCTGAGGCAGGAGGATCATTGCAAGTTTGAGACCCGCCTGGGCTACAAAGTGAGTTCAAGGCCAGCCTGAACTGCATAGCGAGACCCTGTCTCAAAAAAGACAAAAGAAAATTGAAGGGGGGAGATACATGACTTGGCCAAGAAAGTTTGAAGGCTGCGTTTACCTGCAGCTACCTCCACAACCATCAATTCTGGGTACTCGCCATGGCTCCTAGCTAACTCCAAGGCTACACTGAGGTTTTTTCCCCTTGGAACAGGGGAGCACAGCTAACTGACTACCAACTGACCTGATCAAGGACAACGCCAGTGTCTGGGGAGAGGAGGTAAGCCTGGAGGAGTGGCAGCTCCAGTGACAAACAACGGACCAGGCCTACAGTACTAACCACAAGAAAAGTCCACAGCTATTATAAACTGCGAAAGCAGTATATGGTTTTACTCCCATAGCGACTCCTTCCACACAGCAGATTAGAGCTGGAGAAGACATCCACTGCAGAACCTGCCACATTTGAGAAGCTTTAATCAGGAGCCACTTTGGGGAAGGAGTCAATTGTTTAAAACTATGCCATACAACAGCTACAGAATAACTTCATTGCAAGGTTTCCAGTGTTATCTTACAAGAGTGACTGTGTAAGCTAGTTATAAGAGACAGGTATAGAGAAGTCATGGGCTAGACATAGGTGGACATGGGGTTCTGCCTTCTGTGGTGAGAAATTAGGCCTGGACAGTGTGTCTTTCGGAGGTGGCTGGAACTTAAATGCTGGCATTAAGTCTAGCAATTGGCTTAAGTTGCACTCCAATGCCTACATAGAGCACAGAGATCACTGGCATGATTGCTTTCCCTCCTCTGCCAACATGAACAAAGACATGTCTTAGTTTGGACGGTTGCCACAGTATAAGACCATATGGGCCTCTGGAATGGAGGGGTAGGAGTAGCTCCCAAACCCACAGGCTATAAAGCTACGCAGAAAGAGAAACTATGATTGCAGGATTCTAAGACTGCAAAGTCTGGGTTTTGTTTTTTTTTTTTTTTGGTACCAGGAATCAAACTCAGGACCTTGTGCTTGACAGGCAGGAGCTGATGCCACTGAACTATATCCCTGGCTAAGACTGCAGATTCTGGAGAGCACTTATTAAAAAAAAAAAAAGCACTTGTGCACCCAACTTCATAAAACAAACACTACTGGACATAAGAGAGCAGATAAACATCAACACAGTTATAGTGAGGGGATAGCAATACCCTACTGTCACAAATAGATGGATCAGCGAGAGGAAAAAAAGCAACCAAGAAATATTGAACTACACCTTCAAACAAGTGGATTTAATACATGTCTACAGTGTGTTCCACCAAACAACAGACTATATATTCATCTCAGCAGCACACAAACTTTCTCCAAAATATACCATATAGTACCCAACAAAGTAAATATAAGTAAATACAAAAGAATCAAAATTATACCATGCTTATGAGAGTAGCACAATGAAACTAGAAATAAACGTCAAAAGGAAACACAGAAATTAGGTAAATGCACAAACAAACCCAACACATTTTTTAATAACCCAACAAGTCACAGAAGAAATCAAGGAAGAAATAACATAATGGCTAGAAACTGTAAGATTTCTTCTAGTTCTAAATTATTTTCTATTTTAAATAGCATTGTGGTTGAAATGACTAGTATACACTTCATTATATTTCCACTAGGTGGTGCTAATATATTCCATTTTGCATTAAGAATAGGCGGTATTTATGACCATTTTAAGTTAAAAACACATGGCAGTATGATTATATAACTTTTCAAGGTAATATTATGCTACCTAGGTTATCCTCACTACATTAGTTTTCAGGTAAAGACATTTTAGCACACAGTAGTTACTACATCAAATATGCAAAATCATAGTTCATCAGTAATACATTTTCCATTACCTCTGAAATCTTTCCCTAGCTCACACTACACGACCATGCAGAACATGGTAAATAATGCCAAAATCATGAGATGTCAGGTAAGGACAGAAGGGAAAATAAAGAAATTAACATCAAACAGCATTAAAATTGGTACAAATTTTCTTTGAGCTAGTGCACCATTAATATTTGTGCATATAAATGTTATTCGGTAGCTCCTTCTAAAAGTGGCTCACCGAATAAATATTGCCAGGTTCTGGATTGTTTTCCTCACTTGGAGATGGGTTCCAGCTTCTTCTCATCCGGAACAAAGAATTGAATGAAACACAAAAAGTAGTGCAAAAGTTTATTTGAAAAAGTAAAAGTAAAGACTGAGAAAGAAATTGGCTCTGCAGAGCAAGCTTGGGCTGAGTAAAAGGGGAAAAAGAAAAAGGACACCCTGGAGAAAGCAGTGTGGGCTTTCATGAAGAAAACCATAATAGCAAGCTCTTTGGGGTGTCTTATCCTTCTGCACTGTAGAAATCTCGTGGAAACCCACAAGAACTTCTACATACAGGTCCCGAGAAGCAGTGCTGGAATCCCACACCTCAGGCTAATATCAGGTCTAGGCCATCCTTCTGAAAGCCCGTTTGAATTCTCATAAGAAGTCCACATTATAGGGCTCTGGGAACTGTTCTGCACATGTGTTCTGGGATCTTGTAATTAACAGGCCATACCTACTTATTTCTATTATTTATTATGAGACCATGGGTGATATATATTCATACATGACAACTGTAAAGGCTAAACAATGATAAATAAATATATCCTATATTTAAATACTGTACCTCTGGAAAATATAATAGATATTTTAACTCGGTGTGGAAATCACAAAATCTGAGTTCACTAAACCTAAGTACTATGATTTTAGAAAGTAAAATGTGATTTTGGCTCTGTTGAGGTTATAAGGTATGCAAAAAGTTTTATATAAGCAAGAAATAAACATTTGTTTCCTTACTTAGGAATAACATATCCAGGATAAAAAGCATTTCTAGCCAATAGAAAGCAAATAACATCTGGTACCAATTGCAACAAGTTTTAAATTAATATTCTGGTGGCAAACCTATGGCAAATTTGCTGCAGCAGGCTGTTTGTATCACTGCAAGCTCTAAAAGGTTCATCATCACTGGATTAGTACTTAGAGAATAAAGAACAGAGAAGAAAAGTCTAAAACATTACTCCTCCTCCATCAGACTTACCTAGTCAATCATTTACTCAGATTCAACAGAATCTAGTAAAATACAGTTAGTTTTAAAAATAAAAAAGATGAAGAAATTAAAAGTAGTGGAGTACAAACCAGCAGTAAAATATAGCCTCTCAGGGGCCTGGAATCAAGATACCTGGAAAACAAGAATTTGGTGAAAAGAAAAAAGTAGATCTCCAGGAATCTGGAGAGAGCTGACAGAAAAGCTAGAAGCTACAGAGAAGCTGGAGAAGCAGAGAAAAGGAAAAAGCAGTATGAAAAGTATACCCCAGTGCCCAGAGAGACAGACCTGTCTCATTGGCAGTTGCAGGGAGAAAAAAATGGACCAGGCCTGTAGCACTAGCCCCAAGAAAAGCCCACTGCCACTGTAAAGTGCAAAAACAGTGTCAGATTTTACTTTGAAAGTGACTCCTCTCAGATGGCAAGCTGCAGTTGTAGAACAAATTCAGTGCAGCATCTACCGTATTTGAGAGTGTTTAATCAGAAATCATTTGGAGAAGGAGTTAACTATTTAAGACTGAGCCAGAGAACAGCTATACTTCAGGGTTCTCGATGTCACCCTACCACAGTGACTGGGTTAGAGATGGCCTGATGAGACAGTCAAGGAGAGGACACAAGCTAGACGAAGATATCCCCTGAGAAGTTTAAGCTTGGGCAAGGAAGGACACAGGGATTCTCTATCCCCACTCCAGCCAGTCATGTGTGACTTTCACAGGGGGCTGGATCTGAAATTGTGGCCCATTGGTCTACTTGACATCCTGCCCAAATTCTCATTTTATTAAAAACTTTTGCACATCAAAAGAAACCACCAACAGACTGAAAAGACAACCCACAGAATCAGGAAATATTTTACCAGTTGTTTATGAAGGGATTTCTATCTGAACATATAAAGAATTGAAAAAAAATCAGAACCCCCCCAAAATTCAAAGACCCAATCTAAAAACGGACAGCTGAGAAGACTATGCACTTCTCAGATGAAGAAATAAAAATGGCCAATAAATATATGAAAAAATGTTCAACATCATTGGCCATTTGAGAGATGCAAATTAAAACACTGAGATTTCATCTCACTCCAGAAAGAATGGCTATCATCAAGAAATCAACCAATAGCAAACACTGGTAAGACTGTGAGGAGAAAGGTACCCTTCTCCACCACTGGTAGGAGTGCAGACTGGTGCAACCACTGCAGAAATTATTATGGAGATTCCTCAAAAAACTAGGATTACAGGTCCTATTCAACCCAGATATTCCTCTTCTGGGTATCTTCCCAAAAGAGTTGCAAACAAAGTGGTAGGAAATTAACAATGTTTGTTCTATTACATATTGATATCTTCAAAGTGGTTTCTCATGAAAACAGATAGAGACATGCAATACTGATCAACCAAGGACTCATTGACAGTTTCTTTCAGCAAAGAAATACAAGACAGTAGAACAGCCATGTTAACTATCCTGCATGTACCTACATACAAAATTTCTCCTTCTTTCCCTTCTCTTTTCCTACATCCCAGTTGCCCTTTACCCTTGAGTGCTTTCCTATCATTTCACAATGTCTATCATACCTCCTCGTTTAAATTAACCCTTTCAGGTTTTACACTAGTGAAACAATGCAGTGCTCGCACATGTATGTTTGATTTATTTCACTTATGAGTTTGGTCTCTAGTTGTGACCATTTACCTATAAAAGCCGCGAGTTTATCTTTCTTTACAGCTGAGTAATATTCCATATATAAAAGTACCACAATTTTCTTATCCAATCCTCAGTGGATGGACATTTGGGTTGCTTCCACAATTTAGCAATTACAAATTGTGTTGCTATGAACATAGGTGCACATATATCGCTGTGATATGATGAAAAACAGGCTATTTGAAAATACACAGGGAAGAAAAAAGAATAAGGAGAAGTGAAGAAAGCCGATGGGAACTTTGTGACAGCACTAAAGGAGCAAATATTTGAGCTTTGGGGGTTCAAGACAAACTTGAGAATGCTAACAATGTGGAAACTTACACAAAGAGATCATAACAAAAAAACTTCCCAAATCTATAGAAGAATACAAATATCCAAATGCAAGAAGAACAAAGCTCACCAGTCATACTTAACTCAATTAATCCAAGCTCTCAAAAGTGAAAGATAAAGAGAATATGTCAAGGAAGCAGATGTCTCAGCAGAATATTTACAAGCTAAAACAGAGTAACATTTTTTTTTTCATAGTATGAAAGGGAAAATAAAACTGCCAACTAAGAATACTGTATACAGCAAAATTGTCCTTTAGAAAGGAATGAAATTTCCCAAAGAAAAGCTGAAAGAATATATGTCCACAAGACCTGTCCTATAAGAAATGGTAAAAAAAAAAAACTTCTTCAAACTAAACAAAAGAGAAACTAATGAGCAACAAGAAAACATTGGAAGGCATAAAACTCACTGGTAAATACCTATATACACCAAATTTATAATCTCCTAATACTGTGAACATGTTGCACAAACCATTCCTATCTCTTTATAAAGACTGAAAAGCAAAACAATTAAAAATAATAATTATATCAATCTATTGAGAGACAGGCAATAGAGAAATATATAAAATGAAACATCAAAAATTCAAAATGTGGGGAGAAATTGAGTGCAAATTTAGAGATTTTTAAATTGGTGTATTTTCTGTTTCTTTTTGTTTTGCTATCTTTACAATCATGTCAAATTGCTATATTTCAAAATAGCTTGCTATAATCAAAAGAGTTTTTTGTAAGTCTCATGATAACTACAAAGCAAAAATCTTTAATAGACAAGCCAACAATAATAAGCAAGGAATCAAAACACACTAGTACAGTAAATCACTTAACCACAAAGACAGTAAAAAGGAACCACAATAAAATTAGAAATTACAAAATGTTTATAGTAAGACCTTGTCTATCAATAATTACCTTGAATGTAAATGGAGTTAATTCTTCAATTAAAAGACACAGAGTAATTGAATGGATAAAAACAAGACTCAACTGTATGTTGTTTACAATAAACTCACTACACCCGCAGAACATATATAGACTGAAAGTGAAGGGATGTAACACCATACTGCATGCAAGACTATGCACTATGATTTGTTCCTACAATCTCCGTTATTCAGGACATTGAAGCAAAGGGATCATTCATGGAAGGCTAGCCTGAACAACACAGAGAAACCCTGTCTGCAAATATAGATGTTTCATGCACATGGAAACAAAAATCAATTAGAATAGCCAATACTTATATCAGATAAAATATACTTCAAATCAGAATTACTAAAGGAAAGAAGAAAAGGAAAATCATTATAACATGATGAAGCAGTTGATTCATTAAGAAAAAATAACAATTCTAAATATATATGCATCCAACATTGGAGCACACAAATATATAATATAAATATGAATAAGGCCTAAAGGGAAAGATAGACTCCAATACAATAGTAATAGGGGACTTTAACACCTCATTTTCAGCAAAAAAGGACCATTCAGAAAGAAAGTCACCATAGAAATAACAGCATTAAACTGCACCTTAGACTAAATAGATTTAACAGATATTACATAACATTCCACCCAACAGCTGCAGGACACACATTCTTCTCATCAGCACATGGAACATTCTCCAGGACAAATTATATGATAGGCCATAAAACAAATAGCAAACTTAAAAGAAATGATATCATATCAAGCATTTTTTTCTGACCACAAAGCAATAAAACAAGAAATAACAAGAAAAATTTTGGAAATGATACAAATTCATGAAAATTACACCACTTACTCTTTTTTTTTCTCTTTGTGAGACAGGTCTTGCTATGCAGTTCAGGCTGGCCTTGAGTTCACTTTGTAGCCCAGGCTGGTCTTGAACTCGTAATGATCCTCTCGCCTCAGCCTCCCGAGTGCTGGGATTACAGGTATGTGCCACAAGCCACTTACTCTTGAACAACCAATGGATCAAACAAGAAATTAAGAAGGATATTAAAATTTTGTTATATCAATTGGAAATAGACACACAACATACCAAAACCTATGGAATAAGGCAAAAGCGGTATTGTGAAGAAAGTTTATAGCAACCAGTATTTATACTAAAAAAAGATCTCAAATAAATAACCAATTGCTGCATGTCATGGAACTAGAAAAACAAGAACAAACCAAACTGAAAATTAGTAGAAGAAATGAGATAATAAGTATCTGAGCACAAATACATGAAGTAGGCTAAAAAATAACAAAAGATCAGTGAAACAAAGAGCTGCTTCTTCAAAAAGATAAACAAAATAGACAAACCCTTAACTAGACTAAGAAAAATAGAAGACACAAATAAATCATGGATAAAGAGGATGACATTACAGAAATACAAAGAATCATTAGAGAGTATTATGAACAACTATATGCCAGTAAATTTGATGACCGAGAAGAAATGGGCAAATTCTTAGACACATACACATTACCAAGATTGAATCATGAAGAAATAGAAAACCTAAACAGACCAATAAGGAGTAACAAGATCAAACAGTAATGGAAAGTCTCTCATCCAAGCATAACCCCAAACCAGAAAGCTTCACCCCTGAGTCCTACCAAATACTTAAAGAACTAATATGAGCTCTTCTTAAGTTATCCCAAACAACTGAAGGAGCGAATTCTTCCAAACATTTTATGAGGCCAGCGTTACCTTGGCTTTAAAACAAAGACAAGAACATCACAAAAAAGAACTACAGATCAGTATCTTTGGTGACAGTAGATGCAAAACTTCACAACAAAATACTAGCAAATTGAATCCAACAGCACATTATAAATATTAGTCACATGATCAAGAGGGATTCATCCCAGTGATGCAAGGCTTATTCAACATACACAATAAATGTGATACACTACATCAACAGAATAAAGGAAAAATCATCTGATCATCTCAATAGATGCAAAAACTGTATTTGATGAAACTCCACATCCCTTCATAAGAAAAGTGCTGCACATTATTAGGTATAGAAGGAATATGCCTCAACATAGTAAAGGCCAACAGCTAACAGTAACGAATGAGGAAAAGCTGAGAGCTTTCTCTCTGACAGTTGGAACAAGACAGACATGCTTTCACCACTTTTATTCAGAATAGTACTGAATGTCCTAGCCAGAACAATCCAGCAAGAAATAAAGGAATCCAAATTCAAAAAGAGAAATTTAGTATGTCATTGTTTCAGTGGACATGATCTTATATACAGAAAAGCCCAAAAATGCCACCAACATATTATTAGAACAAACAAATTCAACAAAATTGCAGGCAGCATTGCTACATGCCAATAGCAAATTATCTGAAGTAGAAATCCAGAAAGCAGTGTCATTTACAGTAGTTACAAAACAATACCTAGGAAAAAATTTAACCAAGCAGTGAAAAAACTCTTTAATGAAAACTATAGAGCAATGATGCAAGACTTTGAAAAGAACAAAAAAATCAAAATATATCACTTGGTTATGGAATGGAAGAATCAGTATTAATAAAATTTCTATACAAACCAAAGAAACCTACAGGTTCAGTGCAATCTCTATCAAAATGCTAATGACATTCTTCACAGAATTAGAAAAAAACGCCTAACATTTCTATGGAATCATGAAAAAAACCAAATATTCAAAGCACTCTTCAGTAAAAACAACAAAGCAGGAGCATTATATCATCTGAGTTCAAAATATAATACAAAGCTTGAAACAGCACGGTGCTGGCATAAAATAAACATATAAACCAGTGGGACAGAATAGAAAGCCAACAGTAAACCCAAACATCTTTAGTCAAGTGATGTTAGAAAAAGGTAGTAAGCATATGCATTGGAGAAAGGACAGTCTTTCTGTAGTGGATTGACAACTGATGGTGAATTTGTAACCCCCAGCTGAACTGAGTAAGTGTGGTGCTGGGCGTGGGAGGCCCACCTGGGGACTGTTGCCAGCAGCAAAAGAGGCAGAACTGGAGAAGGAGAGGCTAGGCTGTTGGGAACTGAAAAAGGCTGCTGGGAGCTGGGAGAAGCTATAAGGAGCTGTTGGTTCTTTGGGAGGAGCTTCTCAAGCTGGCTTTCCTGATGAACTTGCTGTTTTCATCCTCTGAGGAGCTCAGGACCTTGTTGGCACTGAGAATGGCTTCAGTTCACCGTAGGGAAGCTCTGGTCCTCACTCTGAGCATCGCTTCCTGGCTCTGGAGGGGAAGATGGTGCACGGCTCAGTCTCCTGGAGAAACTTGTCGCATTGGCTTTCCTGATGGGAACTTGGCTTTCCTGATCATCGGAGGAGCTCGGGACCTCACTGTTGCTGAAGATGGCTGTGGTACCTTTTGGGGGAGCTCTGGTTCTTACTTTGAGCATTGCTTCCTGGCTCCAGTGCAGATCCCTCAGTCTGCCGGCACAGATCCTTCATTCTGCTGGCACAGACTTCCTAGATTCCACCACTGACCTTTGGGCCTTCTCAGCACAGATATGTGAAACAGGCCTGCATGAGATATTGTTATGGGCTCTAGGCCTCCAGCTGGGTTTGTGGGAGGCATTGTTATGAGCTCTAGGTCTTCAGCTGGACTCATGCAGGACATTACCGGGGGATCCAGGCCCTCAGCTGGATTCTTTGATCTCTAGTGTGTGGACAGATTTCCTACACTCTCTTGTATATGATTCTTTTTTCTTTCTTTGTCTTTTTGAGACAGGGTCTTGCTATGCAGCTCAGGCTGGCCTTGAGCTCACTTTGTAGCCCAGGTTGGTCTCGAACTCACAACGATCCTCTTGCCTTAGCCTCCCAAGTGCTAGGATTACAGGTGTGTGCCACCACGCCCAGCTCTTGTATATGATTCTTTGGGTGGCTATTATAAATAATCTTATGAAATATGTGCCCTGTATTATATTGTTTCCCCTTGCAAATATCCCCTAACCATGACACTTTCCCAAAAAAGTTGCTAGGAAAACTGGGTAACCACATGAAGAAGAATGACACTGAAAGCCAGGCATGGTGGTGCACACCTGTAATCCTAGCACTCGGGAGTCTAATGCAGGAGGGTTCTTGTGAGTTTGAGGCCAGCCTGGGCTACAAAGTGAGCTCAAGACCAGTCTGAATGGCATAGCAAGACCCTGTCTCAAAAGGACAAAAAATGAAACTGGAACCCTACATCTGAGATGAATACACACTTCTCAAATGAAGAAATACAAACAGCAAATAAATATATGAAAAAATGTTCAACATGACTGGTAATTTGAGAAATGCAAATTAAAGCAACACTGAGGTTCCATGTCACCCCAGAAAGAATGGCTATTATCAAGAAATCAACCAATAACAAATGCTGGGGAGTTGTGGGGAAAAAGGAACCCACCTGCACTGTTGGTGGGAGTGTAGACTGGTGCAACCACTGTGGAAATCAGTGTGGAGATTCCTCAAAAAGCTAGGATTGGAGGTTCAATTTTACCCAGCTATTCCCCTTCTGGGTGTCTTCCCAGAAGAATTAAAAACATTGGACCACAGTGATGTATGTACACCTATCTTTAAACATCACAATTTGTAATGGCCAAATCTTGGAAACACCCAAATACCCATCAACCAAGGAATCGATAAAAAAGATGTGGTATTTTTATACAATGGAGTACTACTCAGCCATAAAGAAGGATAAACTGGAGACTTTCATAGGTAAACAGATGCAACATGAGACCATACTCATAAGTGAAATAAACCAGACCCACATGTGCAAGCATCATATTGTCTCCCTAATGTGAGAAGCTGAAAGTACATAAGATACAAAATGTATGATAGATATTGTAAAATGGGAAGAAACTGTCCAAAAAAGAAAGAAACTAGTATGGGGGAAAGGAGAAAAGAAGGAAGGAAGAGCAAAATAAAAGATAAGTATGAGATGGTTAAGATAGTTATACTACTAATTTCTCTTAGTTCACTGAAAAGAAAGTTTTGTGCTAATATTATTTGGACAATTAAATGTCTATAACTTCTACTCTGAGTAACTAAAGATAACAATACACAATGTATTAATCAATGTCACCCTCGTACTATCTTGTTTTGAAATCTTGTTTTACTTTTTTCTCTTTAAAATAAAATTTTTAAAAAAGAAATTGGAGCCCTATCTCTCACCAGTTACAAAGAATCAACCCCCAAAAAAGATTTAAGTGTAAGACATGAAACTACTAAAAGAAAACATAAAGGAAATGTTTAAGGTGATTGATGTGGAGAAGGATTTTTTTTTCTTTTCTTTCTTTCTTTTTTTTTTTTTTTTTTTTTGAGACAGGGTCTCACCTTGAACTCACTATGTAGCCCACACTGGCCTCATATTTGTGATAATCCACCTGCCTCAGCCTCCCAAGTGCTGGAATTAGAGGCATGCACCACCATACCTGCCCTGGGCAAGGATTTTTTTTACCAGGATGCCAATGTACAGGAGACAGAAACAAAAATAGACAATACTCATAAGTGAAATAAATCAGACTCACATGTGTAAACATCATATTGTCTCCCTAGAATAAGAAACTGATAGAATAGATAAGATCCAAACAGTACAATAGATATGAAAGGGAAAGAAACTGTTCAAAAGGAAAGAATAACTGGGATTGGAGAAAGGAGAAAAGAAGGAAGGGAAAAATCATATATAAATATATATA
>NW_004955475.1:10331786-10379394 GCF_000276665.1 Chinchilla lanigera
ACAAGATAGCTAAGATAATTATACTACTAATCTCTATTAGTTCATTGAAAGGAATGGTTTGTGCTTATGTTTGATCAATTTTGCAAACCTATATCTTATAATATGAGTAACTGCTTTGAAGATAATAATATACAATATTATAGCCGTTGTTAATTTCCTATTATCTTGTTTTAAAATTCTGTATCATTGTTTTTATTGTTTTTTCTCTTTAAAATAAAAAATAGATGAGATTACATCTAACTAAAAAGCTTCCACACAATGACAACAACAATGAAAATAAACATCATAGTGAAGAGACAACCTACAGAATGGAGGAAAATATTTACAAAATATACACCTGACAAAGGATTGATATTTGTAATATATAAGACTAAAAAAGCTCAATAGCACAAAGCAAATAACACTAAAAATGGGCAACAGACCTCAACAGACATTTCTCAAAAGACATACAAATGACAAAAGAGTAGATGAAAAATGCTCAACATCATTAATTGTCATCGATATGCAAATAAAACAACAATGAGATATCACCTCAGTCTAGGAAGAATGACTATTATCAGAAAAAAAAGAAAGAAAAAATAACAAGAGCTGGCAAGGATGTGGAAGAAAGGAAATCCTTGCATGCCATTGGTGGAATGTAAATAGTACAGCCATTATGGCAAACAGTATGGAAGCTCCCCCCAAAATTAAAACTAGATCTACCACATGATCCAGCATCCAAATACTGGACATGTATCCAAAAAAAAAATGAAATCAGTATGTCAAAGAGATATCTGCATTCTTAAGTTTATTGCAACACTATTCCCAGTAACCAAGAAATACAAATAACCTAAGTTTCCATCAGTTGGTGAATGGATAAAGAAAATATGGTATATAGGCACACTGAAATACTATTCAGCCATAAAAAGGAATGAATTTCTGACATTTGTGACAACACTGATGGAACTAGAGAACATTATTAAGTAGATAAACCAGGCACAGAAGGGCAAATATTACATGCTGTGTCTCATATACGAAATCCTTAAAATTTGATCTCCTAAAAGTGGAGAGTGGAATGGTGGTCACGAAAGACAGCAGTGGGAAAGGATGGAGAAAGGTTGAACAATGGGTACTAAGCTACAGTCAAAGTAGCAATTGCTCAGGTACTAGTGCACGAAAGAGTAACTACAGACAACAAGTTTGTACTGTATGTTTTTAAAAGCTAGAAGGATTTTAAATGTTTTCACTACAAAGAAATGATAAATATTTGAGGAAATATATATGTTTAACCTGTTAAATATTATACAATATTTACATGTATTCAAACAACATACGGGGGCTGGGGATTTAGGTCAGCAGCACAGCGCCTGCCTGGCAAGCACAAGGTCGTGAGTTCGATTCCTGGTACCAGCAAAAAAAACCAAACCAAACAAACAAAAAACCAATATATGGTACTCCATTTGTATGTAGAACTTATATGTTTTTATGTGAGTTAAAACAAATTTAATCAATAAAAATGAAGTTTTTATTTTTAGAATGAATATTTCCAAATTATACTCCCTCCTGATTATTCATTCAGTATTCTCAAGTGAATGAAGCTGTAGAAAATACACTCCTGGGGGCTGGGGATTTAGCTCAGCGGCAAAAGCACCTGCCTGGCAAGTGCAAGGTCATGAGTTCAGTTCCCAGTACTGGAGGAAAAAAAAAAAAGAAAATACACTCCTTTTCCATAGATTTTTCTGGTATAAAATTTACAGAGAAGGATACTTAACTGGCAATTATTTATTTCTGTCTGTATCAATAACTTCCCAATAGTTTTCTTAATACATGGATGTAAATAAATATGACGAAAAGGGGTTCCAAAGATTGATAGCATATGATAGAGGATGTAGATGTCTATGACATTTTACCAGTGAATCAACACGTAATCCATGCTTTATTTTACTGTGACACATTTTAGAATAAACTAGGAGTGGTCAAAGCAGTATGTATTTGTAGTAAATAGCAAGCACATCACCTAAAGAGAGCAGCAGCAGCAGCTACCATTTATTGAATGGTTTCTATTCCCCAGGCATGGTATACTCTACAATATATGCATCATAGCATTTAAACCCTAGAACAATTCTAAAAAGTAAGTACAATAATATTAACAAATTATGTACAAATGTCATAGATGGCAAAAAACTTTTCCTGAGAGTCAGTCTAGTACCAGAAAAAGTATTCAACATGCTAACATTCTTATTGTTGATAATATTGGTAATTATTTTTGCCTCTTTTTAAAAATTAGAAACATGTTAAAGTATTTCACCAAGTTATTTTTATATCATCAAGAACTGTGGCAAAATAATCATGCAGAGAGATAAAAATTATACATAATAACTGGGGCTAGAGTTCAAGTTCTTTCTGTTTTCTTCAATATCAATCCAGTGATGAGAACACAAAAGACTCATAATATGCTGGTGCTCTACAAATTTGCTATAATATATTGTTTTATGAAATTCCTACAAAACTGGACATCAAACTCAGTACAGATCTGACATAATTAGTCTATGATGTGAGTACCAGTCATGACCTATCATCACCACATTCTCCTGCTGTAAAGTTTTTTTCAAAAATAATAATAGAGAAGAGGTATATGAAAATAACTTATGTTATGCCACTTCAAACCGCAATATATTCTTATGAGCAGTTCCTTGAGAACATTGATTCATATGACTCCTAGTTCACCCTTATTCTTGGCATAAACTTCAATCTCACCTCTAGTCTTAAATTTTCAGAAGCCATCCAGCTCATCAATATTGTTTTCTACCTTTCCACTCCTACCTTCTTGGCATATCACTCTTTAGATAAGTTGATGCTATAAATGTGATTGCTCTACTCCCCAATAATGCCAAATTCTGCACTGGAATTTAGTCATCAGGCATTTTATGCAAGGCTGTTCATTTAGATGAAACCTGTGCTATACTAGTTAATTGCTTTGGTGTACTTTTTAATTTTTATTTTTGCTAGTACATGTTTGCGGTACATAATGATTACATTCATCGTGAGGAGGTGCTACATGTACATAGCACATTTTAACACTTTTTCTTTTCTCTTAAGAACTCAATTTATAAAAGTATGATTTGCAATACACATGTCAGGTATATTTCAATTACAGGAAGCACTTTAAATTGAGACAAGAGTGTATCTTAAGATTGCATAAACCTGTTTTAGTAGGTATAGTCCTTTAAACAGTTTGATCAAATTTGGGGCTCTAAAAAGTCTTTTACATGAACAGCATATTTGCATAAATATTTTGTTAGAAGCAATATAGTCTTGTGAATGCAATAATCTCAATGGCCATAGTTATATTTGCTTTTCCTTAAATGACAAATATAATTTTTACAATAGTTAAACTATAATTAAAATAATCATGGGAGTATCTACAAATAACTCAGAAAGGGCAAAGGGCAAAGACAGTATCTAGTGAATAGGCTGGGTATATTTTACTCCATAATCCTTGCTATTCAAGCCACTTTATGTGGCAAATCCCAAAAAATACATTTTTCACATACATTAATTTAAGTTTCCTTATCAAGAAACTACCAAGTGTCAGAATCTGTGCTGGGCTTCGGTTTTCAGTGAAAAACAGGGTTCTTAGATGTACTTACTATGTTTTTGTATTATTCTCTTAATATTTCTAGATTCATTGCAACAGTACAAATCTTAGTATAGTACTCAGAATACAGTAAGGGCTAAATATATACTTACTTGACAGATACTCAAATACTAAAACTCACCTAAGACTAGTAATTTTAGCTGATCTTACTCTTCAACCTTCTACTCTGAGGTTGTGAGACAGCAGTAAGTACCAAATCAACAACAATAAAATTCTTCATACTTTTGACAGAGATACAAAGGAGGAATGGGAGGGGCAAAAATGTTGGTAAGAGTAGATTAAGAAAATAATACAGTTTTCTACCACCTGGCAACACATAAGAATAATAATACATGGTAAAGAAGTAAATCAATTTAGTATGTTGGCTTCTTAAGTCAGAGGTTTTAACTGCCAAAGTATCCTATGATAAATATTAACTGATCCCTGTTATTATATTCCTAAATTTACATTCAATTTTTGTTTATATTACCTAAACCAGAAAGAACTTTCTTCATATTTATTCTGCTTGTAAGTCTCTACTCCAAAGCTGTAACAGAGAATATGAAGATATGCTGCCTGTAATATAAAAAAATAAGATTCATGATTTCCTTAAAATTTAAAAAAAAATCAGTAGGTATTCAGTCTTTAAAACCCGCTTAATGAGATATGTACATATATCAGCTTCCTAAGATTAATGTGATTATTATGTTTCATAAAGATATATTAATAGACAAAACAAAAAAATCATACTGTGTTCCATATATCAACATAACCACTTTATTAAAACCTCTTAATTTATTTATTTCTTTATTTTTGTCCATTGGGGACTGGGTCTCACTATGCAATTCAGTCTGGCCTTGAGCTCACTTTGTAGCCCAGGTTGGCCTCAGACTCACAGCAATCCTCCTGCTTGAGCCTCCCAAGTGCTGGGATTACAGGTGTGCATCAGCATGCCTGGCTACAACCTCTTAATTTATATAAAGAAGAAATACAAAACACTCAAAGTAGGACATTAGTTATGGATGGAAAGCATGACAATAGGTTACTAATAGACCTTAAAATGTCCTTTCTAACTGCAAATAAAAACCAATCATTGGCCAGCAAAATGAAAGTCCAAACACTGCTTTGGGTTGCCAGATCCAGGAAAAGAAATTAGAGTAGGAAATATATGCAAAGACAAAAAAATTGCTATAGGGGAGGTGAGTTATTTTTTTTTTTCAAAATGAAGATGTCTTGGTTACTATTCTCTTATTGCTGAGACAAAATACCCAATGCCCAGAATTAAGGAAGGAAAGGTTTATTTAGCTCACAATTTGTGGAGGTTTCAGTCCATACTTGGCTGGCTCCAAGGCAGGATGGCACAAGGCAGAGGGCAACAGTTCATGGCAGCGGAAGACAGCAAAAGCAACAAGAGCAAAAGGGAGAAGCGATGGAAATCAGCCTCTTTCCCTCCCTTACATTGTATGCAAACTACCCACCCCAGGGTGGGTGTAGCATTCACATCCATAATTCCAACAATGGACCATGAATCAATCATAAATTCTAGAAGCCAGTCCTGTGACTGCCTGAGGCTTTGGGGGGACACCCAGACACAAACCATAACAGAAGACAACTTCTAAAAATTCTGAACTCTGCAATATGTCCAAAGAACTATTCAGTCATGAAACTCACTTAGAAATAATTAATTTAATGGACCTTCTTAAGCAACAACAAAAATTCCTTCACCATTAAGATGAAAGTATGTGAATGGTGTTATAGGAAAATTCTCTTTTTTGGCCTAATCAATGCCAGTTCCTGCAATTCCATGTTTCACACAATTTTCACCTCTAAATATACTACTGAGAAATGGTGGAAGAAAACTGTTTTAATTCTAATAATTCACTTAAATAACCCCCCAATATTTAAAGAAATTACCTATCTAGAATTTTATTATACCCATATAAACAAGTTCTTTATAAGCTCTTCCAGAGCAAAAGTACAGAAGCAGATCCTCAATTAATAATCCAAGATCTGAGGCACGTTATTCATAAGTAACTTTGTCTTCAAAAAAGTTTCCCTTTGCGTTACAGTACATTCAAAAAGAAGAAATTCAATATGCATGCCTGAGCACATCAGATCTACTGTATATTTGAATCTAAAATAAAGAATAGTCTTGTGAATGTGTGTCTGGCAAGAATCCATTGGTATGTAAATGAATTCTTGACACTTCAGCAAAAACAGTTCCATTCATCACATGCCCCAGATTCCATAGGTTCACACAGGGCCATCCTAATTATGCAGCTATACTGGAATAATGCAGCTCACACTCACTTGCCCCAGAGGGGCCTGCAACTGAACTTGGAAAAAGAAAAACTGAAAGTAAAATTTTTGATGAACCGAAATGTGCACCAATCTCCTCTGTACTTTTGTCTCTACCCTCACAATCCCTGAAAGTGTACTTCCGTTAAATTCTACTTCCAAGGGGAAAAAAGAATGCAGAATAATAACAAACTTCTAATAACAAAGCTATAAAAGACTGAAAAGATCTTTCAAGAGACCTGCAGCCCTTTTTTTTTTGGTACCAGGAATCGAACTCAGGACCTTGTGCTTGCCAGACAGGGGCTTGTGCCGCTGAGCTATATCCCCAGCCCAACACTTTTTTAGCACAATGACAAAAATGCTTTTAGTACCAGTAATGCTCTTTTCATCTATGCATTTATACATTCAAAAATAACAATTTACTAAGCATTTCTTCTTAGGCATTATTCTAAGTAGTATAGATACATCAGTGAACAAAATTGACAAAAAT
Organism: Chinchilla lanigera; assembly: GCF_000276665.1. Classification (NCBI taxonomy): domain Eukaryota; kingdom Metazoa; phylum Chordata; class Mammalia; order Rodentia; family Chinchillidae; genus Chinchilla; species Chinchilla lanigera. The sequence continues at coordinate 10,338,191 of NW_004955475.1, forward strand.
CTCTGTCCTCATGAAACATTTCTAATAAGATATGAAGTAAAAGAATTCATACAAATATCTGCTTAAAGAAATATGTTCCCCATGCACAAGGCCCTGGTTTCAATTCCCATCTCAAAAAAAGAAAGAAAAAAAAGAGGGAAGGAAGGAAGGAAGGAAGGGGGAGGGATCCTAGCCTTCCATGGAATACTAACATCTTATATTGCGAGCACAAACAATTCTAAGACGGTAGATTTCTAAGTCTATTGTATGTTGATCTTTCAGAAAAGGACCTATTAGAGTTCCAGGGCCCATGTGATCTCTAGAAACTCCAGCCATGACTACATGGACTGACCCAGAAATGACAACTCCACTCTAATACTTACTTTACAGTGCCAAGATGGGGCTATATGCATGATAAACTCAGTTTGCTATTGCTAATACAAATGAGTGTGATCACCAACTTTTCAGTGCAATACACATCTTTTTATTTTTAATTAAATAACTGCTTTTTCCGCAATTTACTATGTGAGTTAGGCTATCAAAATTAAGAAAAAGCAAAACTATCACTTTTCCAGTCCTAAATCTCTAAGATTTTTTTCTGTTTTTGTCTTTTAAACATCTATAAACAATGTATTTTTTTGTTTGTTTGTTTTTGTTTTTGTTTTTCTTCCAGTACCGGGAATTGAACCCACGACCTTGCGCTTGCCAGGCAAGCGCTGTGCCCCTGAGCTAAATCCCCAACCCCAACAATGTATTTTTATATTTTATTCAATTATAATAGTATAAAAATAATCAAGTGATAATTGCCTAGCGTTAAGACATTTGTCATCCAACCCCTCCTTTATTCAGCTTTCTCTAATCCACAGATATCTCAGTAATAATTAACACAGCTCATTACTTATTTCTCATGGTGCTCTAAGATAAATCCAATTTTCCAAATATTTTTCTATCTGGTTCTGAATATTAATGCAATGTTACCTTCTGCCTTCATGCCAACACCTTACAGTGATTCCTAATCTAGCTTTGGGACACAGGAAGGGTGTCTCAGGGAAGAAAGTTCATGTATTTACTTCATTAATTCTTTAATTTGGAGTTTTAATCGAATAACATTCTATTATCTCCTCCCCAAACTTTATTCAATCATTTCCTCTCATAAGATTTCCTGTCCCAGATTTTCAGGTCCCTTGTCTAACCCTTAAGAACATCAGAAACACACACTCTAAATAATTGCATTGACCTTTAGAATTAAAACATGATTGTCCTAGAAGAATAGTTTTATTGACCATCTTCAAAACAAAAGACAAACAATTCTGAACTCATAGCCTTTCATTAGTAAACCCATCTTTACAAAGGCATAGTCAGCCTTCTGTTACATATCATACTGCACCCTCTAATTCAGCCCTTTTTGTCTCTCTACTTTTGGTATTTACCCTACTTCCTCTAACACAGCACACGACAGAAGTTTTCCTTCCCTGATACGACTTAAGGATCTCCTTTCATATCATTCAGAGGGCAGTTCAATGTTTTTTTACTTTATAAAGCATATTAAAGAAAATTTTCTGTCCTCTCTCTGGTAATTTATAATCTGAAATTGACAGCAACCAAGCCAGAGGCAAGACAGTAAAAACATGTAAGTGTAAAAAACTCCCAAGAGAATCTACAGATAAAAGTTATTAAAATTAATGAGTTCAGAGAAGTTTGGGTTATTAAGTAAACATTTAGAAACAACTGCATCCTCATGAATCAGTGACAGTTTAAAATATAATCTTTAAGATGTATTATTTATGACAGCAATTGAATGTCAAATATTTTTATAAAGAAAACTACACAATTATATTGAAGGACAGTTAAAAGTTTATATAAATTAGGTTACACCACATTCTTAGATACAAAGATTCAATACAATATAGAGGATATATAAACTCAATGCCATTTCAAGCAATACCCAACAGAATTTTTCAGTAAACTAGTCAAGCTAACTCTAAAATGTATATGGAATAGCAAAGGCCAAGCACAGCTAAAATAATGCTGAAGAACAATGTAGAAAGATTTACCCTACTTAGACTGTGCTAGATTGAAGTGTCACCCCAAAATTAATGTCTATCTGGAACCTATGAAAGTGACCTTGTTCGGAAATAAGGTCTTTACAGTGCAGTCAAGAAAAGGTTATGCTAGCTGTGGGGGCAGAGAAGGGGGTTAATCCAAAATGACTTTTCTCTTTAAAAGAGCACCTAAAAATAATACTGAAAAAGCAAAATATAACTCTAAAAATGTTCATCTGACACAAAGAACAGTGGAAAAAATTAAACAAAGAAACAAAAAGCAGAGAGAGTGAAGAGAAAGCAAGGGGGAAAGCGGGCATTATTGGTAATTTGTCACCAAAATTATACAATTATTTTTGCTTTTACACTGTGACCAAAAAATAAAAAGTATATGTAACAAGGCATAAAAAGTAAACCACATACAGTGAAAAATAGTGACAGTCTGAGTTAAAAATAAACATCGATATTTGTTAGAAACATTAATATTCTAGTGGCTATGCAGCTTCACCACAGCCAAGAATGTAAACAAATCTGGCGAAGCTTTCTATATACTTCAGGTATTTACTTTAAAAAGTATATAGTTCATTTAAAAATTAGTGATACATGCCATTACAAAGATTCTAATGAGCCATTTTTATGACTCAAATGAGTTTGTGTTTAGAATGAAAGTAGCTACCCTGAGACAAGTGAGATTCTCCCAGACACACAAATCAGTGGGTAGAAACGGTCAGAGGAAGCAGTTATTTGCATGTCAGCCGCAATAGACAAAAAACAGAATTCTACCTCCAGGGAAGTAATTCATTTATATGCCACAGAATCAGGTTTTCTCCAAAAAGAAATGTAAAAAATCTTATGTCTTATTTTTCAAATATTTAGCCACACAATGGTAAACTTAGATAGATAAAAGAGGAGAAAACATTATAATAAAAATTAGACAGAATAGCTCTCCTTTAGAAGTTCTGTGCCCCTACAGAAGAGCAACTAAGTCAAAGGATTTCAGACACAAACTGATCATTTTTTTGTGTCAATAAAAGTTCCACAACAAAGTGAAATTCTATACTAAAGATAAATTCTAGAGCAGGTATATGCAACCTGTGGCCCATGTGACACATGCAGCCCTGGACAGCTAGCAATATGGTTCAACAAGAATGTAAACTGTTAACATTATAATGTGATTTTTAGTATTTTTTATTTTATAAAAAATAAAATTTCATAACAAAAAGATAGTAACAATAGTTAACACACTGCATCATCTTCAGAGCAGTTAATCGGACTGCAAGACCTACACCAAAAAGACTCTTACAAAAACAGAAACAGTAGGGGATCTTCTCAGTCCGTATAAATTTTAGTATTGTTTTCTCTAGCTCTTTGTGAAATGCCATAGGTATTTTTTTTTTATTTTAAAGATAAAAGGAGGGAAACATTAACAGACATACAACATTTTACAACATATCACAAGCACAGTACAGACAATACAGAGTTACAAACAAAGTGGTAGGGAATTAACAATGGTGGTTGTATTACATATTGATATCTTCAAAGTGGCTTCTCAAGAAAACAGATATAGACATGCAATACTGGTCAACCAAAGACTCATTGACAGTTTCTTTCAGCATAGAAATAGAAGACAGAAGAACATGTTAACTATCCTGTATATACATACATACAAAATTTCTCCTTCTTTCCCTTCTCTGCCATAGGTATTTTGATTGAGATTGTATTAAATCTGTTTATCAGTTTTGGAAGTACAGCCATTTTGATTATGTTGGTTATGCCTATCCAGGTACTGGGGATAACTTTCCATTTTTTAGCATCCTTCTCAATTTCCTTTTTCAGAGTGATATAACGTTCACTGTAGAGATATTTCAATTCCTGGGTTAGCTTAACACCTAAGTATATAAATTTGGATGCTACTGTGAATGGTACTGTTTTCCTAATTGTTTTTTCAGTGACTTTATTGTGTATAGGAACGCTATTGATTTTTTAATGTTTATTTTATAACTTTCTACACTGCTGAATTTGGATATCAATTCTAGGAGTCTTTTCATGGAATTGTTATGTTCTTCTAAGTAAAGGATCACATCATCTGCAAAAAATGATATTTTGAATCCATCTCTTCCCATATATATCCCTTTTAGTTTCTTCTCTTACCTGATTCCTCCGGCTTATGTTTCTAGGATCATGTTAAACAGAAATAATGATAATGGACACCCTTGTTTTGCTCCTGATTTTAAAGGGAAGGCATTCAGGTTTTCCCAATATATGATGCTTGTAATACATGGGTCATAGATGGCTTTTACCACATTGAGGTTAGGTCTTTCTATACTTATGTTCTTTGGGGTTTTCATCATGAATAGATGTTGCATTTTGTCAAAGGGGCTTTTTATCAGGTATTTTTGATCATGATCATGTAATTTTTCTGCTTCCTTATATTTATTGATGTCATTTTTCTGCTTCCTTATATTTATGTGATGAATTAACATTTATTAATTTCCATATGCTGGACCATCCTTGCATCACTGGGATGAAGCCTACTTGGTTATGGTGTATGAACTTTTTGATTATTTGCTGCATTCTGTTTGCTAGAATCTTGTTAAAGATTTTTGCATCTATGTTCATTAGAAAAATTGACCTATAGTCCTCTTTTTTGGTTAGATACTTGTGTGATTTGGGGATAAGGGTAATGCTAGCTTCAAAGAATTATTTTTGAAGTAGTCCTTTGTTGCAGTGTGACCGTGGTGGTGTGGAGAATAATTGATTATTTGGAGATGAGACAGTTTTATCACCAAGAGCCCAGAGGAGACAACCAACAGCAGCCAGAGTTAGGAAGACTCTCAGGAGTAGCATCTAAGCCACAATACCTCAGGGTTTTACTCAGAATATCAGTGTAAGAGAGAAAAGAAGAAAAGCAGTTTGGGAAAGGCGGCATCTCAAGGCTAGGCAGTTTTCTTAGGGAAAGGGGAAGGACAAGGGGCAGATACAATGTGCCTCATTAATCTAAACTTGTCGTTTAACCATTCACTTCTCACAAAGCCTACGTGCCCTGAACTTTAACCATTTACTCCTCAGCCAAGTCTTCCACGTGCCTTCTCTCTCAATTTGTGGAGTATTGGTGTTAGATCTAGAATTCTATTGAACCTGATTCCATCAGGTTCTGAGCTTTTCTTAGCTGTTAGTTTTTGTCTGCTTGTTCTATTTATTTGTTTGTTTGCTTTTGTTGCTTCAGTTTCATTGCCTGTTATTGGATTGTTCAAGATTTCTGAGTCTTCTTGGGTCATTTTTGCAAATTCATAGGTATCTAGAAATCACTCCACTTCTGAATTTGTCAATTGTTTGGCATACATGTTTGTGAAGTAGTTGCTAATAATTTTCCAGATTTCAGTATGATCCATTGTGATTTCACCTTTTTCATTTCTTTTTTTTTTAATTTTAGAAATAAAAGGAGGAAAATACTAACAGACCGACAACATTTTACAAAATAGCATAGGATCAGTACAGACATTACAGAGTTACAAACAGAGTGGTAGGGAATTAACAATGCTTATTGTATTACATATTGATATCTTCAATGTAGTTTCTCATGAAAACACATAAAGACATACATAGCTAATCACCTTTTTCATTTCTAATTCCATTGATTTGTGTCCTTTTGTTCCATTTTTTTGGTTAAATTGGCTAAGAGTTTGTCTATTTTTTTTTTTCAAAGAACCACTTTTTCAATTCTTTGATTCTTTGGATTCTTTAAGTCTCAATTTCATTTATTTCTGCTCTGATATTTATAATTTCCTGCCTTGTACAAGCTCTAGGTTTGGATTGCCTTTCTTATTTTTCTAGGATGTATAATTAGGTTGTATATTTGAGCTCATTCTATTTTCTGATGTGAGCATTGACTGCTATATACTTTCCACATAGGACTGTTTCCACTGGATCCCAGAAGTTCTAGTATGTTGCACTGGCATTATCACTTAATTCTAGGAACTGTCTTATTTCTTCCTTAATTTACTCTGTGTCCAATTTATTATTCAGGAATGTGTTGTTAACCATTCAATGCCTGATAATCCATGTTTGGAATCCCCATAACAATGGAACATAATGAAATGCATTTGCTTCAAAATCTTATTCCCTGAATTTTTTTAGGTAAAGTATATGAACATAAATGGGTTAGATATTCATGTGTTTGCATAGGTTTTGTGGTTTCTTTTGATACTGAGTTCTACTTTCATTGCCCTGTGATCTGATAATATGTGTGGTGAATTTTCCATTCATTTACATTTACTTAGGCATGCATTGTTAGCTAGCATGTGCTCTATTTTGGAGAAACTGCCATCAACCAAATAGAATGTGTGTTGTTCCATTTTTGGGTGAATCTTCCCCACTCCCTCTCTCCCTCCCTGATATATATATATATATATATATATATATATATATATATATATATATTCCATTTATTTGAAGGTTTAGGTGGACTCCAAAGTTTGGTTTTTGTGTACTTGATCTGTCTATTTGTGACACTGGGGTATTTAGATCCCCTTTTATAATTGAACTGACATTTATCTGATCTTTTATGATCTTTAGAGTTTTTTTTACACAGTTAGGAATGCTGCCGTTTGGTGCACATACATTCATACCTGTTATCTCTTCCTATTGAACACTTCTGTCAACCAATATGTAATGTCCTTCTTTGTCTCTTTTGATCAGCTGTAGCTTGAAATCCACTTTGCCTGAAAAGAGGATATCTATTCTTGCTGGATTTGAGCTTCCTCCTGCAGGGAATATTGTTCTCCACTCTTTGATTTTTAGTCTATGAACTACTTTTTGTGTTAAATATTTCTTGTATACATCATTATGTTGGATTTTCTTCCCTATTTTTTATTTTCTTTCTTGATACATTCTGCTAATCTCCGTCTTTTGACTGGTAAGTTGAGTCCATTTACATTGATACTTATAATTGATATGTACTAACTTATTCTTGTCATTGAATTAATTTCCTATTACTGTTTTCCTGTCTTTCCCTTCCAATAAATTGCTAGATCTACCATATTCATTTCATTGGACCTTGTGACACCATTAGCTCTATTGCCTCTTTCTAGAATATCTTTGAAAAGCTTTTGGAGGCTAATTTGATTTCAAGGTTTTTATTATTTTAAAGAGAAAAGAACAAAAACAAAATAACAAAAACAATGACAAAGACAAAAACAAAACAACACAAAAGCTATAAAAACTATACACAATTTCAAAACAAGATGATAAGGGAGTGCTAATCTGATGATCATAAATTTCTTTGGTTTTCTTTTTTTATCATGGAAGTACCTTATTTCTCCATAAATTCTGAAAGATCATTTTTGCAGGACGTAACAGTCTGGGATGGAAGTTGTTTGCTTTAAGAGTTTGAAATACTTCAATCCACGTTCTCCTTGCCTTTAAGGTTTGTGCTGAGAAATCTATTGTAACTCTGATGGGTTTTCCTTTAATTCATTGCTTTTCCCTATTGGCCTTTAAGATCCTGTTCTTGTGTTTTATTTCTGGCACTCTAATTATTATGTGGCATGGAATTCTCTTTTTTTCTGATCATGGCTATATGTAGTTCTATATATTCACTTAATCAGTATGTCAAGTTCCTTTTCCATGTCTGGAAAGTTGTCTGCTATTACTTGTGTAAACAGGTATCTCATGCCCTTTCTGATGTCTTCTGATTTTTCACTAATTCCAGTAGTCAGATATTGGTCCTCTTTGAGTCACCTAGGAGCTTTGGGATCCACTTTTCATGTTCCCTCATTATTTTTAAGTTAAATCTCATTAATTTACCCCTGACCTCAGCCCGATCTTCTACCAGTAAGTCTGATACGCTTTTTCACATTGTTTACTTCTGCTATGCATACTTTCAAGCATGTTTTTAATCTCCTGGATTCCTGTTTGAAATTTTCTTATAGACTACTATTCTTGCCTATGCTGGGCATTCATGTTTTCCATCTCTTTGTTTAGCTCCACTACCTGTTTATTGCTGTCTTCTCTAGACTTACCAGTCATTTGTTTCACTGGGATCATTTTTTTGTGCAAAAAATACACAGACACATACAACTTCTGCGTATGGCCTAGCACTTCTCTAAATCAAGCACTATGAATTTGGTACCTGAAGGAACTTTGAGATTATGTCATATACTCTCATTTTACAGATCAAGACATGGATTTTCATGACAGTAAAGTGTCACAACTTGCCACACGAGTGAGTAGCTCCTACTACAATGTTGAATACAGATCACAAAAACTGTCTTGAGTAATAGCAAGAATCTCAAATGTCAGAGTTTCTGTTTTCTACTTATAAAGATTAAGTACATGCGAAAAATTTAAATAAATGTCTAATATGGAAGAACTTTTCTCTCATTGCACAAGAAATTTGATTAGGAAATCCATCACAACCTGAGCAACCATAGAGATGGCCTAATTTGCATATCAAAGATGTTGATAACTGAGCAAAGGGATAAACCTTTGCCAGATACTAGACTAACTCAAGAGAGTTGTATATGCAGGCAAAATCTCAGGACCACTACAGGGGCTGAGACTGTAGCTCAGTGTTAAAGCATGTGCTTGGTACGCATGAGGTCCTGAGCTTAATCCACAGCAACACACACACAGCACTGTAAAACTGAACCAATGCCAGAACCCTAGCTCACAGAAGACAAGTTGAAAAATGTGGCCTGCATCTGACCAGGTTGATTGCCCACTGAAGTGAATATCATCATTGTCATAAAATTTAAATAAGGCCAAGAAACTGAAAACATTAATATTAAAAATATCTAGAATTCAATACAAATGATTCAGTGTACCAAGACCTTTGAAAATTTCAGTGGGGAGTGGTGGTGCATGCCTGTAATCCCAGCACTCAGGAGGCTGAGGCAGGAGGATCATTTTGAGTTAGAGGCCAGCCTGAGCTACAAAGTGAGTTCAAGACCAACCTGAACTGCATAGTGAGACCTTGTTTCAAAAAGACAAAAAAAAAGAAGGAAACGAAATTTCATCTTATATAAAAAAGACAACAGAAGTCATTGATGAGATACCACAAATGTTGAAATTATCTGCTTTTAACTAGTTTATTTTAAACCACTTAACAGAGTAATTATGAACATTCATGAAACAAATAGAAATATATCTAAAGTCTCATCAAATAAATAAAAGAGAATAAGTAAATTAAAACCTGTAGGTCAACATGAAAGTTAAAATAAAAAACTTTTACATTTATAGAGGATTATTTTTCAGAAGTGGTTTAAACATTCTATTTCCAAACACAGTATTTCCCATCAGTTTTAAAAAATTATTTACAGAAGATGTTATACTACTATTCCTACTTTTAAATATATCAAGCACTTCTACATATTTAGAACTAGATTTTTTCATATAAGAACTTATATGCTCACACAGGTGGGTAACTAAAATATCTGGACCCATACACCCATCCCTTTCCAGGTACACCTTTATTCTTTCTACGGTTAGAAGTTATAGATCAGTTAAAGTTAATGATGAATGATGCTTTCCATATGCCCTTGCTAAGTACCTCACTTCTCTATTGAACCAATATTAGCTAAGTGACTGTGCTCATAATCCTGTAGGTTGATTGCAGTTTGACCCACATTCTACCCACTAATAAGAACAAAGAACAAGGCCAACAAATACAAATAGTAATAAGATGGTAGATATTATCCCAGTGTATCAATAACCACTTTAATCATCAACAGTATAAGTACTCTAATTAAGAGGAAAAATGTAAGCCTAGCATGATGGGGCAAGTCTGTAATCCCAGCTCTCTGGGATGCTGAAGCAGGAAGATCATAATTTCAAACCCAGCTTGGGCAATTTAGTGATTTAGTGAGACCCAGTCTCAAAATAAAAAACAGGTTGAGTATGTAGCTCATTACAAAGGTCCTGGGTTCAATGCTTAATACTGTGGGGGGAATTTCAAAAGTAAATCAAAATATAAGACCTAAAAATGTGTTCTCTACATGAAACCCACTTTAAATATGAAGATATTTATACATTAAAAATAAAAGGAATGAGCCAGGCTTGTTGGCACATACCTATAATCCCAAAATCCCAGGAGGCTGAGGCAGGAGGGTAACAAGTTCAACTCCAGCCTGAGCAGTTTACCAACTTCACAATAATCTGTCTCAAAAGAAAAACTAAAGAAAAATCTAGACATGTAACCTAGTGCAAAGGCCTTAGGTTCAATCTCTAGAACCACCACTAACACACACATACACACACACACACACACAATGGAGCCAAGCCTAGGTGGGACATGCCTGTAATCCTAGCTACTTGAGGGGCTGAGGCAGAAAGATTGCATGTTTGAGGGCAACCTGTGCAATTGAGGGAGGCACTATCTCAAAAAATAAAATAATACACAGTGGTATGTACCTATAATCCTAGTACCCTTGATGGATACAGCAGTAGGCTCACAACTTCAAGTCCAGCCTGGGCAATTTAGAGACTTAGCAAGACTCTGAATCAAAATTTAAAAATCAAAATTTAAAAAGAGCTGGGTATGTAGTTCAGGATGACTTTGACTTCAATCCCCACTACCACTACATAAATAAGTAAACTAAAAAGGACTGGGAATGTAGCTCAATTGTAAAGCACTTGCCTAGCATGCATGAGGCCTAGTACCTCAAAAAAAGTAAAGATATACAATACTAGTACTAAGCAAAAGAGTGTGGAAGTAGCTATATTAATTTTAGAGCAGACCAGATAAAGAAAAGCTATCAGGGATAAAGAAAGGCATTACCTAATAATAAAAAGTTCAATTCTCCAAAAAGATTTTAAAAACTTTAATATACACACAGCTAACAAGACTGTCAAAATATGTGATATAAAACTGCAATGAAGAATAGATGAATCTACTATTATAGTTGGAAACTTCAAGACTACTCTATGGACTCAGATATGGACAAATTCTGCAAGAGGAAATCTGTAAACCCATACTTGAAATCAGCAATATCATCAATCAATTGATATAATGGACATCTATGAAATATTTCATCAAGACCCAGCAGAATTCACATTCTTCTTAAGCTCATATGTAACATTCAACAAGATAAAATCCATTCTGGACTATAAAAGACATATTAAAAATGTTAAAAAATAAAAGTTAACCTGGGCATGGTGGTGTATGACTGTATTCCTAAGCATTTGGGAGGCTGAGGCAGAAGAATTCTCACAAGTTTGAAGCAAACCTGGGATACATAGTGAGGCCAAGGCCAGCCTGAACTGCAGAGCAAGTCACAAAATGCAAAATAATGATAATAATAATAATAAATCATAAAGTGTCTGCTTTTAGATCACAAGAGAATTCAGTAAATCAATAACAGAAAAATGGCCTCAAAATATTTTCTGATTAAACAATACATTTCTAAATAATAAGTAGGTCAAAGAAGAAAGATGAAAAACAATTGAAAAATATTTTATGATAAATGAAAACAGAAGGTAATTTACCAAAATTTGTGGGATGCAGCAAAAAACAGTGATTCAAAAGAAATGTATAACATGGAATGCATATATTAGAAAAGAAAAAGAATCTGTTGGACATGGTGACACACTTCTACAATCCCACATACTTAGGATTCTGTGGAAGGAGGATTACAAGTTTGATACCAACCTAAGTAATGGATCAAGAACCCATCAAAAGAGAGGAAGAGAGAGAGAGAGAGAGAGAGAGAGAGAGAGAGAGAGAGAGAGAGAGAGAGAATATGAAATCTAAAACCCATCTTCTAAGCTTTCACCTTAGAAAAATAGAAAAAAGAGAAAATAAATCCGAAACAAAGAGAAGAAAACAAATACTAAAACTCTGAGTAGAAATCAAAGAACTGAAAACAGGTAATCACTGGAGAAAACCAACGAGACCAAATACTGACTCTTTGAAAAGATCAGTTAAGTTTATGACCTTCTAACCAGGCTAAGATAAAACTAGAGGACTCAAATTATTCTCATCAGAAGATGGAGGGAAGAGAGGGAAAAGGAATAAAGAAAGGAATTAAGTGGTATTATGTAAATGTGCTAACTTCAATAAGTAATATAAACATAAAGTTTCACAAACATGTACAAAATGAAAAGGAAGGGGATCAAGAGTTGGATGAAAACTGGGCATGATGGTGCACGCTTGTAATCCCAGCACTCAGGAGGCTGAGGAAGGAGGAGCATTGCAAGTTTGAGACCAACCTGGGCTATGGGAAGTGAGCTCTTGAACTGCATAGAGAGACCCTGTCTCAAAAAGCCCCCGCCAAAAAAAAAAGAGCTGGATGAAACAGGATGGGGAAGAAAGGAAAGAGTATTTTTCCAAAAAAAAAAAAAAAGGGAATTAAGATATATTATGTGCAGGCAACAATTCCCCACAAAGAATGTAAACATTACGTACTACCAACATGTACTAATAAAAAACTTTTTAAAGAAATGAAAGGGGTAAAACATCACTAAAAACTTCACAGACACAAAAACTAATTACAGTAATACTATGAATAACTCTATAACTAACAGTTTAACCAAAGCATTTAACTAAACCCAACACCATTCGTGATAAACACTAAAAAAAAGAATAAAGGAGACAAAGTCTGAAAAATATCTGTATCTAAACTTCACACTTAACAGTGGTAAACCTGAAGCTTTCCCACTAAGATCAGGAAGAAAGTAAGGATGCCTCATCTCACAACTACTTTTTCAACATTGTACTGGAAGTCCTAGTTAATGAAATAAGACAAGAAAAGAAGAGAAAAGTTTAACACATTGAAGAGAAAAAACTCTTTGCAAATACCACTATTATCTATGTAGAAAATCCAAACTGACTGACAAAAAAATCTCCTGGAAACAGAAAGCAACTATAGCAAGGATACCCACACTATTATATCTTGCAAAATTATCTTTTAAAATTGATGAAGAAATAAGACACTCCCATGATAAAGAATCCCTAAGGAAATTCAAGACCACCAAACCAAAACTCCAAAAGATTATCGAGAATATCCTAGAAGGAGAAAACTAATGATGCCAAAAGTTCCAATAAAATGAATGCAACAGGGAAGGATAGCAATTAAATGGAAGCAAAAGAAAGCAAAACAGTAACCCAAAATAATACAATGACAAGAATAAATCAATACCTATCAAGTATCACGATCAATGGAATTAGATTCAACTCACCAATCAAAAAAACACAGGCTAGAATAGATCAAGAAACAAAATTCTAATGGTATGCTGTATGTAAGAAAAATGTTTAACACAAAAAGAAATTCAGTCACTAAAAATTAAAGAATGGGAAAAATTGTTCCATGAAATGAGAACCCCAAACAAGCAGGAGTAGGTATCCTATTTTCAGAAAAAGTGGACTTTAACCCAAAGTGGATTAAAAGAGGAAAAGAAGGACATTACACACTAGTTAATGGAACTATCAACAGGAAGAAATAACAATTATATATACATGACACCATGGTGTACCCAACTTCATAAAGCAAACACTAATAGACGTATAAGATCAGATAAACATCAGTACAATTATAGTCTACAAATGCAATACATTATTATCACAAATAGGCAAAGCAAGTAAAAACATCAACAAACAAATATCAGAGTTGAACAAAACCTTCAAACAATGAACTTTATTATATATACAGTGTTCCACCCAACAACAACACAATACACATTCTTTTTGACTACAAATGATACTTTTTCCAAAATAAAGCACACACTACTGAATAAAGCATACCTGAGCAATGAAAAAGAGTCAAAATTTTATTATACATATTATCAATGACAGTGCTATGAAACTGGAAATCAATAGCAAAAGAAACCATAGAAACTATGCAAACGTATTAAAATTTAACGACACACTCCTGAATAATGAAAGGATACCAGAGGAAACTAAGGAAGAAATAAGACAGTTCTTAAAATTGAATGATAATGCCACTACAACAAACAAGAACTTATGAGAGACAATGAAAGCAGTCTTACAAGGGAAGTTTATAGCAGTGAACACTCACATTAAAAAAATTGAGTGAACCCAAATAAATAACCTCATGATGTATCTCAAGGACTTAAAAATGTAAGAATAATCCAAATCCAGAGCTTGTACAAAGAAAGAAATTATTAAAATCAGAGCATAAGTCAATGAAATAAAGATGAAAAACTAAATACCATGAATCAATGAATCAAAGAGCTAGGTCTTTGAAAGAAAAAAAAAAATCAAATAAACAAACCCTTAGCCAATCTAACCAGAAAAGGAAAGAAAAGATACAAATAAATGGAATTAGGGGCTGGGGATTTAGCTCAGCGGCAAAAGCGCCTGCCTCGCAAGCGCAAGGTCGTGAGTTCGGTTCCCGGTACCGGAGAAAAACCAAAAAAAAAAAAAAAAAAAAAAAAAAAAAAAAAAACAAATAAATGGAATTAAAAATAAAAAGAATGATAAATCACAATGGACACTACTGAAATCTAGAAAATTATTAGCAACTGAACATCTTCTGTCTATAATCAAGAACAAGACAAAGATGGACATCATTAATATTCCTGTACTTCACAAACATACATGCCAAACAATTGGAAAACTCAAAATAAATGGAGAGATTCCATTAAATGACAAAATTAAACAAAGAAGATTTAAAATCTTCAACAACCCAGTAACAGGCAATGAAATTTAAGCAGTGATACAAAATAACAACTAAGAAAAGCCCAGAAACTGATGGATTCACAACTGAATTGTACAAGAACTTCAAGGAATGTATAACACCTATATACCTCAAACTTTTTAATGAAATTGAAAGGGAAGGACTTTTCCAAAATCATTCTTGGAAGCTAACATTACCCTGATCCCAAAATCAAACAAAGATCTAGCCCAAAGAGAGAACTATAGGCCAATTTCTCTAATGAACATAGATGCAAAAATCTCTAACAAGATCCTGGCAAACAGAATGCACACAAATCATCAAAAAGTTCAGCTGGGCATGGTGGAGCACACTTGTAACCCCAGCACTTAGAAGGCTGAGGCAGGAGGATTGCTGTGAGTTAGAGGCCAGCCTGAGCTACATAGTGAGTTCAAGGCCATCCTGAATTATATAGTGAAACTCTGTCACAGAAAAAAATTTCATACACCATGACCAACTAGGCTTCATCTCAAGGATGAAAGGATGGTTCAATATATGTAAATCAGTAAATGTAGTTCATCAGATAAACAGAAACAAGGACAAAAGTCATGTGATCATCTCAATAGCAGCCATCTATGAGCAACCTACTACCAACATTACATTAAATGGAAGAAAACTGAACATCTTTCCTTATAACCAGGAACAAGATGAGCAGGGCTATTATCCGCATTCCTATCCAACAAAGTCAGTAATATTTGGCAGAAAATCAGGCAAGAGAAAGAAATAAAAGGGAAATATATATATGAAAAGATAAAGTCACAATATCATTTTTGCAGATGACATGCTCATTTACATACAGGACCTAAAACACTCCATAAAAAGACTCCTAGAATTGATGACCAAATTTAGCAGTGTAGCAGGATACAAAACTAACAATCCTATACACTACAAATGATTTCTTATACAGTAACAATGAACTTACTGAAAAAGCAATTAAGGAAACAATACCATTCACAATAGCATCAAAACATGATATACTTAGATGTTAGTCTAATGCAGGAACTGAAAGACCTCTGCAATAAAAATTACATCACTCTGAAAAAGGAAATCAAGAAAAACATCAGAAAATGGAAAGCTATCCCCTATTCCCAGATAGAAAGAGCCATCATAATCAAAATGGTGATACTTTCAAAACTGATGTACAGATTTAATACAATCCCAATCAAAATACCAATGCTATTTCTCACAGACTTAGAAAAAACAATCCTAAAATTTATATGGACCGAGAAGAGAACCACAATAGCAAAAGCAATCTTGAGTCACATAAAGCAAAGCAGGTGGTATCACAGTCCCAAACTTGAAGTTACCATATAAAGCTATAGTGATTAAAACAGCATGATACTGCCACAAAACAGGCATTTGGATCTATAAAACAAAATAGAAGAAACAGAAACAATCCTAGGGACACGTAGCTATTTGATCCTTTGTCAAAGGGGCCAAAAACATACAATGGATAGCCTCTTTAATAAATGGTGCTGTGAAAATTAGATATTCATAAGCAAAACATTGAGTCTACAGCCATATGTCTTACCATGTACTAACCTAAAATCAAAACAGATCAAAGATCTAAATGTTATTTTGGCATGGTGGTGCACACCTGTAATCCTAGCACTCAGGAGACTGAGGCAGGAGGATCACCATGAATTCGAGGCTAGCCTGGGCTACACAGTGAGTTCAAGGCCAGACTAAACTACAACATAGTAAGACCCTGTAAAAAACAATCTATATGTTAAAACAGAGACACTTAATCTGCTTGAAGATAAAATAGGTACAAATCTTGAAGACATAGGTATTCACAAAGACGCTATTCAGAACCCCAAGGGCACAAGAAATAATACTGAGAATCAACAAATAGGATCAAATCAAATTTAAAAGATTCAGCCTGTAAAGGAAGCAACCACCAGACTAAAAAGACAACCTAGAGAATAGGAAAAAAAAATTTCCAGCTATTCCATGCACAGAAGACTAACATCAAGAATATATTTAGAACTCAATGACAATCCCCAAAATTAAAGACCCAGTCAAAAAAGTGGACAACTGAAATGAATAGACACTTCACAGAAGGAGAAATACAAATGGCCAATAAATGCATAAAAAATGTTCAATGTGCCTGGTCATTACAGAAATGTACATTAGAACTACATACAGACACCATCTTATTCCACAAACAATGGCTGTCAAAACATCATATAATAGTTGTTGACAAGGATATGGAAAGAAACAAACTTTTCTACATTGTTGGTGGAGATGTACACCAGTACAACCATTAGGGAAATTAGTTTGGAGACTCTTCAAAAAACTAAAAATACAACAATTTCAGTAAAACTTAAAAGAAAATATGCTCTCAAAATATAACAACCATTGCTGAGTTCCTACCATCTTGTTTGGTGCAGCTCTGTATCATTTCTAATGTTTTTTTTATTACTTGTTATTGTCTTAATTGTTTGATCAATTTTGTATTCTTACATGTGGTAAGCTGAGCAACTTTGTTAAAGATAACAGTATGTAATATGCGACCAATTGTTAATTCCTATCATCTTGTTTTGAAATCCTGTATTGTTTTTGTATTGTTTTATTTTTGTCCTCATTGTTGTTATGTTGTTATTGCTTTTTTCTTTCTCCTTAAAATAAAAAATAGAAAAAATTTTTAAAAACCCTAAAAATAGAAATTCCATTTCACCCAGCTATCCCCCTTCTAGGTACCTTCCCCAAAAGTATAACAATCATATCATAGGGATACATGCACATCGATTGTCTTACTTTTCTCATTGCTCAAATAAAATGCCTGACACCCAAACTTAGAGAAGGAAAGGTTTATTTCAGCCCACAGTTTGTAGAGGTATCAGTCCATAATTGGCCAGCTAAAGGCAGGGTGGCATGGCAGAGGGGCATCACAGAGGAAAAAGAGTTCATGGCAGGCTGAATGCAGCAAAGCAGTGAAGTAGCAAGCAGCAAGTGAAAACAGCAGTGAACCTCTTTCTGTCCCTTTTATCTTATCCAATCTACCCACCTCACACCCAGGGAGGGGCAGCCTTAATCCTAGCACTGCACTATGAGTCAGTCCCAGCATTACATCCTTGATCCCAGCATCATGTACCCTAGATCTAGCCACCTCTATAAAGCCTCATTTATGATCACAGGAGGCTTTGAGGGGACATCTAGATATAAGCCAAAACATTCCTCCCCTGGACCCCCATAGACTCATGTACATCCCTTTATGCAAGAGGTATTTAGCCCATCTCTACGAGTTGTCAAAATTCTAACAGTTTCAGCACTACTGAAAAGCCCAAGTCTATAGTCTCCCCTGAGATTTCAGGCAACTCTTAGCTGCAAGCTCCTAAGGCACAACAGATGGATAGGAAGAAATGGGAACAAAGCAAGATCAAAATGACCCAGGGTGAACATTAATCCCATAGTTCCATGTCCAGCATCCCTGGAAATCTTTGGCAAGTTGTAAACTCCAAAGGGCTGCAGTGGCTCTGCCCCTGCAGCACTTTTGGTGGTTACCCCCATGGCTTCTCTCTTGGAGTAGCTTTTCTCACTCCTTGCCACTTTCCCCGGACAATCCATGCTCTTGGATTCTCCAAACTTCTGAGGTCTTTAATGCACCTTCAGCTTCACACTCACAGCTTCACACACTGCCCTCCAAGGTCACACTGTCTGGACTCCCAGGCCTCTTTTGAAGTCTGGGTGGAAGCCTTTCTGATCCAATGGCTCTTGCATTCTTCATGCACCTAAAATCAGCACCAAGTGGGGGATGCCAAGGTCTCATGCCAGCTGGAGCAGTAGCCAGGCTTCCTTCTCTTTTGGCTGAAGAGGTAGAATGTCTATGAACCAAATCTCAAGAAACAATTTCCCTGGGCTGCCACTATTCTGGAATGTGGTGCTCCAGGGCTCTCTTCTCAAAACAGTATCTTTTACTTTTGCAATTTTGACTTTACAAAGGGTGGAGTCCTGCTGGTTCTTGTGATGTCTCAAGCCATCTTTTCCATTGTCCTCTTCTAAAATACTTGGCTTTTTCATGCTAGTCTTTTCAGCAATCAATTTCTCTTCCGTTCTATCTTTGCAGGCCACAACTTTACTGGAGCTTCCTTTCTGGCCAAATTTGCAACATTTTAAATCATTCTACTGGGCCCTTTGCACTTGATTCCCAACATAAATTTGGCTAACATGCCCCAAGAATAACCAGGCCACTTACTCAACATTAGACTGTCTTGAAATTTCTTCTGGAAGATTAATTAGCCCAATCCCTTTAATCATAGTCTCAGGAAAAGTCTCTGGACATGAGCAAAATGCAGACAAACTTTCTGCCAATGTATAATACACATTGTCTGGAGTCGAACAGCCATTGCAGTCTTCCTTTCCACCAGAACCCTTCTGAGTCTGGTCTTTACTAGCAGCATTTGTATCAGCGTTCTGGTCCTTGGAGCTCTGACCAAAATCTCCCATCAAGTACAGCTTAAGGAATTCTAGGGCTGCTTCTTCAGACAGCATTTCCAACCTTTCCAAACTCTTCCCATAAGCCAGATCCAAAGGCTGCTGACCCACATGGTCAGGTAGAATCACAACAATAACCCCACTTCTTTGGTACCAAATTCTCTCTTAGTTACTTTTCTTGTTGTTAACACAAAATACCTAATACCCAAAGTTAAAGGAGGAAAGGTTTATTTCACCTCACAGTTTGTAGAAGTTTTAGTCCATAATTGGCTAGCTTCAAGACAGGGTAGCATTGGAGAGGGGCATCACAGAAGAGAAATAATTCATGGCAGGCAGAAGGCAGCAAAGAAGTGTAGTAAGCAGTAAGCAAAGACAGCAGCAAACCTCTTTCTGCCCCTTATATCTTATCCAGGTATCCACACTTAAGGTGGGTAGCAGTCATGCCCAGAGATGGGCAGCCTTAATCCTAGCATCACACTATGAGTCAATACCGCATCCTTGGTCCCAGTATCATGTACCCTATATCCAGCTACCTTCAAAAAGCCCCACTTATGACCACATGAGGCTTTTCAGGAACATGTAGATACAAGCCATGACATCATGTTTATAGTACCACAATTTATGATAGCTAGATCTTGGGAACACCATATATGTTCATCAACAGATGTTTGGATAAGAAAAATGTGATATTTATACACAGTGAAGTACTATAAAGCCACAAAGAAATACACATCAACTTGTTGCATTTATAGGTCAATACATGCAACTTGAGAATATAACATTAAGGGCAATAAGTCAGACATACAAGCTTATACACTACATGGTTTCTCTTATATAAGAGAGAGAAAGAGAGAGAGGAGAGAGAGAGCGAGAGAGAGAGGCAGCAAAATAGAAGATAGATAATTAGGAAGTAGGTAGTTCAAAACTTTCCCTAAATTACCTACTCCATTGTGTGAAAAATGTTTAATATATACACTAATTCATTTCCTTTATACTAATAGTTTTTCTTAGTTCATTGAAAGGAAAGTTTTGAGCTATTATCTCTTTATTTCTTTTTTGTAAAAGAGAATCTTTTTTCCCTCTGAGTAATTACTTTTTTCTGAATAACAACTTTGAAGATAATGATACACAGTGTATTAACTATTGTTATTCTCTTATTTTGTTATAAAACTTTTGTTTTTTCATAAAATCAAAAAATTATTAAAACCTAAAAAAGACAAAAGAAAATCATAAAGAATGCTAAATATACAGTTTTTTCAATTATACCTCAATGAAGT
Source organism: Chinchilla lanigera (assembly GCF_000276665.1). NCBI lineage: Eukaryota > Metazoa > Chordata > Mammalia > Rodentia > Chinchillidae > Chinchilla > Chinchilla lanigera. Next base: position 10,358,594 of record NW_004955475.1, read on the forward strand.
AGGAAAGGCAAGAAAAAATATAGCAGATGAATATAGGATAATAAATTAGATTTTTCCAGAGTCTCAAAGTATTACTCTACTTAATACTTATGAATAACCAGTAAAAATGCTTACTTTACAGTGCAAAAATGTGGATGATACCAGATCAATCGAGAGATCAAAGTTAGCATAACCAATAATAGGATGTCTCAACCTTCTCTATCACCTAATAGGAAGGAATGAATAAAACAAAGAATTTATTCTATGATCATGAACTTCTAGCACCAAAATTATAACTTGTTCTAATCATGAAGAAGCTGGATATTACAAACTGTTATGATCATGAACAGACAAAAGTAAAGAAGTATTACAGATTAGAAGAAATTAGAGATTGCAATACAAGCTTACAGTCTTTACTGGAAAATGTGGTCATTACCAGAAAGTGTGAATCTGGAGCCTCCAGGAAAATAGTATATATAGATTCTTTGTACTAGTTTAGTAACTCTGTAAACATGAGATTATTTTTAAAGCCTAAACTGAGCATGGTAGCACTCATACGTATTCTGTTACTCAGGAGGCTAAGACAAGCAGAGCACAAGTTCCAGGCTACAGTGGGCAACTTAGTGAGAACCTATCTCAAAAGAAAAAATAAAATGGCTGATATGAAGGTCAACACTAGAACACTTGTCTAGCATGCACAAGACACCGGATTCAATCCTCATTGTGACATAAATAAATACACAAACAAGTCTAGAACATCTACCTAGCATACATAGGCAATGTACAAACATTTACATTAAGTTCTACATTATAATATGGAGGAGAGGATAAGAGCAACCTCATAAGTCAGTACAATTTTAGTACCCTGGGAACATTTCCCTAATCTCTGCATATATCTCTGTTATTACTTCCTTCTGTAAGATGCATTGGTACTGAAAAAGAGAGAAAGAATGGAAAAAGGAGATAAAGTGAAAAGCAAAATATATAAATTTAGAAAATTTGATGAGATCCAGTCCAGGAAGCAGGTTTCATCCTGTCAAACCTCTCATACCTCCATCTCCCAATATAGAAAAAATATTATAACAGTGACATAATTCAGTACTTTTAACTTTTTCAGCAGGGAAATAAACTCATTTCTTCTTTCTTTGTGTATCACGAGCTGTGGAGAAAATATTATCAAAATGATTTGACAATAAAAGGAAAAACAAATTTTAAGATATAATGCACATCACTCTTTCAAATACCCTCCCTGACAAATAACAAAACAAGTAAAATATTTCAAAGATCACTTAAGTGGAACTGACCTCAAATAAAACCAAAAGGTTTTACGCAGTAATAACGGTTCTCCCTGGAACTTGATACATCGTATTTTCAAACTCTGGGAGAATAACTGCAGCAACTTCACTCCCCATTTTGGGGAGCCTCAGCAACATATCTTTACAATGCACTGCACACGCAGATGTGCTTTGAAAATCTCCTTGAGCAACTGCCTCAGAAAGAGAATGTCAATAATTGGTTGAAATTAGATGACAAGATATTTGTCCGTAAGTCAATTTTAGTATAATGTAACTATTGTTTTAAATTTTTGTTTCCTAATCTTTTAGAAATGTTAGTTGGTGTCACTAAACATAATGGCCAGCTCAAAATACAGAGGAATAAGTGATAAGAATCTTTGTTGAACAGGGGCTGGGGATTTAGCTCAGCGGCAAAAGCACCTGCCTGGCAAGCGCAAGGTTGTGAGTTCAGTTCCCAGTACCGGAGAAAACCAAAAACAAACAAACAAAAAAGAATCTTTGTTGAACAGAGCTGACACTGAATGAGCAATCATGTACTTTTTCTAGAAATGCAGAAACTGGTATCCTACTTTATTATATTATGACATGATGTCACGTCTAATGTTCCTTTGACTTGAATAGTTCTTGTACTTATCTCCACATTCGAGGTGTTAAACTAAACAGTAGTCTTTTGCCCTAAAAACAAAAGCTCATAATAACCTTCTATTCTGAACTGCTGTGAATACCTTAACTGCAATCCCATCTTGAAACCAGAAAAGCACCCTGTCATTTATTATGCCCCACTACTAATGTCTCAAACTTTCCTTATCTATAAGACTATTACATTATCTCTGTATGGATAAAGAAATGTGGTATTTACACACTATGTAGTACTACTTTTCCATAAAGAAAGATAAACTTTAGTCGTTTGTAGGAAAATGGATGCACCTTAAAACCATAATGTTAAGTGAAATAAATCAGACATTCAAGTTTAAATATCATACTGTTGCTCCTACATGAGAAACCCAGAGTAGAAATAAAGAACAAAATAAGAGATAATAGAAAAAGGGTGACAGATTGTTCTCAAAGGGGAAGAGGATCAGGAGGTGGAGGGAGGGGGAAGGGAAGCAAAGGATAAAGGGTGAAGAAAGGAATTGAGATGGGTTATATACATGGACCAACTCCACAAAAGAATGTGAACGTTACGTACTGCAAACATGTACCAAGAAAAGGACAGAGGATCAAGTTAGGGAAGGAAGAAAGGGGTGATGAGGAAAAGAATTAAAATTTGGTATGTACATATACAGCTTCATCTATAAATTTAAACAGTATGTACTACACACATGTACTAATAAGCTGCAACTAAAAATGGAAGCATTAAAACTAAAAATGAGTAAATAAAAATTATTTCTAGGATTTCTTTCAGCTCTATCACTCTATGACTGAAAATTCCCAAAATGAACAAAAGTAGCAATACCACATGATTTACACACTCATAGAAGAGGCTTGCTTCAGCTACTTAAGAATTTAGCTAGCTACTAGAGAAACAGGAGGATCAACAGTTTGAGTCCTTCCTGGGCAAGATAGCAAGACACTGTCTTAAAGTTTAAAAAGAGTTAGGGATGTAGCTGGGCATGATGGCGCACACCTGTAATCCCAGCACTAGGGAGGCTGAGGCAGGAGGATCGTGGCGACTTTGAGGCCAGCCTGGGCTACATACTGAGTTCAAGACAAGCCCGAACTGCATAACAAGACCCTGTCTCAAAAAGACAAAAAAAAAAAAAAAGGGTTAGGGATGTAGTTCAGTGGGTAGAGCACTCTCGGATTTAATCCTCAGTACTGCCAGAAAAATAGAATTCAACAGATAATGTAGTTTTTTTAAAAAAGAAATAAAAAAGACACAAACAAGAAAGTAATTTTATAAAGAACTAAGGGAAAATGATCCCTATATTTGCTCTTTCCTTTTCTTTCTTTGAGTAGTATTAAATGTTCTTGTACTTTGAAGGAGAAAAAGATGGAGAGGGTAGGAATACAGCTTAGTGCTACAGTGCTTACCTAGTAGGCTCTAAGCCCCTCAGTTCTATCCTTTCACCAAAAAAAAGTAAACTACCAATATCTTTCTAATTTTCTCCTCTAGCAGTCTGGCAAATATTAACCTTCACATCTTCCTGAGTAGATACATCCTCTAAAGCTTTAATAGTGGATGTTGTTAAAAAGAAAATCAGACTTCTAACGTGAGTCTCAATAAGGCAAACAGCTATCTATAGGTACTATAAATTAATAATCCCATCTATACAACTATTCAATGAATACTTGCTGATTAACTCATTATTCAAAATGAAGAAAAAGAAAAATTCTGAGTGACAATCATATTAGAGAATGCTACTTTCTGTCGTCATATAGAACAAAATGAGACTTTAATGTTTAGAGAACCCCTACAATGTTTGTCATTACTAAGATTTCATTCTAGAAGAAAAAAGGTCTAATAATGCAAGCCAGTTTAGGAAATGTATTCATGGGGGGGGGCAAAATCACTATCTTAACCCCAAAATATAGAGTTCAAATAAAAGAAGTCTGTTTTCTTTTTTTTGTTTTGTTTTCTTTTGAGATACTGGAGAGCGCACCCAGGGCCTTCACACTGAACTACATCCCAGCCCATTTTTATAGCAGAATATATTTACTGAGGAAAAAGCTACCATGTGAGAGAGAGAGACCGAAGCAGTCCCAAGTGGGTTGCTAAGGACCTGGCCTTTGCAAGGGATTTTTATAAAGCAAAACCACAAGGTGAGGCAGGTCCAAGTTGAGGAAAAAATGAGAAATCGAAAGGTGGCCATGAGGTGGGACAAAACTATGATCAAACAATAAGATTACAAGCATAATTGCTCAGGTAATCGTGATTACATGGGGATCAAATGTGGAAGCAAGTCACATTCCAAGCAGACATGAACCAGAATAGGGGCTTTTCCTGGAGGGGTTGGGTCAGTACCCAGCCCCATTTTTATTTTGAGACAGGAACTCACTAAGTTAATAATAAGTTGCTTAGGCTGGGCTCAAACTTCTGATCTTCCTTCCTCAGCCTCCCATTAAGAAGAGGTAGTGCTACCAACCTAAGTTAATAGTAGAATACTTGCCATTCTACTAGTACCAACTGTCTTAACTATAGATTAGAGATAGTAATGTCTACCACATAGGGTTAATCACTTCTTGGGGTGGGTCAATTCATGAAGATTGAACCCAGAGAGCACTGAGCTATATCCTGAGCTCTTTTTAAATTTTGTTTTGAGATGGTCTCTCTAAATTGCCCAGCTTGGCCTCAAATTTACACTCTTCCTGCTTAGCCTCCTAGGCAGCAAAAAAAGTGTCTGCCAGTCAAATTACCATCAGTGAGTAAAATTAAAATAAAGGAAGTTATTTGCTCCCATGTGATACTTACTTGTGTGTTAAAGAGTGAAAGTATCTCTGAAATCATATGTTAGCACATGTATGAAGTATCACAATTTGTACTAAAACATCAAGAACCTTAGGTTTGCCTTTCCTTAAAAGATATAAGAAAAGCTCTCGGGATGGGTTGGAACTGCCCCCCCCCCAAAAAAAGGATAGACTATTATATAACAAATTAAATACTAGACTGTCCATAAAATAGTAGGACACTAAGTGACTATGACAACAAAATAAATCCAAAGACAATAAACTGCATTGTGGGAGGTCAGGATCATTGAGAGTAGCTGTTAGAGGGGCTGGTACTAAAAAAGAAGGCATACAGTTTTGTGGTATGTTGGACTTCTGGCACTGCTGCATACATTCAGCAGAATTAGTGATCAGAACTACTATAAATCAAAATAAGGGTGACCTAATTATCTTCACTTAAATCATAGTCCTCTTTATTTTCATTGAGGACTGTTCATGAATGGTTCCTACAGTTCATCAATGTTCAATTTAAATTTGATGACATTGTGGTCATTGAATTTACTATTATAGCCCATGTAGCATAGTACTTGCTGGTAGTTGGCCTTGTCTCTACCTGGAGGTAATAAATAATACCGTACCTCACTTTCCAAGAAAAGGACACTGAGACAAAAATTTACATACCCCAGCACACACACACACACGCACACACACACACACACAGAGAGAGAGAGAGAGAGAGAGAGAGAGAGAGAGAGAGAGAGAGAAATATAAAAAGATAAGACAACAAAATGCCTCCAAAAATTTACAACTCACCCAAAACTGGTTCAGAGGACATTGAGAGGGTAGAAATCATAAACTACACTGCAGATAGCACTGAAAGTGTACCAGTGGAGGTAAAACAGTTCAATAAGCTACTGCAAACTTAAAGAAGGTATAACTAATCAGATAATTATACAAATTAAGCAAAGGATCACTGAGTCTAAAGGGGACAATAATAATAAACAGGTAGTGGAGCTAAACAAAGAGATGGAAAACATGAATGCCCAGCATAGGCAAGAATAGTAGTCCATAACAAAATTTCAAACAGGAATCCAAGCGATTAAAAACACGCTTGAAAGTATGTGTAGCAGAAGCAAACAATGTGAAAAAGAGTATCAGATCTACTGATAGAAGATCAGGCTGAGGTCAATGATAAATTAATGAGAGATAGAAAAATGGATCCCGAAGCTCCTAGGTGACTCAAAGAGGACCAATACATGACTACTGGAATTAGTGAAAAATCAGAAGACACCAGAAAGGGCATAAGATACTGCTTTACACAAATAATAGCAGACAACTTTCCAGACATGGAAAAGGAACTTGACATACTGGTTAAGTGAATATATAGAACTACATATAGCCATGATCAGAAAAAAAAGAGAACTCCATGCCACATAATAATTAAAACACCAGAAATAAAACACAAGAACAGGATCTTAAAGGCTATTAGAGGAAAACAATGAATTAAAGGAAAACCTATCAGGGTTACAATAGATTTCTCAACACAAACCTTAAAGGCAAGGAGAACATGGATTGAAGTATTTCAAACTCTTAAAAACAACTTCCAACCCAGACAATTATATTCTGTGATAAATATTTTCAAAATTTATGGAGAAATAAGGTACTCCCATGATAAACAAAACCTGAAGAAATTTATGAATATCAAGCCAAAACTCAAAAAAAAAATTCTTAAGGATATCCTAGAAAGAGGCAATGAAGCTAATGATGCCAAAAGGTCCAATGAAATGGTTACATCAGGTATGTCTAGCAATTAAGCAGAAGGGAAAGAAAGGAAAATAGCAATAGAAAATTAATTCAAAGACAGGAGTAATTGTATCAATGTATATGAATTCAACTCACCAATCAAAAGACAGATTAGCAGTATAGATCAAGAAAAAATTCAGCAGAATACTGTACATAAAAAACATATTTAACACAAAAATAATTTCATAGTCTAAAAATTAAAGGATGTCAGTGTTCTGTACAACTGGAACCAAAAAAGAAGCAGGAATAGCTATTCTATTTTCAGACAATGTAGATTTCAAGATATATCTGATAAAAAGAGGCAAAGAAGACACTACGTATTGGTTGATATAAGGAAACAACAGGGAGAAATACTGGTTATAAATGCATATGCACCAAACCACAGCACACCCAATTTCATAAAACAACTCTAATGGACATAAAATATCAGATAACCATCCATGCAATTGCAGTGGGATGTCTAAATACCCAACTATCACAAAGAGAAAGAGCAAGTAAATAAAAAGTCAACAAAAAATATCAGAGTGGAACCAACTTTCGTCACACAAATGAACTTAATAAATATATAGAGTGTTCCACCCAACAAACACAAAAGACTCTTTTCTGGTCACACAAGATACTTTCTCCAAAAATAGGCTATATACTAGCTGAAAAGTCATGCCTAATTAATTACAAAAGCATCAAAAATGTACCATGCATATTATCAGATCAAGTGGAAGAAACTAAAAATCAATAGAAAAAAAAAAACCACAGAAACTCAGCAAAGGCAGAAATTTCACAGCACACTCTTAAATAATTGAGGGGTCGCAGAGAAAATTGAGGAAGAAATAAAATACTTCCTAGAATTAAATGACAATGCCAGTACAAAATACCAAAACTTACGGGATATGATGAAAACAGTCATATGAGGGAAATTTATAGTGGTAAATGCCCACATCAGAAAAATAAAATGAGCCCAAATAAATACCTAAAGATATACCTTAAGGACTTAGAAAAAGAAGAACACTCCAAATCCAGAACAAGATAGGAAATTATAACGATTGGAGCAGACAATTAATGAAATGAAGACTAAAAGTACAAGGAAAAACTGATTGTGTAGCTGGTTCTTTGAAAGAGTAAACACAAGGGGCTGAGGATTTAGCTCAGAGGCAATGCGCCTGCCTGGCAAGCGCAAGGTCATGAGTTCGGTTCCCGGTACCAGAGAAAAACCAAAAAAAAAAAAAAAAGAGTAAACACAAAAGACAAACCCTCAGCCAATCTCACTACACTGAGATACAATCTGACCACAGAAAGAATGGATATCATCAAATAATCTAAAATAACAAATGCTGTTGAAGATGTATGGGAAAAGGATTACTTCTATATTGCTGGAGGGAATGTAAAGTAGTACAATGACTATAGAAATAAGTGTTGACATTTGAGTTGTTTCCACGATTTAGCTATTACAAATTGTGCTGCTATAAACATGGGTGCACATATATTGCTGTGGTATGATGTTTTCAGTTTTTCTGGAAAAATACCCAGAAAGGGACTAGCTGGGTTAAACAGGACCTCTAATCCTAATTTTGTGAGGAATCTTCACACTGATTTCCATAGTGGTTTCACCCATCTACGCTCCCACCAGCAGTGGAGAAGGGTTCTTTTTTCCCCACAGCCCCTCCAGCATTTGTTACTGGTTGATTTCTTGATGATAGCCATTCTTTCTGGGGTGAGATGGAATCTATGTTGTTTGAATTTGCATTTCTCAAATGACCAATGATGCTGAACATTTTTTCAGCCATAAAAAAGATAAATTCAAGGCTTTTATAGGTAAATGGATGCAACTAGAGACCATACTCATGAGTGAAATAAATCAGACCTGCATGTGGAAACACTGTATTTTCTCCCTAGTGTAAGAACCTGAAAGAGTAAATAAAACTCAAAAGGTACAACAGATATTGTAGAAAAAAGGAAAGAAATAAAGAAAGAGAGAGAGAGAGAGAAATGAGTGTTGAGATTCCTCAAAAAACTAAAAATAGAAATTCCATTTGACCCAGGTACTTCCCTTCTACTGTGTTTCTCTGAAATGAAATTTAACCAGAAAATAAGCCCTAAATGTTCATTACCATGGTGATGTTCAGTGTCATGAAGAAGATTATATACCTCAATATTCTCTTACTGGGTAGCTGCTCTGTAATGGCAGGTAAGGCTAGGATAGGCTGAATAGGGATTGCATTCCAGATCTCTAGTTTTCAAGACTGATTGTTTTGTGTTGGGTCTTATTTTCTGGGCAACATGGCAAGAATCTTCCCAAAAGAGTTAGAAGTCATCATATTTCAGGGATACATGCATACTCACATTTATAGCAGCTTAACTTATAATAGCTAGATCTTGTAAACAGTGCATACTTTATGTTCATCAACAAAAGAATGGATAAGGAAAATACACAATTGAGTACTACAAAGCCATAATGAAAGATAATGCATGCAATTTGGGAACACAATGTTAAGTGAAATGAGGCAGAGACACAGGCTCAAATGTCATATGATTTCTCTCAGAGAGAGACAGAGACAGAGACAGTGATAAAGAAAGGCGACAATAGAACAGAGGTAAATAGGAAGAAGTTCAAATAGTTCCCCAAATTAAATATTCTGTTGTTTCAAAACTATTTTAATATATGCTAATTTGTTTCACTTGTGCTACTAGTTTATCTTAGTCCACTGAAAAAAAAGTTTTATGCTATTATCTGTTTCTTTTTTGTAAGAATCTTTTCAATTTACATCTAGAACTCTGAGGAACTACTTTGATGATAATATATACTGTATTAACTGTTACTAGTCTCCCGAAAGGGGAACTGGAGGTCACAAGGAAAGTGAAGAGACAGACTTCAATGAAGAAAAAAGTGGGAAACTGCACTTTCTCCCTGACTCCCAGCTTGTGACGTGACAGAGGAAGCTCAAATCAATAGACACAAGAAGGGAGGCAGTCGCACAGGCCTGGTTGGCTCATAATTCCAGAGAATTCAACAAAGAAACACACCAGTATAATGAACCAGTGGATGGTGTGCAGTACAACAGCTGATAAATGATTCCAGTGCAAATACCCCTGGAGAGGGAGTTTGGCCAGATGCCATTTTAAGGAGGGACTCAGAGCAGCCTTGGCTTGGTATCCTCTCAGGGCCCCAGTGACTGGGTGAGGGGCAACATAGGCGATATCCAGGGTCACTGAACAACTCCAGTCCCAGCCCCACAATCAGAGGCCAGGATCAGCCTGAACTTCTGTGGACATGAAAGCAACAGAATCAGCACCCTGCACAATTTCTACTTCAGCCTTGCTGTGATTACCCAGCAGTCCCACAATAATCCTACTTCAGGCTTTCTGGGATCATCCCGGATGGATCAGAACTCTGCCTCCTTTGTCTACCACAGACAATGGAGACACGTACTGAATGACACACTACCAAAAAACTATAGACCTGAGAAGATAACTACAAGCTTCAAATCCCAGAGAAATCTCTTTTTTCTTTTTCAGTTTTACCTTTGGGTTTTTATTTCTTTTTCCATGACTGCTTGTGTTTTTTCATGGGTGTGAACACTGTTTTTAGTATTTTCATTGTATTTAGTTTTTGTATTTGCATTTTCCTTCTTTCTCTCCCTCCTGTCTTCTTCACCAGTTTCCCAAAGCTTGAGTAGTCTTGCTTTGCCCTTCAGCCTTGCTTCCAATCTCTTTCTCTTCATTTATTTCATTTATTTTTCCTCTTAAGCCTTCTAATTTTCTCCTCTGAGATTAAAATCACTTTATTGAAAGGATACTTACTGTATATAATTTTCTGATTTATTTTAGATTTTGTTATGTAAGTAAAATTGTGTACCCATACTTTAAGGTATCAAATTAACAATTACCACAGTCTGTCATTTTCTAGACTATACTTGATGCTATTGTTATTAGTGATTGCACTACTTTAGCCAATGTGACATTGTTGTTCTGATCAATTATTCTTCCTCGTATACCAATACTGATGTTGCCTGAGGGTCACAAATAATAATATAGCCCACTGTGAAAGAAGAGGGGGCTAGGCCAAATAGGTAACAATTTCCCATCCCAAATAAATTGGACAGGAACTTGTGACAGACTCCAAAGCCAAGTCAGAATGCATCTAGAAGACATCGCTAAAAACTAGTCATTTCCTAAAGACGTCTTAGTACTACTAAAAAAGCTACCTACCATAAGCAATATACAAGCATTAATGTAGAAAAAAAAATTTAAAAACAGAAAATGAAAAGACACAGAAGCAAGATGCAGCCCCAGACGTCCAGTTCACCCAAGGAAAATCCAAGGGGCATTGAGGTGGAAGAAATAAAAAACCATCCACATGAACTTTCTGAAATGGTAGCAGCATAAGTAACAAAGCAGATAAATGGGGCTCTAGAAAAAAAATAATTTCAAGATAACTAAATAGATGATGATCATAATGAAGGACATGATTACTAACTCTAGAGTAGACACAGATAAAAAATAGAGGAGCTAAAGAAACTTGGGGAAACCAAAAGTGCCCAATATAGGAAAGAACTGGATTCCATGAAACAGATTCAAACAGATATCCAGAAGATAAAAATTCTATTGAAAGTATATGCAGAAAAATCAATCAATGTGAGGACAGAATATCAGATATAGAGGACAGGTTTGCAGTTAGTGATCATTAAATGAAAGACTTCTTAAAAATAGCAAGAGGCCATAAAAATCACTCCAATAGCTGTTATATGATACAAAGAAGAATAACATAAGTTATTCTTCTTTGATAGTAAATCAACAAAATAATCAGAAGATAGCACAAAGACATTTTTAAAAAAAAAACCTGTTCACAGAAGGAATAGCAGAAAACTTCCCAAGCATAGAAAAAAGTTGACATAGAAATAAGTGAAGCATATAGAAAAATTAGCCATAATAAAAAACAACTACACCAAGGCATGTAATAGTAAAGATTGCAAAAAGTAAACATCGGAACTGAATACTAAAAGCTGCTGAAGAAAAGAAATAAGTTACCTATGAAGGAGTGCCCATCAGAATCACAACAGGCTTCTCAACACAAACTCTTAAGTCAAGGTCAATACTTCACCTGAAGCGAAGTATTTCAAGCTCTAAAAGAAAACAATATCCAACCAAAGTTGATGTACCCCAGAAAATTAAAGTTCAAAATTGGTAGAGGAAATAAGATACTTCTATGACGAAGAACACCTGAAGAAATTCACGACTACCAAGCCAGTACACCAAAAGGTTCTGAAGGATATTCTAGAAAAAGACAATGAAGACAACAATTCCATGAATCCCATGGGAATGAATCCACTAGGGAAGTCAAGGAATTATCAGAGAGGAAAGAAAAGGAACCAACAACAGGAAAATAATGACAAGGGTAAGTCAATACATATTAGATATAACCATCAATGTGAATGGTCTCAATTTACTCAATTTACAATCAGAAGAAACAGCTTAACAGACTGGATCAAGAAACAAGATCCAACAATTTGCTGCATATGAAAAACACTTTTAACGAAAAAAATGCATAGACTAAAAGTCAAAGGAGGGAAAAAACACTCCATATGACAGGAATCCAGACAAAAGCTGGGGTAGCTATTCTATTGCAAACAAAGTGGATTTCAAGCAAAGACTAATCAGAAGACACAAAATTGGTCACTACATACTTCTTAAGAGAACAATCCAAGAGGAAGAGATAATGATCATAAATATATATGTACCAAATACCAGCATGCCCAATTATATAAAACAAATATTAGTGGACATGAAAATTTGGATAAATACTAATAGAATTGTAATAGGGGGCATCCATATCAAAGTCTCAAAAGAGACAGATCAACTAGACCAAAACTATCAATAAAGAAATATCACAGCTGAACCAAACCATTAAACAAATGGATTTAATAGATATCTACAAAGTGTTCCACCTCAAAACAACAGAATACACATTCTTCTAGGCTGTGCATGAAACATTCTCCAAAATAGACCACATAGAAGCCCATAGAACACCTTTTGGTAAATGCAAATGAATTGAAATTATCCCATGCATATTATCAGATCATAGTACAATAAAACTGAAAATTAATGCCAAAAATAAAAATTGCATAAACACATGGAAATTAGATAACAGCCTCCTGAACAACCAATGGTTCACAGATGAAGTTAAATAAATTAGGCCATTTTCACAATTTGAAGATAATGCCAATACACCATACCAGAACTTATGGGACTCAAAGAAAGCAGTCCTATGGGGGAAATATATAGTGGTGAATTCCCACACCAGAAAAACGGAGTGACTCAAATAACTTCAAGCTTCTAGAAAAAGAACAAGTTAAGCCCAAAATACATAGAATGGAGGAAATTATACAGATCAGAGAAGAAATTAACATAGTTGAGACTAAGAAAACAATACAAAGAATCAATGAATCAAAGAGTTCATTCTTCAAAAGACTAAATAAAATAAACATACCCTTAGCCAACTTTATTTTTTAAAAAAGGAAAGAAGTGACTCAAATCCATGCAACTAGAAATGAAAAGGATGAAATCAAAATGAATCCTGCAGAAATCCAGAAGATCATCAATACCTACTTTGAAAGCCTGTACTCTGATAAGAAGGAAAACTCAGAAGAAATGGACATATTCTTTGATACATATGAATTACCAAAGCTGAATCAAGAAGATATAAAAATTCTAAATAACTCAAAAGCAGTCAAAGAAATTGAAGAAATAATTTTAAAATTACAAAAAACAAAAACCCCAGGTCCTGATGGATTCACTGCTGAATTCTATGAGAAATATAGAGAAGATCTAATATCATTACTCCTCAAACTCTTTAATGAGATTGAAAGGGAAGCAATATTCTCAAACTTCTTCCTGGAAGCAAGTATTACCCTGATACCAAAACCAATGAAGGATTCAACCAAAAACAAAAAAAAAACTATGGGCCAATCTCCTTAATGTACATAGACAAAAAAAACAAGAGTAGTGTGAGTTATCCAATTTTCTTCTCTGTATTACTTTTCCAACTTAAGGCATAATTGACAAAACTACATACACTTAAAGTATACAAAATGATTTTTTTATATGTGTACATTGTGAAATGCTTACCGTAACTAAGGTAATTAAACTATCACCTATAGAGTCTTTTAGTGAGATGAGAAAATTTAAGATCTATTCTGTTAGAAAATTTGAGATATAGAATATATTAACTATAGTCACCATAAGGTACATTAAATCTCAAGAATCTAGTCATCCTGGATAACTGAAACTCTGTACACTTTTACCATTAGCACTCCATTTTCTTCACTCCTCAGCCCCTGGTTACCACCATTCTATTCTCCTGTTCTATGAGTTCAGTATTTTTGGAGTCCACATATAAGTGATATGCAGCATTTATCTTTCTGTGTCTGCCTCATTTCACTTAGCACAATGTCCTCCATGTTTATTACATTGTTGCAAAGGAGACAGTTTCATTCTTTCTTTACATATAGCACATTTTCTTTGTCTATTTATCCAGCAATGAACAAAGGTTGATTCCTTATCTTAGCTGCTGTGAATAGTGCTTCAGCGAACATGGAAATGCACATTGCTCTTCAAATTATTTATTTCATTCCTTTTATTTTTTTGGTACCAGGAATCGAACTCAGGACCTTGTGCTTGCCAGGCAGGCTCTGTGCCATTGGGCTATATCCCCAGCCTTTCATTCCCTTTTGATATGAATTCAGATGTGAGATTTTTGGATCATATGGTAGATCTATTCTTATTTTCTTTAGGAACCTCCATACTATTTTCCATAATGGCTCTCAAATTTCTTCTCCTTTTTGCCTATTTTATGCCTCATAAATATATGGATTTTAAGGCCAGTTTATGACCTTCTGAAAAAGTCAAGGCAGCTGAAATATCTGTAGGAATTTTATTGACTCTGCAGATCAATTTGAGGAATATTGCCATCTTAACAGTATTAAGTCTTCCGACCCATGATAATGCGATATCCTTTCCTTTATTTAGATCTTCTTAATTTCCCTCAATAATGCTTTTTAGTTTTCAGTATACTACTCTTGCAGTTCTTTTTCAAAGTTTTTCCTAAGTAAAATCCCAAATAAAATTATCTGTATTCACAAATGACATGAATATATATATATATGATAGCCTCAGAAAGCCAGGAAAATTATTAGAATTAACAAGGTTCAACAAGGTGAGAGGGAACTATACCCAAATGTCAATTACATTTCTATCCATTATAAATGAATAAACCAAAATTAACATTAAAAAACAAGCTGGTATGGTGGCACATGCCTGTATTTCCAGCACTCAGGAGGCTGAGGCAGGAGGATTGCCATGAGTTCAAGGCCAGCCTGGGCTACATAGCAAGACCCTGTCTCTAAATAAATAAATAAATAAATATTAATCCCATTCAAAGTAACATCAAAAATAAAATTAGAAATAAGTTTAACAAAATAACTGCAAGTCTTATGCACTAAAACGTACAAACTATTCTTGAAAAAATTAAAGAAGACCTAAATAAATGGAAAGCCATCCCATGTCCATGGATCAAAAGACTTAATATTGTTGAAATGACACTACTCCTCAAACTGTTATATAGATTCAAACTAATTTCCATTAAAATTCCAGCTGGAGCTTTTGCAGAAACTGACATACTAATTTTAAAATCTATACAGAAATTTAAGGGATCTAGAGTTGGGTGAAGAGTTCTGAGATATGATGCCAAAAACACAATTTGAAAAATTGGACTTTGTCAAATTTTCGTTATGGCCGTAATATAGACACAAGACAAAATAGAAACTAGGAGAACATATTTCCTAGCACTGATCTGACAAAAAATCATATCTAGAATATATAAATGTCTAAAAATTCAACAGTAAAAAAACAGAAATCCTATTAGAAAATGGACACAACATAAGAATAGACATTTACCTAAAGGGATATACATATGCCAAATAAGTACATGAAAAGATGTTCAGCAGCATTAGCCATTAAGAAAATGCAGCCTGAAACTACAACCAGATATCACTATAATTCTATTAGAACAGCTATAACTTTTATAAATGGTTCAAATATCAAATTCTGGTAAGAATACAAAAAATAAGACCTCTTATACATTGCTAGTAAGAATTAAATTGTCATGGTTGCTCTAGAAGACAGTTTGCTAGTCTCTTAAAAAAGAAAACTAAGTATACGTTCATTATTCAATCCAGCAACTTCACACCTGGACATTTATCCTACAAGAATGGAAAACAAATTGTTTTGGAGTGCTGAGATCAAACCCGATGATTTGCACATCCTAGGCAAGCACTCTACCAATGCACTCTATCCTCAGCTGAAGAAACAACAATGAATTGCCACACAAAAACTGGTAAAAAAAAAAAAAAAAAAAAAAAAAATTCTATATTGATTTTATTTTCAATAGCTAAAAAATGGGAGGCGGGGGACAAATTCCTTCACTGATATCTAGCTTAACAAATTTTGGTAAGTCCATACCATTTAACTCTACTTAGCAATAAAACACATGCACTACTAATATACAAAACAACTTGGAATAATCACAAAAAGATTGTGCCAGGTGAAGAAAGCCATCAAAATGGTTACGTATGGGTCCAGGAGGGAGCCAGCGGCAGGTCCAAGAAGGAGCCAGCGGCAGGCACGAGAAAACAGCCGGAGCAGCCAGCGTGCACTCACGGTAGCTTCCCAGAGCCGCGGGGCTGTGGCAGAGGGGAGCGCGCGTGGATCTTCTCAAGAGAGGGGCGGCCCACGTGTTGGCCCTAGGTGAGAACCTCCTCCTGCCGCTGCTGGAGACCCTGGAGGACGCTTCCACCTTCCCTAGAGAGCAGATGGACTCGTACCTAACCCTGACCAATCGAATGACTGGAGAAGAAGGAAAAGAAGCTATTACAGAAATGGAGAAAAATCTTCCCGGGCTGTACAAAGTGTTACAGTGGGAATGAAACTAAGGGTCTCAAACATTGGGAGGCATACAGTCTGCGACTAAGCTTCACTCCCGATCCCTAAGTTTACTATTTAGTTCCCGGTTTGCAGAGGAAGCCATTGGTTTAATTTGCTTTAAGTTACCCAGGGCTGTTTGAGTCCAAATCCTATGCTTTTATTTTGAAAGCAGTGATCAAAGATTAATCTATTTTCTTTCCTTTTGGCAATGTGCAATACTTCTAAACTCATATTTCCAGTCAAAACTCAGAGCTCAGTAGTGCTGCTCTTCAGGCCTTGGGCTTTTGCTTATGTAACCCCCAAATTACTTCAGGATTATCAGAAGCAAATATTCAAGAACTGCTTTCAGAACTGAATGATATTGTTAAAAGTTCAGACAAAAATGTACCTACGAGGACTCTTTGGGTAAGATCCAAACAGACTTTTCCCACTGAAGTTGTTGGCAAAATGGTATCTAGTATAATTGACTCCTTAGAAATAGTATTTAATAAAGGAGAGATACATACTGCTGTTGTTGATTTTGAAGCGTTAAATGTTATCATAAGGTTAATGAACAAGCCCCAACTCAAGTGGGAGAAGAGTCAGTAAGGTGGGAAAAACTGGTCATACCTGTAGTGGTCCATTCAGCACAGAAGGAACGTGACAATCTAGTTGTATTTGCTGATGAGACTTGGACCTCATCTCCCTGCTAATTTCGAACAGGTTTGTGTGCCTCTGATTCAGATCACAATAAGTGATTCCAGTGCTTCACCTTCACGAAATTCATCTCGCGTACCTGCTTCTCCAGGATTAAACCCTGTGACTCTTGTACACAAAAGTGCTTCCCCATATGGAGTTCCCGTAACTCAGAGAACGAACATGAGTACAAATTTGGGTGGAACGGCAACCATCCCTTCCATTCAACTTGTGGGACTTGAAATGCTGCTTCACTTTTTGTTGGGTCCAGAAGTCTTGAATTTTGCTAAGCAACACAAGCTTGTACTGCTCTTAGAACCACTTGAACATCCATTAATCAGTAATCCTTTTCTTTCCAAACAGGCACATACACTTACCACTGCTGTTCATGACAGCTTTGCTGCAGTTGGGAGAGGTGCTTCCGATGCCGTTGTCAGTGCTATCTGGAAGGAGCTAATTAGCTTAGTGAATTTACTTACCGAATCTGCTAACAAAAAAGACAGACCAGGTTCTGAAGTATTGACCTTCCTACTAAAATCTTTAGAAAGCATAGTCAAATCTGAAGTACTTCTTGTACCAAAAACACTGGTCCGCATGGAAATTACAGTGAAACGACTTCCTCAGAAAATATTAGGTTCACCAGCATATCTGGTTGCTAATATGGATTTTCTTAATGGAACTCCAGCTTTGTTCTTAATTCAGTTAATTTTCGGCAATTATCTCCAGGAATGTGGTATAGCAGATGAAAGGTTTTTTCTCAATCTGGAATCACTTTTAGGCTGTGTGCTTTCTGGGCCAACTTCACCACTAGCTTTTAGTGACTCTGTTTTAACTGTTATTAATCAAAATGCAGTGCAATCGGAAAATAAGGAGCATCTCTGCAGAATGTGGAGCATTATAGTCACTCCATTGACTGAACTGACTAATTAGACCAAAGAAGTAAATCAAGGCGATGCCACAGGACATAATTTTAGTGCCACCAATAATGCGTTGACTTTACCAATAAGTCATATTTTTTCAGCACAGAGATTTCCTGTGGTGATCATGAAGGCTTTACTTCGAACTTGGTCAGAATTACACAGAATATTTGCAAGCTATACTACTTCGGTGGCAACCGCAGAAGAGAATTTGTGTTGCGAAGAACTTTCTTCTAAGATAATGCCCACTTTGGAAGATGAAGCCTTTTTGAATTTGTTGTTCTTGGACAGGGTCGTCCATATTATTACTGTAATAGTTGATTGCATTGACTTTTCACCACACAAGAATAAATACCAACCCAAAGTTAAATCACCACAGAGATCTTCAGATTGGGCCAAAAAGAAGAAAGAGCTCCTAGAAAAACTGACCTCTTTATTTGAATTTATTGTAAGAATGATCTGTTCTTTCCACACTTTGAACTTCAAGGAAGTACATTCTGATACTCTATGTGGTATTGGCAACTCAACCATCAGCATGATTTTTAATCTACTTGGACATATTTGTTTGCCTTCTATGATTTGAAAAATATTTACAATATTAACAAGACCCTTGGCATTATTTTATGAAAACTCCAACCTTGATGAAGTTCCTAAAGTGTATAGTTCTCTGAACAAGTTAAAAAGCTACTAGGCGAAATTATTACTTGTCTGCAGTTTTGGTGAAGTGTGTAATGCAAAATAACTTTAAATGAAATTGAAAATTTTTATTTGAATTTTGCTGAACTGGTGAACATGTTCATACTTGGGTTTTGTTCATTATTACTATTCTGTCTTACCAGAGTTTTGGGGAATGTGTTCCTGGTAAAACACCTAAAATGAGATGCAAAAAAACTGGGATATTTTTTTCCCCCCTCTATAGATGTCACCTTTGGACAATTTAGAAGAAAAGATTTAAAATGCCAAGTTTCAACTTCTTAGGTTAAAATATTAATGCAGGATGTACTAAAATCCCTTTCTTTGCATTACCAGATATTTGTGCAGCAGCATTTGCCTGTGAAAATTTACTCCTGAGACATACAGTATTCATTTCTAAATGCATGAGTGTCTATATATTATATATAGGTGGCATTTAGTTTATAAATTTCATTCCTCATTGATTGCATGAGTATTTCTTCAGCTTTTTGTGAATACCTTGATTTTATTTAATTGAAACATTCGTATATATTTAATACTGAAATATCAATATAGGACGTAGAAATACTTGATGAGCTTGCCGCAAATACTTCTAGCAGTCTGTATCTACCACTGAAACAACACATAGTCTTGTACTAAGTTAATAGTCTCAGTTAAAATATGAGTTTATCTTCGAAAGTATCCAAAAAGGTAAAATTATTGAAATGAGAAAATGTCACATGACAACTTTGCTCTTCATGTCCTTAATTTTTTTTCTTTTGGTTTGGAAGTAGCTACCAGCCACTAGAAAGTGTGTCTCATTAACATTTCTTCTTAATGAAGAGTTTAGTCTGAATATACATACTCATTATATATATTCATTGCAAGTTGGACCATAAGAAGTCCAGAGAGAACCTGCTTTTTCACCTATACCTAAAAGTAAACTTGGAAGAAATTTGAAACTTTTTTATATATGTATGTATTGCCAAGTTTAAAAATAGAGTGTGTTATTAAAACATTTGTAAATTTCAAAAAAGGTTATATATGTATGATCCCATCTAAATAGCATTCTCAAAATGACAAAAATTATAGAGATGGAGAATAAGTTACTGGATGGAATTGTGTGACAATAACAGGGTAGCATAAGGTATCTTCATAATGATGGAACTATTGTGTATCTTGATTGCAGAGGGATTGTAGTTACCATGAATACACAGATGTCATAAAATTATATAGAACTATCCACATGTAAACAAATGAGTTCATGTAAAACTGGTGAAACCTGAATAAGTTATGTAGATTGTGCCAATGTCTATTTCCTGGTTTTATATTGTACTGAATTTATGCAAGACATGACCATTGGGGAAAATTAGGCGATGTCTCTTTAATATTACTGTCATTCATAGAATCCTATGAATCTATAATTATTTCAAAGTAAAAAGTTTTAAAATCACATTTGTTAATACCTTGATTGAGGTATTGCAGAGTATTGCACCAAAACTCTGCTTGAGTACTATCAACCTCATAGTGGAGATACAAGTTTCCCAAAATTCTAATTTTTAACTAAAAGCTAAAACTTTATCGCTGGCAAACACTTCAAAAATTTTTTTTAAATACTGTCAGTTGTTTTCCATGAAATCACATACTCCATTCTTTGTTATGAAAACATCTTTTTGCGGGCCTACATCTGGTAATCTGAATAATTACTTTGAAGATAACAATATGCAATAAAACAACTGTCGTTAATTTCCTATCATCTTGCTTTCAAATTCTATATCTTTTTTTTCTTATTTTTTATTCTCTTTAAAATAAAAAATAAAAATTGAGTTAATTTAAAGTAAGTAAATATATAAATAAATAAATACTTCATGTGTTATTCTTTTCAGTGAAAATAGGGTAAGTAGCTAATTTAACTTGCAAATCAATCACGTGAGGGTCTTTTCTTGAGACAACTAGCATTCTTCAGTGTGCAGAAAATTGCTAAGTGTACTTCCCTTTTCATCACATGAAATATTAAGACAATATGTATTCAGAGGTCAATATATAATAAAATTAATCATGTTTACTATATCACCAAGGATATTTTAAAGCAAAAGTGCAA
>NW_004955475.1:10379494-10401790 GCF_000276665.1 Chinchilla lanigera
TTTTGGTTTTTCTCCGGTACCAGGAACCGAACTCACGACCTTGCGCTTGCCAGGCAGGTGCTTTGCCGCTGAGCTAAATCCCCAGCCCCAAAAGTGCAATGTTTTTGAATGGTTATCAGTGAAGTGTGTACCATTGTCTTCATTCTTGTCCAAGTGCCAGAAATTTCAACCGTCATTGTTTTGCACCACCACTGCAAGTGCTGACATAGAAAAAGAGACAAATACTGTTTTAGAATTGTTATGACAATAGTTTCGACCTCTCAGAACCCACACACACACCCTAATATATCTTCCCTTGCCTCTCCTTCCTCAGTTCTTAGACTCCTACATTCAATCTTCTACTTTTACCTTGTTGCTGAAAACTGCTTTCTATAATCACTATTATGTTCCTAAATGCCAAGTCCAACAGCCTTTACTCCAACCTTTATTTCTCTGAAGCGCTAGCTACTGCTGATCATCTCCTCTAAGTTTTCTTCTCATACATGATCCACTGTAAGAATTCTCTTTTATCTCTGGTATGCCTTCTGTCCTTTTTGTTCACTCTACTTTTGATTATAACATCCTCCACCTCTCAATAACATATAAATTCTTGTGGAATGAATGGGCTTTCTTGTCCACACTTTCCTACATCCACGAATTGAGTGGTTCAATTCACATCACTGAATATAAATGCTTGCTTCCTCTGCAGTGTTTCTGGTATCTGCTCCTTCTTACCCAATGCTCTTGTAGCCTCTATAGTCCAGGCTCTCATCAGCCCATGTTTATACTGGGCTACCATTTGTTCTGTCCCTTTTTAATCCATTCTAAGTATGACTGGCATGTTACTCTTCACCTAGTGACACCTTCCCTCTTCCTAAGCACTTTCAACCATATTTTCAGAACATTTTCCTAAAAGGTATACTCAGGTTTTCTCAACCTGGCTCAAAATGTAGCTTTTATCATGCCTTTGTAAATATTTTCTATCAGATAGACTAGTCATTCAACATTCCTTAAACAGGACACACATTTCTGTCTATATGGATTTGCTCACACTCAAGCCTTTGCTCTCCTTAGAATATCTTCTGTCTTCTTCTCCACTTTTCTAAATCTAGTTATTCCTTCTGAATGCAAATCATGCCCTAAATCCTTTCCGTATCTTCCCTTATCAATCCAGTCTACCACAATCTTCCCCCTTTTCTACACTACTGTAGAATTTGTCTGTACCAGTATTTTGCCATATATTGGAGAAAGAACAGAAGCACAGCAGATGACCCTTGAACATAGCAGAAAGAGACACTGACAGACAAGATAAATGGGGAATCAATAGAAACATCAAGCTCTACAGTTATTTCTACAATGTTAAAAGTTTACAAGAGGGCTGGAGTGTGGCTTAGTAAAGCATGCACTTAGCATCATGCACAAGACCTTGGGTTTAATTCCCAGGACCAAATAATAATAGTCATAATAAAATAAGAGATTACAACAAGATGTGGTGGCACATGCCTTTAATCCCAATACTCTGGGAAGCTGAGGCAGGAGGATCACAAGTTCATGCCAAACCTGGGCAACTTAATTACTCAGTGAGGGGGCTGGGGATTTAGCTCAGCGGCACAGCGCCTGCCTGGCTAGTGCAAGGTCATGAGTTCGATTCCTGGTACTAGAAAAAAACAAAAAAAAAAAAAGTTACACAATGAGACTTTGCCTCAAAATAAAAGAAACAAAACAAAACAAAAAAGAGATGGGGATGTAGCTCAATTCAAAGGCAGAGAGTTCAGTCCCCAGTACTGAAAGAAGTAAATAAAATAAAATATTATAAATTGATAACCTGTAGCACAAGGGCAAACATGATGGAGACCACTATGAAGCAGCCCCGAGCAGGATTTAAATTAACCAATTGGCTTCTTATGTTTACTTGTGAATTTGTCCAAAGCCTAGGCCACTTGTCTGGAAGTGGGTGATGGACTCATAGTAAGTGAACCTCTGTGAATCACTAACACCTACTAAAACCTATAATGGCATATGAAGCCAGAAAGCCACAAAAGACAGAACAAGATCACAGCCAAGGACAGCTGGATATGATCTCAACTAGATAAAGATTATAGCCTCAGGCATCTCACTCCTGGGTGGATTAACTTAATCCCTACTAAGGATTAATTTAATGTCTTACTTGGAGAAGTCCTTGAGTAATTCTGCACTTCTTGAGTACTCGCCTCCCTTCTTCTGATAACCAAATAAATATGGGCCACCCAGAGCAGAACAGAACACCGTGGACTGGGTGGCTTCATGACAGAAATAATTTCTCATTAGTCCTTGGGGTCCCAAGTCCAAGATCAAGGGGGCAGCTGGGCTGGTCCTTCCTGAGGCCTCCCTGCAGGGAGAACCTCTTCTCACTGTCCTCACACGAACTTGCCTTTGTGATGGGGCAAAGAGAGCTCACTGGTGAGCTCTCTTTTGGTCTTAAACCTGAGAGAATCTCTAGTTCTGTGAGAGGGCTTTGATCCTCCTGGAGCTCTGAAATAATTCCATTTGCCTCTTTTTATTTAGCCATAATTGTACACTCATTTGGGAGATTGTGGGCCTGATTAGCCCTCAATAACTAAGGGATGTTATTAAACTACTACAAACAGAAGAGTATCCAACAGCCTACATATACAGTGAGGAAAAGTACATTTTTAGCAATTGTTATAAAGATGATGCTACCACATTACACAAAGTCTGTGTCTTACCTGATCTGTGCCACTCATTTAACACTTAATTTTTTCCATTTAAAAAATACATTCGTGGTCTATCTCCCAAAGTAGTTTATGATTTTTTTTTTGAGTCAAGGTCCCAATACCTTGATGAGGCTGGTCTTCAACTCCTGAGCTCAAGTAATCCTCCTGCCTCAAGCCTGTTCATTACCTGGGACTACAGATAAATGGCACTGAAGATCCAAGCATGATTTTCTTGAAGAAAGTGACCTTACACCTCCACTTATGTTATGGCTTGCATTTAGATGCCCCCCTAAAGTCTATGTGGTCATAGGTGGGGCTTTTCAGAAGTGGCTGGATCTAGGGTATGTGGTGCTGAGATCAAGGCTATGCTGGGATTGATCCATGCTGCAATGCTAGGATTAAGGCTGCCCCACCCCGGGTGTGAGTATTACCCATCCTAAGTGTAGGCAGCCTAGATACTTTATAAGGGACAGAAAGAATACCAGTGCTTGTTGCTGCTTGTCACTTGTTGCTTCTCACTTGCTGCTTGCTGCCTTATGGTATTCTGCTTTCTGCCTGCCATGAATTGTTTCTCCTCTGTGATGGTCCTTTACCATGCCACCCTGCTTTGGAGCCAGCCAACTAAGAATGGGAAGCTTTATAAACTGTGAGATGAAATAAATCTTTCCTCCTTTCACTTTGTGTATTGGGTATTTTGTTTCAACAGCAAGAAAAGTAACCAAGACAACTCACATACAGCGTTGAACACAGGATGTAGGTCATTTATTTGCACAATGCTCATGGTACTTAATTTTTGCTATTCTCATATATGTACCCCTTATCTCACCAACTAAACTATAATCTCCAGGAGGACAGGATATATGATTATTTGCATTCTCCACAAAACCCATCATAGTAATCTGTTCATAGAAGATACAGTCTGTTAAATAATTTAATAAATAATAAATAATTATCTAACTGGCTCAATAATATGGGCCTAGAGAACAATAAAGCCTATATAATCTCTAAGAAATAGCTCAAGAGCTCTATCGGGACAGAGGAACCCCACTAGCAAATAACACAACAATGGTTTTTAAAGAGGTCTTATGCCAAGCAGTTCTCAACAAACCCCATAGGCCAGTGGTGGTGAACCCATGCCACAGCAGGCTGCTATATCACTGAAAGCTCTAAAAGGTTCACTATCACTAACACAGGCCCTAATGGCAAGAATGTCATACAGGTGGAAATCAGCTTACAGCAAAAAGAATAGCCTTCACAACAACTTTTAAAGATATTATCACCAAAGTTACAAACTATATAGTTCTTATTATTGATCATAACTACTAAAACATTTAGCCAGCTAAAGAAGATGCTATTTAGAGATTACTATGTCCAACACTGACAAAATGCTACCAAGATTTTCTAGAAGCACAGAATTTAGCAGTAAAAAGGACAAGAGTCTAATTTCCTACCTAATGAAGGAATTCCTTCAACAATACATGATTCGTAAGTGTTTACACCCTTACTTGCCATCTTTAAGTGTCAAAAACTCATGATCTTAACAACAAAACTGCTCCATTACAGAATTAATATCACTAACAAATATTTACTCTATACATCCAGCTGAAATTTGTCTTCCTGTAAGTCCTACACAATGGTCTTAACTCTAGTTTGAGTTTAATTCATCTTTTTGTTTGTTTAGTTTTAGATTTTCTGTTTTGTTTGTTTGTCTTTTGTTTTGTTTTTCGAGACAGAGTCTCGCTGTGTAGCCTACACTCCAGGCTGGCCTCAAAGTCACAGTGATCCTTTTGCCTTAGCCTCCAGAGTGCTGGGATTACCAGTATGTGCTACCACACCTGGGTTTTAATTCATTTTTAATGACAGTACTTAAAATATTCAGATACTATTATTCCTACTGTCATCTTTTTTTTCAAGGCATACATCTCTATATTCTCCAAATATTTTTCACATGATGTATTTTCCATACCATCTCAATGATATAAAAATGTGACACCTAGAACTGAATACAATGTTCAAATTATGAATTAATTAACTGGTTCAAGGCCTGTCTAGATCTGGACACTAGCAACATAGTCTAATATTATGCTAGGTTTTGGTTTTGGTTTTGCAACTACATTATAGTCTTGATTTAATTTTGAACTTACAGACAGTTAAAACATGTAAGTCTGTTTATTTTTCAGAAGGGGTCTTGCTATGTTGCCAAGCTAGTCTGGAACTCCTAGGCTCAGGCAACCCTGCCTCAGTCTCCTAGGCACCTGGGAGTACAGGTGCACACAATCACACCCCAATTATTGGTCTTTTTCATAAAAACTATTATCAAGCCAAATGTGCCTCTGTTACAATCTAGTAAAATCTGTTGTCCATACAGTTGATTTCTTAACTGAAATATTGGCTTTTATATGCTCAGAGATATTAAGTGACTACCCAACTCATCAAGCAAGTTGGCAAAAGAGTTAAGATATAAAACCAAGACTACATATTAGCTTTGTAGTACTTACCTTAAAATAGTTTACCAAAGATATTAATAGATAAAATTACAATAAGGGGATGCATTTTGTGCAGTCAATCTCATTTGTAGTATAGGGAGCATTTGACTGAAAATCAGAAAATCTTAGTGCTGGTCTTAAATCTTCAACAAACCCCATAGGCCAGTGGTGGTGAACCCATGCCACAGCAGGTTGCTGTATCACTGAAGGCTCTAAAAGGTTCGCTATCACTAACACAGGCCCTAATGGCAAGAATGTCGTACAGGTGGAAATCAGCTTACAGCAAAAAGAATAGCCTTCACAACAGCTGATGAAATCATGTTCCATCTCAGAATCTCAGTTTCATCATTTTAAAAATAAAGGGATACTCTGATTTCAGCATCATACAATATCTGCATGTATCAAAACAACATTTGGTATCCCATAAATATGTATAACTTTTACATGTCAATTTTTTTAATCACAAGGAAAAATTAAACAAAACCTAATAAATGGGAAGACATGTTTATGAGACTACTTAATATTATTAAGATAGCAAACCTCCTTATTGATTTACAGGTTCAACTCTGTCCTTATAAAAATTCCACATAAAAATAATGGCTGTTTTCAATAGATCTGAAATTATTAGCCTCTGCAAACAGATAACAATCAGGATGAGGCAGAAACTCACATCCCAACATGGACAAAAATGCAAAATATGGAAACAGCTCTGGGTATAAACAGAAAAATCAGACAGTTGGCTTCCCCTAAAAAGATTTCTTCCTCCCTCCTTTCCAGAAAGGAATAGTGAGTAGAATCACCTGGGCTGAAAAACAGAGTTCCAGGAATACAAGTGAATGTAAATCACCCAGTCCTACTTCCGTGTGTCAGTCACTGGATTCTTATTATTCTAGTGTGACACAATATTCACAAGAAACATCAAGGAAGGCACACAGGGGCAAGTGACCAGGAAGTTGCCCCCCATAGTCCACCCACTTTTTTGGTTGTTGTTGTTATCCTCAGACTATGAGAAAAAAAACCTCTGGTTAAGTTGGGAATCATCAATAGTAGACTCACGTGCTCACCAGGCATGGTGGAGCATGCCTGTAAACAGCACTAGGGAAGCTGAGGAAGGAGAATCCCCATGAGTTCGAGGCCATCCTCAGCTACATAGTGAGCTCAAGGTCAGCCTGAACTGCATAGCAAGACACTGTCTAAAAAGTTTAAAAAAGAAAAAGAAAGAAAGAAAGAAAGAGGAAGCTCCTGTTCTAAGCTCATGTGTGAGAGTGGAGCATGGAACCTGCAGGGACACCTGGACAGTGAGCAAGTCCAGAGCCCCCCAGTGAGATACACACCAATGGATCAGAGCAGTAAATGTCATGTGCCATAATGGCTAACTGGAACCACTAGAGACAGCAAGGAGAGGGGCTGGGGTGGTGGTGAAGACAATGATTTGGAGCACAGCACCCCATCCTGTACCCAAGGGCTTGTGAAAGGAGAGAGACAGAGAAAAAAGGAATGCAGGACTCAGGAGAAGCCTTGGGCTGTCCCTGCAGCAACTGTAAAGGGTGTCACAGCAATTAGGCAAGCAACCTGGAGACATACAAGGTTAGCAGACATGGGCAGGCTGCTGAAGGGCATCCAGAATTGCTGGCTGAAGACTCTCACACCAACCCCCACATCCGGAGGCCAAGATCAGCACCACACCCAGCACCAATCCTACTGCAAAATTAGCAGGGCTACCTAGCACAGACTTGTACTCCAATTGAAACACTACCACAGAACTGAGACCAGAGGAATTTCATTTTTGTCATTTTTATTTTGTTTTGTCTACATTTCTGTTTTTTGTTGTGCTGGTGGTTTAGGTTTTTATCTTTGTTGTTTCTGTTTCATTTTGTTTGTCTTTTTCTTTCCCTCTTTCGTCAACTTTTTTGAGTTTTTTCATGTAATGAACCTTGTCACCAGTTTTTCTGGTTCACTTTGACATTCTTTGGATTTCTCCTTCATTCTTTCTCTTCTGTCTTCTTCTCCAGTTTCCCAAAGTGTGGGTGGTCATCCCTTATCCTTCACCATTGCTTCTACTATGTTTCTCTTAATTTATTTCTCTATTTTTCCCATATCACTCTTAAATTTGCCACCACAAGGTAAAACCACTCTGCTTAGGGAAAATTCATCAAGTTTTGCAAGTTCTTGGTTTATGCTGGATTTTGTTATATAACTATAGATCTTGCTCCCATGGTTAAAGTATGAAATTAACATTTAGCAGTTTCTCAGTTTCTAGGCTGCAGTTTATGCTACTGTTATTGCTAATTGCTCTACTTTAGCCAGGATAAAATCAGTTGTTTTCCCTTTTGTAACAACACTGAGATTCTATGGAGTTAATCATTTCTCTTGACCAGTGTGAAAGGACTGGGTTCTGGCCCAAATAAATAGCAAATTCTCCTCCCTAATAAATTAGGAAAGCAGGATTTTAGGACAGACTCAAAGGCCAAGAACAACCTATACCTAGAAGATATCTCCATGGAATAGTCATTTCCAAAGGAAGCCTCAATACTAGTGATAAAGCTACCCACCATAAGAAATTTATAAGTATCAATTCAGAAAATAAATACATTAAAAAATAGAAAATCACAACACACAGAAACAAAATGCAACTCAAGACCTCCACCCTACCCAGGATAAGTCCAGGGAACAATGAAATGGAGGATATCAGCAACCGCCCACATGAAGTTTCTGAAATGGTAGCACTAGAAGTAACAAAACAGATGAATGAGGATATTGAGGAAATCAGATAAAACATAATCATTCAGGTAAAAAACAAAAGAAATGCTGATCATAATGAAAGACTTGCTCAGTGAAGCTACAGTAGATACAGATTTTTTAAAAAAAGAAGAGCTAAAGAAAGTGATGGAAATCATGAATGCCCAACATAGCAAAGAAATGGAGTCCATGAAACATTCAGATATCCAAGAAATTTAAAATTCTACTAAAAGTATATGCAGCTGAATGAACAAGTGGAAGAACAGACTATCACACTTAGGAGACAGGAGTGCAGTTGGTGATCACGAAAAAAATATTACTATTTTTTGTCTTTTTGAGACACAGTTTCACTATGCAGTTCAGGCTGGCTTTGAACTCACTTTGTACCCCAGTCTGGCATCGAACTTGCAGAGATTCTACTGCCTCAGCCTCCCAAGTGCTGGGATTACAGGCATGCACCAACATACCTATTCTAACAAATATTTCTTAAAAATACCAAGTGACCATGAAAATTCAATTTCACAGCTTCAAGATGAGGCAAAGGAGGAAAAAAATAAGACTATTTAGGGTCAATAAAAAGCAGAACACAGTGCAAAGAACATAAAAAAACCTGTTCAGAGAAGTAATGACAGAAAATTCCCAATCATGGAAAAAGAATTTCACATACAGTAAGTGATGCATATAGAACTGCAATTAGCCATGATCGAAAAAAAAACTACCCTGAGGCATATAATAGTCAAGATTCCAGAAATTTAAAAAAGAACACAACATTAAAAGCTGTTCAAGAAAAAAAAACCAAATCATTTGTAAAGGAAAGGCCATTAGAATTAAGTCAATGAGAGCATGAAGTGAAGTGTTTCAAGTACTAAAAGAAAACCACCAGTCCAGATTAACATACCTTATAAAATTATCTTTCAGAATTGACTGAGAAATAAGATACTTCTATGACAAAGAACAAGTGAAGAAATTCATTACCACAAACTGAGCACTCCAAAATGTTCTGCAGGACATTCTAAAAAGAGATAACCAAGACTAAAATTCCATGAACCCCAACAGAATGAAGCCACCAGGCAAGAAAGCAATTAAACAGAGGGGAAAGAAAGGGAACCAACAGCAGGTAGATAAGGTGACAAGGAAAAATCAATACATATCAGTTATAATCATCAATATAGATGGTCTCAATCCACCAATCAGAAGAAACAGACTTCCAGAATGGATCAAGAAACAAGAGCCAACAATGTGCTACACACAAATAAAAACATTTAAGTGAGGGAGGATGCCCTGAGACCAGTGCCTCCCTTCCCTCTGCTGGACCAGATGAATCTTGGGAAGACGCCCAGAGAACAATTCCTCCCTTCCTCCATTGCAAGGACCCTGGTAAACTATGGGAAAAGTTCCAGAAATTGGCTCCCCCTGCCTCCACTGGGCAGGACCTGGTGGAAACCAGCAGGAACGTCAGTGACATAGTAGGGCTCCCAGCTAGGGTGTACCCAATGGACAGGTGGGACTAGGGGCAGGGAATAGTCTGAAGCAATAGTAACAATACAAGGTAGAAGATGAATTGGGACAGAGCAGCTGCAGATGGCAACAGCAGGAAGAGGGGACCAGATCATATCACAGCATCCCACCCCAACATGCAACAACCTAAGAGGAGACAGACTTCCAGTGGAAGAGGAACACAAAACTCGGAGCAAGGACCAGGAAGAGCCAATGGTGCACAGGACTGAGAACAACCCCTGTCTCTATCTGACAGTAGCACAGCAATGGGAGAGAGATGCTGAGAGAAACATGGTAAGTAGTGGGAGGCCACTAAGGGACATACAGAAAGTACTGGCTGAAGACTCTGGTCCAAGGCCCCCACATCTGGAGGCCAAATTAAGTCACAAACCTAGCACAAACTCTACTGCAGGCTTGGCAGTGTTATCCACTAGTTTTCAGCTCTCGGTGAGCACCAGAGGAATTTTGATATTTTTTATGTTATTTTACTGTTTTTTCTTTCTTTGCTGGTTTGTTTTATTCTTCTTCTTTGTCTTTTACCTATATTGCTGTTCTAATCCACTTGTTTTCTTTACCTCTTTCTTCAATTTACCTCTAAATATAATCATATTTCATATGAGTGAAAAGTCTCTCTAAGTGTTCTGGTCAACTTTGATAATCCCTTGCTTACTCCTTCATTCTTTCTCTTGTGCCTTGTCTCTAGGTTTTCAAAGCTTGTGTGTGATCATCCTTTGTCCTCCACCCTTGCTTCTACTTTATTTCTCTTCAATTATCTCTGTTCTATCCACTATGCTTCCACCACAGGGTAAAACCACTCTACCAAGGGGACACTCTATGCTTTTAAGCTGCAATTCACAATCCATTCTGTTATATAACTATACATATTGCTCCTATGGTCTAAGGTACAAAATTAATAGCTACCTCAGTTTATCAGTTTTTAAACTGTGCTTGATGCTTTAGATAGAATGTCATATCTGTTGTAATCAGGTGTTCTCACTTCTGTAACAATACTGGAAAACTCCAGGGTAAAAACCTCACCACACCTCAGCCACAAAGGGCTGGGGACTGAGCCAAACAGATATCAAAATCTCACTCTCAACTAACTGGGAAAGGAGAATCTTGGGACAGACACAAACCAAGAACCTACCACACAGAAAACACGTCCTTCAAAAACATACTTTTCCAAGAGAGGCCTTGGTACATGTGATACAGCTACCTAGTATAAAAACTTGAAAGGATCAACATAGAAAAAAAAATTTTTTTGAAATAGAAAACAGGAAGATACATACACAAAATGCAATCTCAGACCTCCAGCCCACACAGACAAGTCAAGGAGACAATGAGATAGAGGAAAATGGAAGACATACATCTGAACTTTCTGAAATGATAGCAACTGAAGTAAAGAAATAAATTCATGAAGCTATACAGGTAATCAGATCAGAAATAATCTCTGAGGTAAAAAAAAATGACAAAAATAATAAAGGAATTGCTCAGCAAATCTGGAGTAGATATAGATTAAAAATTGAGGACCATAAGAAAGTGATAGAAACCATGAATGAAAAATGTAGGTAAGAATTGAAATGCATGAAACAGATTTAAACAGATATTCAGGAAATTAAAAATTCCATTGAAAACTAGCAAAACCACTTAAACAAAACTGAAGATAGACTTTCAGACCTTGAAGACAGGATTGCAGCTAGTGATCATGAAAAGAAAGATCTCTTAAAAAATAATAAGGAATCAGGAAATAACAATTACTAGCTCCAAGATGATGCAAAGAAAAATAATATAAGACAGATAGGTATCTGTGAAAAGGAGGAGTCAACACAAATAACATAAAAATACTATTTACAGTAGTAATAGCAGAAAATTTCCCAAACATGGGAAAATAATCTAACATACAGATCAGTGAGGCATATACAATGCTAATTATCCATGGCCAAAATAAATCTACATCCAGACATATAATAATCAAGGTCCCAGAAATTCAGGATGAGAACAAAATATTATAGCTGTTAGAGAAAACAGCAGATCAACTATAAAGGAAAACCCATCAGAATCATGGCAGACTTCTCAACACAAACCTTCAAGTCAAGAAGAGCTTAGACTGCAGTATTTAAAGTCCTGAAAAAACCCAACTTCCAACCCACATTGATGTACCCTGCAAATTATCTTTCAGAATTAATGGAGAAATAAGATAGGAACATAACAAAGAACAACAGAAGAAATTCATGACCACCAAACCAACATTTCAGAGGGTGCTAAAACACATTCTACACAGAAAACAACAAAAAGGAACCACCAGGCAGGGCAAGCAATTAAACAGAAGGGAAAAGAGGAAAGCAACAGCAGCAGGAAAATAACATGACAAAGATAATCCAATATATATCAGTTAAAATCACCAATGTAAATGGCCTCCACTATAGTAGGCAATAGGGAAAGAACTTCTGTTTATTGATTTTTATTTAAATAATATAAATACTTTAAAGTTCAACATACTGATTGAAATACAAATGTTAATATGTGATAAGAACCTAGGAAATATTTTTAATATTCATGAAAACAATTTTGTTTTAAAATTAAGAACTATGAATCTTGTACAATAATTTCTTCCCTGAGGACTCTGAGCATTCTTATATTATTTCACATGTACTGAAGAACATTGTTGTATGATGCTTTGTGTAAGGTTATTGTGAAATTTTTATTGTCTTTATTTTTACCAAAGATTTCCCATAGTTTGAAGCATTTGAAGCAATAAAATACAAAAATAAAAAAAATGTAAATCACCTCAATTCATCAAGCAAAAGAAACAGACTGGCAGAATAAATCAAGAAACAAAATCCAACAATATGCTTTATACAAGAAACACACATAACTCAAAAAGAAATTCATACACTGAAAGTCAAAGGACAGAAAACAATACTCCATACAACACAAACCAACAAAAAAGCAGGGGTAGCTATTCTGTTTGCAAACAATGTGAACTTCAAAACTAAAATGACCAAAAGAGATAAAGAAGGTCACTACATACTTGTTAGGTGAAAATTTCAAGAGGAAGAGATAATAATCATAAATACATATGGAACAAATATGTGAGCATTCAACTCTATGAGATGAATATTAATGAGCATGAAAAATCAAATAAGCAATAACACAATTGTAATGGGGGACCTTAACACCCCACAGTAACAAGCATATAGATTAACCAGACAAAAAAATAAGAAAAGAAATATCAAAACTGAAGCAAATCTGTGAACAAATGGACTTAATAGATGTTTGCAGAGTGTTCCACACAAAAACATAAGAATACACATCCTTCCCAGCTTCACATGAGACGTTCTCTAAAGTAGACCATATGCTCATAGAACATGCTTAAGTAAATGCAAAGGAATTGAAACTTTTAGCTCATAGAACATGCTTAAGTAAATGCAAAGGAATTGAAACTATCCCATGCATATTATTGGACCATAGTGCAATGAAATTGGAAATTAATGGCAAAAGAAATGGCAAAAACTCCATAAACACATGGAAATTAAATAACATCTTCTTGAACAACCAATGGGTCACAGATGAAATTAAAAAAGAAACAATGGGTCACAGATGAAATTAAAGAAGAAATTAAACAATATCTACAATTTTAAACAAAAATATAAAGCTGGGAGTGGTGGTGCACACTTATAATCCCAGCACTCAGGAGGTAGAGGCAGTAGGATCAACCAATAACATATGCTGGCAAGACTGAGGGGTAAAAGGAACCCTTCTCCACTGTTGGTGGAAGTGTAGACTGTGTGCAACATCTGTGGAAATCAGTGTGGAGATTCCTCAAAAAATTAGGATTAGAGTTCTCATTCCACCCAGCTATTCTCTTGCTGGGTATCTTCCTAGAAGAATTTAAAAACACTACCACAGTGATACATGTGCACCCATGTTCATAGCATCACAATTTGTAATAGCTAAATCTTGGAAATAACCCAAAGGCCCATCAGTCAAGGAATGTATAAAAAAGATGTGGTCTTTTCATACAATGAAGTACTACTCAGCCATAAAAAAGATAAACTTGAGACTTTAAGAGGTCATTGGATGAAATTTGACACCATGCTCATAAGTGAAATAAATCACAGTCACATGCATAAACATTGTATTGTCTCCCTAGTATGAGAAACTGAAAGAATAAGTAAGGTCTGAAATGTACAATACATATTGTGAAATGGGAAGAAAATTGTTCAAAAGGAAGAACGGAACTAAGATGAGGGAAAGGAGAAAGGATGGAAAGGAAAAGGGGAAAAGTGCAAATCAATTATACTACTAATTTCTCTTATTTTATTGAAAAGAAAGGTTTGTGCTAATATTAATTGGTGAAAATTTTATGCCCATGTCTTTTACTTTTATCAACTACTTTAAAGATAATAAAAAGCAGGGGCTGGGGATTTAGCTCAGCGGCAAAAGCGCCTGCCTGGCAGGCGCAAGGTCGTGAGTTCGGTTCCCGGTACCGGAAAAAAAACAAAAAAAAAAAAAAAAAAAAAAAAGATAATAAAAAGCAATGTATTAACTATTGTTATTCTCCTATTATCTTGTTATGAAATTTTGTTTTTCCTTTTTTCCATAAAATAAAAAAGAAATAAAATGGAATGAACATCTACTAACTTCAAAGAAAAAAATAAATAAATAAAGTAGCATTGCTGGATAAAAAGTCAACACTCCAAAATCAATAGCATTCCTATACACAAACAACAAATTCACTGAGAGACAAATTGTGGAAACCACACTTTTCACAGCACCCTCAAAAAATGAAATACTTAGGAATCAATCTAATGAAGGAAGTAAAAGAACTTTACATTGAAAACTGCAGTACTCTGCAAAAGGAGGTTGAAGGGGATATCAGAATATAAAAAGATATTCCTTGATCTTGGGTATGAAGAACCAACACATTGAAACACATTGAAAATGGCCTTATTGTACAACTCCCAAAATTGTTGTACATATTTAATGCAATCCCTATCTAATAACCATTAATGTACCTCACAGAATTACAGAAAACAATCCTAAAATTCATTTGGAATGAGAGACACCTAGAATAGCAACAATGCAAGGCAGGGGACATCTCAATTCCTGACTTGAAATTATACAACCAAGCTACTGTGATAAAAACAGCATGGTACTGGCAAAAAAAAAAAAAGGAAAGGAGACTCAATGATAAGTGGAACAGAATAGAATTGCAGAAACAACTTCAAACACATTCAACCACCTTGTCTGTGACAAAGAGGCCAAACACCTTCACTGGAAGAAAGATAACCTCTTTAATAAATGGTGCTGGAAAAACTGGCTTTCCACATGCTGAAGATTGAACCTAGTGCCATATGTTTCACCATGCACTAAACTAAAATTGGGGTGGATTAAATATCTAAATATTGAAACAGAAACGCTAAATGTGTGGGAAGATACAATAGGTAGAACTCTAGAAGACATACATTTAGGCAAAGACTTTATGAAAAAAACCCTGATAACACAGAAAATATTACAAAGACTCAACAATTAGAATCTCATCATATTAAAAAGCTTTTACACAGGAAATGGAATCACCAACAGAGTGATGGGACCACCCACAGAGTGGGAAAAAATTTATCAATTGTTCCTCAGACAAAGGACTAATATCTAGAATATATAAAGAATTTTTAAAAAATCAAACCCCCCAAATTTAAAGACCCAACCCAAAAATGGGTATCTGAAATGAATAGATACATCTCAGATGAAGAAGTACAAATGGCAAATAATATATGAAAAAATATTCAATAGCACTGGTCATTTGAGAGATGCAAATTGAAACAACACTGAAATTCCATCTCACCCCAGAAGGAATGGCTATTATCATGAAATTAACCAATAACAAATGCTAGAAGGGCAGTGAGGAAAAAGGAACCCTTCTCCATTATTGGTAGCAGTGTAGACTGATGCAACCCCTGTGGAAATCAGTGTATAGATCCCTCAAAAAATTAAAAGTATAAGTTTCATTTGATCTAGCTATTCCCCTTCTTGGTATCTTCGCAAAGGAATTAAAAGCATGATACCTCACAATATATGCACACCCATGTTTACAGCAGCAGAGTTTATAATAGCTAAATGTTAGAAACAGCCTTAATGCCCATCAATCAATCAATGAATTAAAAAATGTGGATTTTTTATGCAAAAGAGTATTACTCTGCCATAAAGAAAGATAAACCTGAGATATTTCTCAGTAAATGGATGGACCTTGAGACCACACTCTTTTTTTGTTGTTGTTGATTTTGGGTTTTTTTTTTTGTTTTTTTTTTTTTTTTTTTTTTTTTTTTGAGACAGGGTCTTGCCATGCAGTTCATGTTGGCCTTGCTCAATTTGTAGCCCAGGCTGTGTAGGGGACAGTGACTCTTAGCATATCATTTTAAGACAGAATAAGTCTAGTCTTAATGCAAGCTTCAAAATGTGTCTTGAGAAACATCCGGAGGGGTTCTAAAGAATTAACTTTGCAGTCCTGACTTAGCCCTGGAATGCTTCTCCAAAGGCAAAGAACACCAGGGCCCAGATAACTAACTATGACCTTGCCTGGGTTGTTCCATCCTTTCCCTGGCCCTAGATAAACATCATAACCATAAAGGAAATGTATGGTTATCTAAAAGGGGACATATAAAACAGAGTACAGAAAGCATATATCATTGTGGTTGGGCTCATGACTGGAGCCTAACCCGGTTACGTGGCATAAGGAAAACAGCATGTGGCCAGGGCTACAACATTCCAATCTGTTACCATGGAAACCAAAAATGTACATGAGCTGGGAACAAAGGCAGGTCTATGTCCACTTCCCAGATTGGCAAATGGAAGAGGGTGGCTAGCCTCAAATTAATAAACTCTGTCTTATTCTTAATAGAGTTGGCCTCTTGTGGAATACAACCCAAATTATGCCATAACAGCTGGTCTTGAACTCACAAAGATCCTCCTGCCTCAGCCTCCCTAGTCCTGAGATTACAGGTGTGCACCACCATGCCTGGTGAGACCACACTCTTAAGTGAAATTAATTGGACACACATGTTGAACTATTGCACTATTTCCGTGATGTGAAAAATAGAAAGTGTAACTACAGATCAAAATATATAGTAGATATTGTGAAATAGGAAGAAAATAGAAAATATTCAATTGGGAAAGAAAACTACTGAGGTGGGAGAGGGAAAGGAAAGAACAAAAGGAAAAAATTGGAAACAAAAGCTTTTGTAAAGAAGGAGGATAAGAGTGGTTGAAGAGAGGGAGGGGAATGGGAAAAATAGAAGAATTAAGATATATCATCACATTCCATATGATGAATGTATGAATGTAATCATGTATTTCTAAATATTGTCAATAAAATTAATTTTTAAAAGCAAAAAAAAAAAACAATAGACATCACAGAAGCTCAACTCAAATATGAGCAAGCATTACCAAACAAGTGAGGGAAACCAATACCATGAAAAGACATTACCTTCAACAAATAGAATACCTGAGGAAATAGAATAAGGAGAGATAGGAGATGAAAACACAAAAAGAAAATAGTTATTTTCCTCAGCTAAATTATCATCTCAGTTAATAACATGCTTCTTTTAGTTTTCATTCTTTGAGATCATCAAACCCCAAAATGCAAATAAGGTGAGAAAAGTTGAAAGGCTAAGGGAGAAGAGATGTAGGAAAAAATGCAAAAGTATTAATATTCGTATCTCCACAAAATGAAAATTAAGGATATAATCTCCAAAACTGATGAAAAAAGAAATAAAAGCTTAAATATTTTATTTAATGTTTTGAAATGTAACCATCAGATGAACTAAAAACAATATAAATGACAAAAATTAGGAAGGGATAGGGGAGGTAATATAATATGGGATAAATAACCACCTATCATATTAGTAAATATATAAACCATGTACAAAGCTAATAAATCAATAATTATTGTTTTGGGGGTGTTTTGTTTGTCTTGTTTGCTTGCTTGCTTGCTTGTTTTAGTTCTGAAGATTGAACTCAGGGGACTATCCATATCCTCTACCACTTATGCATGCTATCCACACAGTGTACTACTGAACAGCACCACTAAGCCAAAATTAGGTTTATTTGGGGGGGGGAGGGAAGAACCACATTTCCCCAAAATTCTAAATGGAAGCCCTAACTTCATATACCTCAGAATGTAACTCTATTTTAACATAGGTCCTTTAAGAGATAATTAAGTGAAGGTCATTAGAATAGACCCTAATCAAATCATATTACCAATATATCAATATATCAAGAGGAAATTTGGATACACAAAGAGACACGAAGAACAATCACATATACAGCAAATCTGAAAGCCAGGGAGAGCATATTCAGAAGAAACCTAAATTGCTAACACCTTGATCTTGAACTTCTCACCCACAGAACTGTGAAAAAACACATTTCTGTTGTGTAAATTACTCAATCTGTGATATTTTGTTATGGCAGCCCTAGAAACCTAGTAAGTAACACAAGCATATGACTAAGATACATGGAGGCAATGATGAATATAAAAACAGAAATGGTTGCAAGAATAACCTGGAAATTAGCAAAGACATATTCACAAAGCAATTCACCGTAGCACCCAAATGTCCAACAAGGGAGGCTCCAACTGAATATATAAGGCACATCCATCAATTAACTACTACATAGCCATTTAAAGTTCAAAAACATCTCTATATTACTATAGTGTGATCACTAGGATATAACATTAAATGGGGAGAAACATATATGAAATGCTACCATTTATCTAAGAAAATATTGGTGGGGAAAATAGGAGTATATATTTGCTTGTATTTAAAAACCAAAACAATAAAAAATACAATAGTTATCTACAAAGAGAAAGAGGGAACAAAGTAGAGGAAACAGATAAGCAGGACTTACTTAAATATACTTTCTTTAGATTTTTCTTGGGAGTCCTGTAAATGTTTTACATAAATATAAAACAAATATCAATCAAAATGGAAAAACTAATCAGTAAAAACTGAAAGTAAATTGAAACAAATGGATCTAATTAAGTTGGAGGCTTACTCACAAAGAAAGGAATTATTTCAGGTAATCTTGAGTTTTTAATTTTTAGGGGATTTGTTGTTTTTGTTGCTGGTGTTTTTTGACATGGGTGTCTCACTATGGTGCCCGGGCCAGCCTTGAACTCCTGAATGTCTCTGATCCTCTCACCTCAGCCTCCTGAGTCAAGTATTTTTTAAAAAGTTTGAATAATATTCAAACAATATTTTGACTGTACATCTGTCAGAATATATGCTAAAAATAAGAGAATTATAAAAAATTCTGGCACTTGGGGTTTAGTTAGTGGTAGGGCAGGTGTTTAGCATATATGAGGCCCTGAATTCAATCCCCAGCATGAAAAATAAATTCTTTTTAAAAACATATTATTAGCAATAATATTGATATTACTATATTCTGAAACTGTTATACACTTTTAGGATATAAGAAATGATTCACTGTATTAATATTTTTAAATCACCAAGACTGTTAGTGCCAGAGAAAAGAAATACAAATATAAAGTCAAGGAAGCTAAATGCAAGCCTAAATAAATATTGGAAATGTTAAGTATATATTAGTTGGCTTTCTCGTCACTGGAACAAAACACCCAACACTCACAACTTAAAGGAGAAGTTTATTTTGTTCAGTTTCAGTGGGTTCAGTCCATGGTTGGCTGGCTCCAAGGCATAAAAACATGATGGAAGGGCACTGTAGAAGAAAGCCATTCAATCCATGGCAGCCAGAAAACAGAGAGAAAGAGAATCCAAGGGCAAGAATGCACCCTGCCAGGCCAGACCCCCACCTCCTAACAGCACATTCAGTTATAAACTTATCAACAGATTAATCTACTAATGAGTATATCACCTCCACAAGGCCCCACCTCTGAACACCTGAGACTTTTAGAGGATATTTTAGATCTAAGCTACAACAAAGGATAAAGTTCTACATTTTCTTTTTTCAAAAATATGTATTTTATAGCTTTGTCCACTACACAGATGTAGAAACAATGTAAGATGCAATAACAATGGTCACTTGTAATATCCAGATTGTGGTTTCTGGATAACAATCCCCTCTAAAAGGAAAACAGGACTATTTAGAGGAATGGTTAATTCCAGGTCTAGGACAGGAAATATACAAGATGAGTCTGGATATCTTGTTATATAAGGACTTAAAAAAAAAACCTGTTAGACTACTGGAGTCATGTCAAAAGGAGGAGTCTCCTACTGGTATGTCAAGAATAGAATACTGTGCATCAATAAACATAACAGTAGATTGAAATTCATTAAATATATTAAAAATCCATGAGTTCATGACACTTTTGATGGAGGATACCCTGGGGATTAAACCCAGTACTTTGTGCATGTCACAGCAATACCTTTTTACAAACTTACTTAGGCCTGTGACTGTAGCTTAGTGGTAGAGTGTTTATTTAGCATGTATGAGGTCCTAGGTTCAATCCCCAGCATGAATTTTTTAAAAACAAAACAAAAAAACCCCTATGTGGTCATTAATTAAAGACATCAGAGAACCAATTCACTATTCTGAAAATAACTAACTAAAGGGCAAGAATTAAGCATTTATTC
Organism: Chinchilla lanigera; assembly: GCF_000276665.1. Taxonomy (NCBI): domain Eukaryota; kingdom Metazoa; phylum Chordata; class Mammalia; order Rodentia; family Chinchillidae; genus Chinchilla; species Chinchilla lanigera. The sequence goes on from NW_004955475.1 coordinate 10,399,514, forward strand.
TGGCTTTCTTTGTTCAAACCATACCTCAGAGTAACCAGGTAATCAATGAAGGAAAGTTTCTCGCTATTCCAGTTAATAAACCAAGAAGGAATGCAGAATTAGAATATCTAAATCCCTACAAAAATAATGGATCTGGAACAATATTTGTCATGAAGCACCACCCCAGCAAAAAAAAGAAGTAAGTGGGTATTAGTGCCTCCTCATGCAAATACACCATACTACCTACAAATTATTCCAACAATACTCAAACCTGAATCAAAACGAGCTTCTTGATCTAACTACCATTTTACAGAAAACAAGGGAGAGAGGGGACAGAAGGCTACGTTTTAAATGTTGCCATGTTGAGGACCCAATTATCAGAATCCCGAATTTAGAAAACTCTATAGGACAGAAACCTGGTTTTTTCAGCAAATAAATATGTTCAATAGAATTTTTTTTCAAAAAGAAGGAAACATATGGCTTATGCTTATAATCTCACGAGGGAGGAGAAGTGCTGTGAGTTCGAGGGCAGCCTAAGCTACATAGTGAGTTTAAAGTTAGTCTGGACTACATAATGAGACCCTGTCTCAAAAAAGCAAAAACAAAGACTAGTGTTAATAAAATACAAGGTGAGAACCTTCTCTGGTCTTGATTCTAAGAAACCAACTGAAGAAAGAGAAAAGGCAAGGGAAGGGGCCTGGCTATTTAATGATTTTAAGAAATCTTTTTTAGGTTCTATAAGGTCTGATAATAGGTATTGGGTCTGTTGAATAAATAAATCTTGTCTTTTAGAGACACACAGTAAAATGTTTATGGACGAAATTGTACAATTTAGCTTGTCAAAGTAATGCAAAGGGGCAGGAGTTTCCTGTTCGGGGAGATACAGAAGAAATAAGATCATGAGTTGATGATTATTCCAGCCAAGTAATGGGTAAATGGGGGAATCGTTGTACTATCTTAACTGATTTTTGTGTATGCTTGAGCTTTTCCATAATAAAATACCCTTTTAGGACTGGAGGTACAGCTCAGAATGCTTGTCTAGCATGCACGAGGCCCTGGGTTCAATCTTTAGCACCATCAAAACAGTTGTTTTAAAATACTGGGGAAAATATTTTTCTGTCTTAAAATGTACTTGCCTCAAGGGACCAAAATGGCAGAGATAGAGAAGGATGGAGCAGAAACTGCTGTTTTTAATTACTTTCATTGCTTTTCTGAATAACTTGATTGTACATAAATGCACATATGCATTATGGGGGAAATACATGTTTAAATTATTCAGTTATTTATCTCTTTAGCATTGCAATGCTGAGGATCAAACTCAGGGACTTGCAAGTGCTAGGCAAGCACTGAGCTACACACCTCCAGCTTAAATTTAATTTTTTTAAATAACAAAAACACAAAGAGAGGACTTCAGTTCGAGCCATGATGAAATAGTTTGATTCAAACTGGCCTTCCCACTGAAAATATATTTATAAAAGCTGGACAAAATATAAGTGTTTGAGGGCAATGAAGTGGCTGCAATCATTGGAAGAAGGGAAATACACAAGGAAAACCCTGCATTCAATCTAGCTTTATTATATCACATATGATATGTGAATTATCAGATAGTAATCCTAATATTTACAGTGGCAAACACTCCTAGTGCATATTTATCTACCCACATTATAGTTTATAAAGCACTTCTCACAAAAACTATACCTTTAACCCTATAACACTCTAAGATGCTATTATTCTCATTTTACAGATGAGAAAACCATGTAATCTTCCAAATTCACATAACTGGTATTCAAGTCACAGATCTGGTATTAAACCTAGGTCTCCCGACTTGAAAGCCTGAACTTCTGTTGAGTATAGCAGTATGCAGCTGCAGCCCCACCTACTCCACAGGCCAACACAAGAGGGTAACTTGAGCTCAGGAATTCCAGACCAGCCTGGGCAACAGAATAAGGCCTCAAACTAAATTAACACTAATTTTGGGGCTGGGGATTTAGCTCAGCAGCACAGCGCCTGCCTGGCAAGCACAAGGTCGTGAGTTCGATTCCCGGTACTGGAAAAAAAAAATTAACACTAATTTAAAGGGGAAAAAAATTCTTTACTCTTTTACTTACTTTAAGAGTTTAAAATTTTTCATTAGAAAAATCTATTAGACAAGAGTAGGAGTGTCTAGGAAGGGGGAAGGGTACAAGGGAGGGCAACGATGAGATAGATATGATCAAAGTATGTTGCATGCACATATGAAGATGCCACAATGAAACTCAATATTCTGTAAAATTAATGGCCACTTATTATATATATATA